>NC_064817.1:62853779-63214983 GCF_023721935.1 Panthera uncia | reverse complement strand
TCAATACTACCCAAAGCTATCTACACATTCAATGCAATCCCAATCACAATTGCACCAGCATTCTTCTCAAAACTAGAACAAGCAATCCTAAAACTCATATGGAACCACAAAAGGCCCCAAATAGCCAAAGTAATTTTGAAGAAGAAGACCAAAGCAGGAGGCATCACAATCCCAGACTTTAGCCTCTACTACAAAGCTGTCATCATCAAGACAGCACGGTATTGGCACAAAACAGACACATAGACCAATGGAATAGAATAGAAACCCCAGAACTAGACCCACAAACGTATGGCCAACTCATCTTTGACAAAGCAGGAAAGAACATCCAATGGACAAAAGACAGTCTCTTTAACAAATGGTGCTGGGAGAACTGGACAGCACCATGCAGAAGGTTGAAACTAGACGACTTTCTCACACCATTCACAAAAATAATCTCAAAATGGATAAAGGACCTGAATGTGAGACAGGAACCCATCCAAACCCTAGAGGAGAAAGCAGGAAAAGACCTTTCTGACCTCAGCCGTAGCAATCTCTTACTCGACACATCCCCAAAGGCAAGGGAATTAAAAGCAAAAGTGAATTACTGGGACCTTATGAAGATAAAAAGCTTCTGCACAGCAAAGGAAACAACCAACAAAACTAAAAGGCAACCAACGGAATGGGAAAAGATATTTGCAAATGACATATCAGACAAAGGGCTAGTATCCAAAATCTATAAAGAGCTCACCAAACTCCACACCCGAAAAACAAATAACCCAGTGAAGAAATGGGCAGAAAACATGAATAGACACTTCTCTAAAGAAGACATCCAGATGGCCAACAGGCACATGAAAAGATGCTCAACATTGCTCCTTATCAGGGAAATACAAATCAAAACCACACTCAGATATCACCTCACGCCAGTCAGAGTGGACAAAATGAACAAATCAGGAGACTATAGATGCTGGAGAGGATGTGGAGAAACAGGAACCCTCTTGCACTCTTGGTCGGAATGCAAATTGGTGCAGCCACTCTGGAAAACAGTGTGGAGGTTCCTCAGAAAACTAAAAATAGAGCTACCCTATGACCCAGCAATAGCACTGCTAGGAATTTACCCAAGGGATACAGGAGTACTGATGCATAGGGGTACTTGTACCCCAATGTTTATAGCAGCACTCTCAACAATAGCCAAATTATGGAAAGAGCCTAAATGTCCATCAACTGATGAATGGATACAGAAATTGTGGTTTATATACACAATGGAGTACTACATGGCAATGAGAAAGAACGAAATATGGCCCTTTGTAGCAACGTGGATGGAAATGGAGAGTGTGATGCTAAGTGAAATAAGCCATACAGAGAAAGACAGATATCATATGTTTTCACTCTTATGTGGATCCTGAGAAACTTAACAGAAACCCATGGGGGAGGGGAAGGAAAAAAAAAGAGGTTAGAGTGGGAGAGAGCCAAAGCATAAGAGACTCTTAAAAACTGAGAACAAACTGAGGGTTGATGGGGGGTGGGAGGGACGGGAGGGTGGGTGATGGGTATTGAGGAGGGCACCTTTTTGAGATGAGCACTGGGTGTTGTATGGAAACCAATTTGACAATAATTTTCATATATTGAAAAAAAAGACACATGAAAAGATGCTCAACATCATTTATTATCAGAGAAATGCAAATCCAAACCACAATGAGTTATCATATCACACATCAGAATGACTAAAATGAAAATCCCCCAAAATAATACATTTTGGCAAGGTCACAGAGAAAAAGGAACCCTCCTGCACTGGTGGTGAGAATGCAAGCTTGTGCAGCCACTGTGGAAAACAGTATGGAGTTTTTTTAATAAAACAAAAGTAGAATTACCATATGATTCAGTAATTCCACCACAAGGTCATTTACCCAAAGAAAATGAACACACTAATTTTGAAAAGTATATGTACTGTTTATTATAGTATTATATACAGTAGTGAATATATTGAATCAACCAAACTGTCCATTCATAGATGAATGGATATGGAATATGTTGTGTGTAATATATATATACATACAGATACATACACACAGACACAATGAAATATTACTCAGCATTAAAATAATGAAATCTTGCCATTTGCAACAACATGAATAGATCTGGAGGGTATAACACTAACTAAAATAGGTCAAAGAAAGACAAATACTATATGATTTCTCTTAGATGTGCAATTTAAGAAACAAAAAAAAAAACAAGTGAAGAAAAAAAGACAAACAAAAAACAGACTTACATACAGAGAACAAACTGATGGTTGCCAGAGGTGAAGTAGGTTGGGGAATGGGTGAAATAGGTGAAGGGGATTAAGAGTACACTAACTGTGATGGGCACTGAATAATGTGTATAATTGTTTCTTTTTACCTTTCTTCCAAGTTTTTATTTAAATTCCAGTTAGTTAACATACAGTGTAAACTTAGTTTCAGGTGTAGGATTTAGTAATTCATCACTCACACAAAATACCCAGTGCTCATCCCAAGTATCGCTCTTTACTCATCATTCAACCTATGTTCCATTCCACCTCCCCTCCAGCAGCCCCTAATTTGCTTTCTATAGCTAAGAGTCTCTTTTACGGTTTCCTTCTCTTTTTTCCCACTATGTTCATCTGTTTTGCTTTTTAAATTCCACATATGAGTGAAATCATGTTATTTGTCTTTCTCTTACTGGCTTATTTTGCTTAGCATAAGACCCTAGCTCCATCCATGTCATGCAAATTGCAAGATTTCATTCTTTTTTAATGTCTGAATAATATTCCATTCATCAGTATTCATCATGGATAATCTTTATCCATTCATCAGTCGATAGACACATTTGGACCCTTTCCATAATTTGGCTATTGTTGATAATGCTGCTATAAATATCAGGGTGCATGTGTCCCGTTGAAGTAGTATTTTTGAGTCCTTTGAGTAAATACCTAGTAGTACAATTGCTGAGTTGTAGAATTGTTGAATCATTATATGGTGCACCTGAAACCAATATAACACTGTATATTAATTATACTTGAATTAAGAAAAATGTAGCTAGTACCACTTGGTAATGACATCACACCATAAAAAGATAATTTATGACATAAAAAATATGAGAAAGGAAGAATAAAAGGATGAAACCTTTACAGGTAAATGAAGATAATTTGCTTCAGCTAAAAAGGACTATTTTATCTACTAAATGTTTTATGTAAACTTCATCATAACCACAAAGTAAAAATCTAGAGCAGGGACATAAAACATTAAAAAAACAAGAGAAAAGTCTAAGCAAATCTCCATGAAAAAACACCAACTAACAAAAGTAAACAGAAAGAGAAATAAAAGGAAACAACGAGAGACAAAATAATCAGAAGGAAAAAGATAAAAAAGCAGTAGTAAATCCTTACATATAAATAATCACCCTAAATGCAAGTGGATTTAACTCACTAGTGAAAAAGTACAGAGTGGCTAGACAGATTTAAAAATAAGACTGAACTGCATGCTGCCAAAAGAAGACTAATTTCAGCTCTAAAGACATATATAGACTCAAAGAGAAAGGATGGAAGATGATATTACAACCAAATGGAAACCGAGAGTAGGCAGGTGTAGCCATAGTTATCACAGACAAAATAGACTTCAGGTCAAAAAGGGAAACAAAAGATAAATAAAGTTATTATATAACAATAAAGGAGTCAGTACATCAAGAAGGAATAACAATCATAAATATATATGCTTCCAATATCCAGGTACCAACATATATTAAGCAGATGATAACAGATCTTAATGGAGAAATAGACAACGATACAATAATGGTAGAGGAAGCAATACCTCATAATCAGCAATGCATGGATATCCAGTGGGAAAATCAAAGAAACATTTGAATTAAACCACAGTTTAGGCCAAATGGATTTAATAGACATATACAGATAATTCCATCCAATAGCAGCAGAATACACATTTTTCTCAAGTGCAGATGGGACATTCTCCATGATAGATCATATGATAGGCCACAAATCAAGCCTTAGCATTTTTTAAGAAGACTTAAATCATGTCAAATATCTTCTCTGACTACAATGGTATAAAACTAGAAATCAACAGGATAAAATGGAGAAGTTCTACAAATACTTAGATACTAAACAAGACACTTCTAAACAACCATTAGGTCAAAGAAAAAATCAAAAGGGAAATAAAAAGTTATCTGAAAAAAGAAAACAAAATACAAAATATCAAATATTGTGGTATGCAGCAAAAGCAGTTCTAAGAGGAAATTTAATAGCAATAAATGCATATATTAAGAGGTTAGAAAGGTCTCAAATAATGTAATGTTACACTTCATGGACATAGAAATGGAAAAACAACTTAAGCCCAAATTTAGCAGAAGGAAGGAAATAAGAAAGATGAGTGGATAGAAATGAAACAGAGACCAGAATAACAATAGAAAGAATCAACAAAATTGAGGGATAGTTCTTTGGAAAGATAAAATTGAAAAACCTACTTAGCCTAACTGAAAAAAGGGGTAGAAAATTCAAATAAATAAAAGTAGAAATGAAAAAGAAGACATTGCAGCTAATACTACATAAATGCATAGAATCATGAGATTATGATGAACAATTGTATGCCAACAAATGACATAATGTAGAAGAAATGGATACATTTCTAGAAACACACAACCTACCAAAACTGAATGAGGTAATAGAAAATCTAAACAGACCAATAAAGAGTAAACAGAGTGAATTAATAATTCAAAAACTACCAACAAAGAAAATTTCAGGACCTGAGGACTTCACTGAAAAATTTCCCAATATTTAAAGAAATATTAACACTAATCTTTCTCAAAATGTTCCAAAATATTGAGGGGGAGGTACCACTTCCAAACTTATTCTACAACGTCAGCATTACTTAGATACCAATATCTGATAAGCATAGCACAATAAAAGAAAACTATAGACCAATTACCCCTGATGAACATAGATGCAAAAATTCTCAACAAAATATTAGTAAACCAAAATCAAGAACACATTAATAGGAATATACATCATGACCAAGTGGGATTTATCCGTGGAATTCAAGGATGCTTCAAAATATAGAAAATGATAAATACTATATATGACATTAATAGAATAAAAAAATCACATGATTTTCTGAATGAATGCTGAAAAAGCATTTGTCAAAATATAAGGTCCTTTCATAATAAAACCTTACAAATTGGGTACAAAAGGATCATACAGTATAATAAAGGCTCTACACAACAAACTCACAGCTAACATACTCAATGGAAAAAAAATTGAAAGTGTTTCCTCTAAAATCAAGAAGACAAGGATGCCGACTTTCACCACTGCCAGTTGATATTGTACTGGAAGTCTTAGCTAAAGCAACTGGGCAAGAGAAGGAAATAAGGTATTTAAATTGGAAAAGAAGAAGTAAAATGATATAAGATTGAGATGATCATATGATTTTTAACCTTTCTCTTGTTGATGTGATTTATCTTATTGATTGATTTGTGAATATTGAACCACTGTTGCATCTCAAGAATAAATACCACTTTATCATGGTGAATGATTTTTTTAATTGTATTGTTGGATTTGTTTGCTAATATTTTGTTGAGTTTTGCACCTATGTTCATCAAAGATATTAGTCTGTACTTTTTTTGGTATCAGAGTAATGCTGGCCTCATACAATAAATTTGGAAGCTTTCCTTCCTCTTCTAATTTTTGGAATAATTTTAGAAGAATAGGTAATAACCCTACTTTAAATGTTTGGTGGAATTCATCTGTGAATGTGAATCCATCTGGTCCTGAACTTTTGTTTGTTTGGAGTTTTTTAATTACTGATTCAATTTCATTCCCAGCAATTAGTTTGTTCATATTTTTTTTCTTTCTGATTTAGTTTTGAGAAGTTAAGGGGAGCTTTCTAGGGATTTATCCATTTCTTCTAAGTTGTCCAATTTGTCAGCATATCATTTTTCATAATATTCTTCATAATCATTTGTATTTCTGTCATGTTGGTTGTTACTTCTCTTTCATTTCTGGTTTTATTTCAGTCCTCTCTGTCTCTTTTTTTCTTATGAGTTGGCCTGAAGGTTTACCAATCTTGTTGATATTTTCAAAGAACGATTTCTTGTTTCATTTATCTGTTATATTTTTTTCATTAATTGATATAACTTTATTTTCAATTGCATGGCAGGAATGATTGCATAATAAAATTGAAGTGGTCTGAATGCAGATGAAAAATCGAATAGGCACAGGTGTAATTAAATAACAGGGGCGCCTGGGTGGCTCATTTGGTTGAACATTCGACTCTTAATTTAATTTTATTTTTTTTTCAATATATGAAATTTATTGTCAAATTGGTTTCCATACAACACCCAGTGCTCATCCCAAAAGCTGCCCTCCTCAATACCCATCACCCACCCTCCCCTCCCTCCCAACCCCCATCAACCCTCAGTTTGTTCTCGGTTTTTAAGAGTCTCTTATGCTTTGGCTCTCTCCCACTCTAACCTCTTTTTTTTTTCCTTCCCCTCCTCCATGGGTTTCTGTTAAGTTTCTCAGGATCCACATAAGAGTGAAAACATATGGTATCTGTCTTTCTCTGTATGGCTTATTTCACTTAGCATCACACTCTCCATTTCCATCCACGTTGCTACAAAGGGCCAAATTTTGTTCTTTCTCATTGCCATGTAGTACTCCATTGTGTATATAAACCACAATTTCTTTATCCATTCATCAGTTTCATTTATCTGTTATATTGGAGTTTGTCTCTATTTTATTTATTTCTTCTCTATTCTTTATTATTACCTTCCTTCTTTGTCTTTGGACTTTGTTTTTCTTCTTTGTAAATATATTTTCTGTGTAAAGTTAGGTTGTTTCTTTGACATTTTCCTTGCTTCTGGATGTAGGCCTATGTTGCTATAATCTTCCCTCTTAGAACATTTTTTGCTGCATGGCAAAGATGTTGGATTTCTGTGTTGTCATTTCATTTATCACCGTGTATTTTTTATTTCTTCTTTAATTGTTTTGGTTGACCTATTCATTGTTTAGTAGAAAGCTATTTAAACTCTATGTATTTGTGTTCTTTCCAGAATTTTTCTTATGGTTGATGTTTAGTTTCATAAATTTTTGGTCAGAAAAGATGCATGATTTGATTTCAATATTTTTTAACGTGTTGAAATTTGTCTTGGGGCCTAATCATGATATATTCTGGAGAATTTTCATGTGCTATTGTAAAGAATTTGTAATCCTCTGTTCTAGGATGAAATGTTCTGAATGCACCTATTAGATCCACACTGTCTAATGTATCTGTCTGGAAAACATATTCATTGACTTAAGAGGGTTATTAAAGTCCCCTACTATTATTGTATTGCTATCAATTTCTTCCTGCATGTCTGTTAATAGTTGCTTTATATATTTGGGTGCTCCCATATTGGGTGAGTAAATATTTACAGTTATTTTTTTTTAATTTTTAATTTTTTTTACATCTATTTATTTTTGAGAGACAGAGATAGCACAAGTGGAAAGGGGGCAGAGAGAGAAGGAGACAGAATCCAAAGCAGGCTCCAGGCTCTGAGCTGTCAGCACAGAGCCCGACACGGGGCTCGAACTCACAAACTGTGAAATCAAGACCTCAGCCAAAGTCGGACGCTTAACCGACTGAGCCACCCAGGCGCCCCAAATATTTACAGTTATTATATCTTCTTGGTGGATTGTTAGCTTTATGATTATGTGGTGTCCTCTTTTGTATCTTATTACAATCTTTAGTTTAAAGTCTATAAGTGTTTCTACCCCAGCTCTCTTTTTGCTTCCATTTTCATGGTAAATGTTTTTCAACCCTGTGCTTGCAATCTGCATATGTCTTTAGATCTAAACTGAATCTCTTGTAGGCTGCATATAGATATGTCTTTGTTTTTTTGGTTTTTTTAATTTTATTTTTTTCATCCATTCAGTCACCCTCAATCATTTGATTGTAGCATTTAGTTCATTTACATTCAAATTAATTATTTATAGGTATGTACTCTTTGACATTTTGTTACTTGTTTTAGGGTTGTTTTTTGGTAATTCTTCTCTGTTCCATTCTTTTCTTGGACTCTTCCCTTGTGGTTTGATGGCATTCTTTAGTGATATTCTTGGATTTCTTTCTCTTTATTTTCTGCATATCTATTATAGGTTTTTGATTTGTTGTTACCATTAAGTTGTACAGCATTCTTTACATATAGCACTCTCTTCTAAGTTACTGATCACTTAAATTTTACTTCTCCCATCACATTTCATTAATATGATGCTATACTTTATATCCTTTTTTTGTTAATTCCTTGACTGATTTTTATTGATATAATTAATTTTACTGCTTTTTTGTTTTAACTTCTGTACTGTTTTTAGAAGTGATTAATCTACTACCTTTAATATGCTTGTAATTACCTGTGAAATATTATGTCCTATTTTTCTTACTCCTGATTATGGCCTTTTCTTTCCACTCAAAGAATTCCCTTTAACATTTCTTATAAGGCTGGTTTAGTAGTGATGCACTACCTTTTATTTGTCTGGGAAGTGTATTCTTGGTTGCAGGTTTTATCCTTTTAGTACTTTAAATATATTATGACACTCCTTTCTGGCCTCCAAAAGTTTCTGCCAAAAAATCATTTAATAACTTTATTGGGTTTCACTTGTATGTAACTACTTTCTCTTGCTACTTAAAAATTTTTCTCTTTATCGCCTTTTTTTTTGCCATTTTAATTACTATGTGTCTTGGTGTGGACCTCCTTGGCTTAATTTTATTGGGGGTTGTCTGTGCCTCCTAGATCTGAATGTCTGTTTCTTTTCCCATATTAGGAAAGTTTCCAGCTATTATTTCTTCAAATAAATGTTCTACTTCCTTCTTTCTCTTCTTCTTCTGGAATCCCTATAGTGGGAATGCTATTACACTTGATGTTGCTGAGTTATTATTATTATTTTTTGTTTGCTGTTCAGCTCATTTTCTTTTTATTACTTCCTTACAGATTACTGATCCATTCTTCTGCTTCAATCTAATATTGATTCACTCCAGGATATTTTTAACTTCAGCTATTGACCTCTTCATCTCTGATTGGTTTCTTTTTAGATTTTATATCTCTTTGTGGAAGATCTGACTGGGATCCTCCACTCTTTTCTCAAGTCTATTAAGTATTCATATGAGAATTAATTTGAATTCTTTATCAGACTTATTGTTTATCTGTTTCATTTATTTCTTTTGGTGTGATTTTGTCCTGTCCTTTCATAATAGACATATTCCTCTCTCTCCTTATTTTGTCTTTTTGTGTTTGTTTATATGTATTAAGAAAGCTAACCTATGTCTCCTGATGTTGGAAGTAGTGGCCTTATAAAAAAGAGGTCCCATACTTCCCTTTCCCCTGTTCATTACACCCAGGTGCTTCAGGAGTGTGCTGTGTGCACTCTAATGTTGTGGTTGAGTCATGTTTACCTTCAGTCCAGTCATCTGCAATGGTCCCTTTGTCTTTTGTGGGCAAGGTTTGGTCACTGTGCTGTTAAGGAACCATTCATAAGTTATCTTGGGTCTGAGTTGGGTCAGAACAAATGCTTGCCCTCAACCTATTTGCCAGAACTTCAACAGTTTGGAACTGTAGGGTGGTCTCCCTGCATTGTCTCCTAAGAGGCTTCTGTTGGAGGGTGGGGCCTCCATTTGTCAGACCAGATATCTGCCCCCAGTTTGTTGAGATTGCAGTATCCTGAACTACTGGGCTTTTTCTTCATGTTGCCCACTGTGAAGTGTTTGTTGGTGGGATGGGCCAGCAGTTAGATCAGATGGATGCCCTGGCCTACTACTGGGGTGTGTGGTTATTTTTTCATCTCCATAGGGAAATAGTCAGTTTGGAGTGGGGTGGCCACTGTTGGGGCTTCTTGCTGCTTGAAAAATGAGAGGTGTCCGGCCCTACTTTGGATGTACTTCTGTTGAGTGGGGCAGGTTAAAAATGGTGAATTCCCTGGAGAATGCGGGGGTGGGTTGTGCAGTGTTAGCAAGGTATGTGTTGGTCTGCTTGCAGGGTGAGAAAAAGAGAAGTTTTGGAGGAACTCCTGTTGAGTGAAGTGGGTTGGATGGGGTGGTATGGAGAAGAACATGGGGGCAGGGACCATGCTTTTGGCAAGCTAGATCAGAGTGTTTGTGTTGGTTCCTTCAAGGTGTCTGGATATTTAGATCGGGAGGCCGGGAGAGAAATAGTGCCCACTGGATCCCTGTCCCTCTAGTACACATTATGAGATCAGTAAATAAATCTTTTTGTATATCCCAGGCACTTTTGGAACTGCTTCTATGTTGTATCTCTGAAGAGTTGTTTGTTAGGCTGCCCTTTTAAGGATGGGGACTTTTTTTATTGACCTCTGGTTCTCCCAGAGCCTATGCTTCTGATTTTTTAAGTTTGTAAAGCCCCAATGATTGTAAATATTCATGATATTCAGCTACTCTTGTTTTCCAAGCCAAATGTTATGGGGATTTGTCTTCCCAGAGCAAGTCTGGGGTGCCTGGTGTGGGTCTCTTTTTCTCCTTTCTCCATGCTTTTGCTTTCCCTTTCATTTGTGGTTAGTCTTGCAGATTGGTTTTGTTCTTTATCATGTGTATGCCTTTTCTACCATTTTCAGTGTGGTGTCCACTCTACACTTAACTGTGGAGAGTCTGTTCTCCAAGTCTTCAGGTCATTTTCTTGGTTAGTTACACCAATGTGGGTGTTATCTAGGTGTATCCATGAAATGAGGTGAGCTTAGGATCCTCCTACTCTTCCATCTTCCTTGGAAGCATCTCAATATTTGCAAACCAAACAATGTAATACATCATATCAACAAAACAAAGTATAAAAATCATATAATCGTTGCAATAGGTTCAGAAAAAGCATTTGCTAAAGTACAACATCCATTCATGATAAAATTTTTGAACAAAGTGGGTTTAGAGGGAAAATACTCCAAGATAATTAAGATCATATATGAAAAACTAATAGCTAACATCATACTCAATGGTGAAACACTTATAGCTTTTCCTCCAAGATTGTAAACAAGTGAAAAAGTGAACAAAGATGTTCACTTTCACTACTTTTGTTCAGGATAGTAATGGAAATCCTAACCACAAGAATCAGACAAAAAACAGGCATCCATATTGGTAAAGTAGAAGATAACCTGCCTCCATTTACAGATGATATGATACCAAAGAGAATCCTAATAATCCACCAAAAAAAAAAAAAAACTACTGAAAGTAATAAATCAATTCTGTAACATTGCAGGATAAAAACTAATACTCAGAAATCAATAGCATTTCTATACACTTGTAATGAATTAGAATAAAGAGAAATTAAGAAAAAAAGTCAATTTACAATTATAGCAAAAAAAACAAGGTACCTAGGAATAAATTTAAACAAAAGGCAAATGATCTGTATTCTGAAAACTATAAAATATTTATGAAAGAAATTAATGATGATACAAGCAAATGGAAAGATATTCCATGCTCATTGATTGGAAGAAACAATATTGTTAAAATGTTCATACTTCCCAAAGCAATCTAAATATTTAATGTTATTCCTAACTATACACCAACATCATTTTTCACAAAAGTAGAACAAATGAGTCTAAAGTTGTATGGAACCACTAAGTACCCCAAAATACAAAGTAATCCTGACAAAAACAAAAAACAAGCAAAACAAAAAACAAAGCTGAAGTTATCAGAATCTCAGATTTCAAAATATACCATAAAGCTATAACAATCAAAACAGTATGGTACTGGCACAAAAAATAGCCATATAGATCAATAGAAAGGAATAGAGAGTTGAGAAATAAACCCACACTTACATGATCAACTAATCTATGACAAAGGAGGCAAGAATATACAATAAGGGAAGGACTGTCTCTTCAACAAATGGTGTTGGGAAAACTGAACAGCTACATGCAAAAGAATAAAATTGAATTACAACGCAAAATGGATTAAATGTGTAAATGTGAAGCTGAAAACATAAAATCCCTATAGGAAAACATAGGCAGTAATTTATTTGATGTCTTAGAAACATTTTGCTGGATAAATCTCTTGCAAGGGAAACAAAAAAAAACATTAAACTATTAGGACTCCACCAAAATAAAAATTTTTTGCACAGCAAAGAAAGCATCAAGAAAACAAAAAAGCAACCTATTAGTAAATGGAAGAAAATACTTCCAAATTATATATCTAATAGGGGTCAATATACAAAATATATACGAAATTTGCATAACTCACCATCAAAAAAATAAATAATCTAGTTAAAAAATGGGCAGAGGTCATGAATAGATACATTTCCAAAGAAAGCATACAGATAACCAACAGCCAAATGAAAAGATGCCCAACATTACTAATCTTCAAGGAAATAAAAATTTAAAGCAAAATGTAATGTCATTTTATACATTTCAGAATGGCTAAAATTATGTGTTGGCATAGATGTGGAGAATAAGGAATCTTCATGCACTCTTGGTAGGAATGCAAGCTGGGGTAGCCTCAGAGAAAAACAATTATGGAGGTTCCTCAGAATATTAAAAATAGAGATTCAATAATGAGATTCAATAATTCCACTCCTGAGTATTTACCTAAAGTAAACTAAAACACTGATTCAAGAAGATATACACACCACTGTGCTTATTGCAGCATTATTTACAATAGTGGAGATATGGAAGCAATACAAGTGTTTATTTATAGATAAATGCATAAATAAAATGATATTTATTTATGTATATATTATGGAATTTTACTCTGCCATAAGAAATAAAATCTTGCCTTTTGTGACAATATGAATGGACTTAGAGGGTGTCATGCTAAGTGAAATAAGTCAGTCACAGAAATACAGCATACAATTTCACTCATATGTGGAATTTAAAAGTATAAAACAAATGAAAAAACAAATACAAAATGAGACAAACAGAAAAACAGGAGCAATAAGTGGGGAAATGGATTAAATAGATAAAAGTTTAAGTGTACACATATGTTGATAAGCACTGATAAATGTATGGAACTATTGAATCACTATATTATACACCTGAAAGTAATATAACCCTGTATATTAATTATTCTTGAATTAAGAAAAACAAACAACTCAAAAAGACAAGGAATAAATGTTGGTGAGTATGTGGGGAAAAAGGAACTCTTGTACACTATTGGTGGGAATGTACATTGTTACAACTACTGTGGAAAACAGTCTCAAGGTTTCTCAAAAAATTAAATATTGAACAATCATGTGATCCAGTAATTCCATTATTGCGTATTTACTGAAAGAAACTGAAAATACTAATTTGAAAAGATTTATGCCCTCTTTTGTTTATTGTAGCATTATGTACGATAGCCAAGATGTGTAAACAACTTTACTGCCCATTGATAGACAAATGGACAAGGAAGATGTAATACATATATAAAAGAAAATATTACACAACCATTAAAAAGGTGAGATCATGCCATTTGTGACAACATAAATGAACCTAGAGGGTATTATCTAAGTGAAATAAGTCAGAGTGAGAAAGAAAAATACCATATGATTTCACTTATCTGTGGAATCTAAAAAAACCCACATGGATAAATAAACAAACAAAAAAACACAATTAGACCTATAAATACAGAAAACAAACTGATTTCATGCTGGGGATGCTGGGGAGGTAGGGGAGTTGTGCAAAATGGATGAAGGGGAGTGGGAGATACAGAGTGGGAGATACAGGGTAAGGGGAAAAAACAGAGGGAAGCAACCCATATGAGATTCAACCCATATGAGATTCTTTACTCTAGATAACAAACTGAGAGTTGATGGAGGGATGTGAGAGTGCGATTGGCTAAATGAGTGATGGGTATTAAGGAGGGCACTTGTGATGAGCACTGGCTATTATATGTAAGTGATGAATCACTAAATTCTATTCCTGAAACCAATATTTCCCTATATATCAACTAACTAGAATTTAAATAAAAACTTGAAACAAAAGCAAACATACAAACAAACAAAAACAAAGCCATAGTAATAAAATAGTGTAGTATAGGTACCAACAAAGGCATGTTACTAAAGGATAGAATATAGAACCCATATCTTAGTATATATGGTCAACCTATATTTTACAAGAGAGCCAAGAATACCTACAGGAAATTGATAATCTCTTCACCAAATAGTTTTTGGAAAACTGAAGAAACACATGGAGTACAATGCAATTTGATCCTGATCTTACACTCCCCACAAAAATGAACTCAAAATGGTTGAAGGTTTAAGACCTGATAGCATAAAACATGTAGAAGAAAACATGCAAGAATCTCATTTATATTTGTGTTGGCAATAAATTTTTGAACATGATGCTGAAAGCAGAAGAATAAAATAAAAAATCAACAACTGGGATGACATCAAACTCAAAAACTTGTACATAGCAAAAGGAACAATTAACAAAATGAAACACCAACTTATTGCATATAAGAGGAAACTTTTGTAAATTATATTTTAGGTAAGGAGTTAATACCCCAAACATATAAAGAACTCAGTCAACTTAATAAGAACAAGAAGAACCACACAATCCAGTTAAAAAAAAAAAAGTGGGCTGATGAATTAAAATATAAGATTTTTCCAAAAATGGCATCAGTATGGCCAATGGATATATAGAAAGATGCTCAATATTGTTAGTCATCAGGGACATGTAAAGCAAACCCATAATACAATACCACCTCACACATTTTAGAATGGCTATCATCAAAATGATAAGACACAAGAGGTGTTAGTGAGAATGTGTTAAAAATAGAACCCTTATGTACTATTATTGGGTATTTAAAATAGTTCAACCACTATTGAAAACAATATGCAGTTTCTTCAAAAAATTAAAGAGATATGCACTATATAATGCAATAATTATACTTCTGGGTATATTCCCAAAGGAAGTAAAAATAAGATTTTGACAAGATATATGCACTCTCATGTTTATTGCAGCATTACTCACAGCAGCTAAGACACAGAAACAACCCAAATGCCTATCGATGCATGAATGGATAAAAAAGATGTGGTACAAATATACAATAAAGTATTTTTCATCCCTGAGAAAGCAGGATATCCTGCAATATGCAACAACATGGATGGACCTTGAGCACACTATGCTAAGCAAGATAAGTCAGAGAAAGGCAGGTACTGAGATATCACATATATATGGAAACTAATATATATATATTTATATATATTTACAAATATATATTTATATTTATTTATTATATTTATATTTATATATTTTCTATATATTTATTTAATTAATAACTGAATAAAGTGGTTTCCAGGGGTTGAGGGGATAAAAGTGTTGATGCTTATGGGTACAGATTTTTAATGGGTAGTAAATTAGCCATAGAGATCTAATGCACAACATAGTGAATATAGACAAAAATATTATACTATATATGTAATGTGATAAATGTCACTACATTGTCAATCATATTATAATATACAAATGTTTCAAAGTACCACACTGTACACCAATAACTAACACAATGTTACATATTTTTTTAAAAAGCTCTGGCCTGAAGGTTAACTTCCAATCATTCTAAGTACTGAGATCCTCCCTTTGGGGACACTGAAAATTCTTATCACACCCTCAACTGCTAGAAGCCAAGAAATATAGAGTAGGCTGTCTGGACAATCATAAAGTTTTGAGAGAGAATCAAGAGCTACGACAGGGTTGAAAAATAGGTTTCATGTCCTACACAAGTCCACCCCTTCAGGCCTGGAAGAGGTGAATTCTTTATTTAATACATAAAAAACAGCACAGAGAGTCAAGTAAAATAAAGAAATCATAGAATATGTTCCAAACAAAAGAAGAAAATAAAACATCAAAAAAGACCTTAATGAAAGGAGATACATAATTTACCTGATAAATAATTTAAAAAGATGCCCATAAACATGGTTATGAGGTCAGAAAAATAATGGATAAACAAGTGAGAATTTCAAAAAATATAGAAAATAAAGAAAGTACCAAATAGAAGTCATAGAGCCAAAGAGTATGATAACTGAACTGAAAAATATAACAGGGGTTCCATAGCAGACTACATGAAGTGGAAGAAAATGTCAGTGAACTCAAAAACAAGACACTAAAACTCGTTGAATCACATCAGCATAAAGAAAAATACAGAGAGCGTAAGGGACTTATGAACAAACATCAAGCAAACCTTCACATCATAGGGACTACAGAAGGAGAAGAGAGAGAGAAAGGAGCAGAAAACTTATTTTAAAAAATAATGGCCAAAAAACTCCTCTCACCTGGGAAAGAAAACAGACATCCATCCAGGTGCCCAGAAAGTTACAAATAAAATGAACGCAAAGAGACCCACACAAAGACACATTATAATGAAAGTGCCAAAATTTAAAGTCGTGAAGAGACCCTTAAAAGCTAAAAAAGAAAACAACTTTTTCCATACAGGGACTATAAGACTATATAAGACCTAAGACTATCAGAGGATTTTTCTGCTAAACTTTCTAGGCCAGAAGGGGGTGCTGCAGTATATTAAAAGTGCTGAAAGAAAAAAAAAAAAGAAAAAAGAAAAACAAAACCCTGACTACCTAGACAAATACTGGCAAGGATGTGGAGAAAAAGGAACACTCTTGCACTGTTGGAGGGAATGCTAACTGGTACAGACATTCTGGAAAACAGTATGGAGTTTCCTCAAAACATTAAAAATAGAACTACCTTATGATCCAGTAATTTCACTACTGGTTATTTGCCCCAAATAATACAAAAATAATAATTCAAATGGATACAGGCACATGCATTATTTTCAATAGCCACCCAGCACACAATCACTTTTGTACTCTATGTTTCTATGTGTTTGACCTTTTTTTTTTTTTTTTTAAGATTCATCATATAACTGATACCATGTAGTATTTGCCTTTTTCTGTCTGGCTTATTTCACTTAGCATAATGCACTTAATGTCTACCCATGTGGTCACGAATGGCAAGATATCTTTCTCATGGCTGAATAATATTCCATTCTACATATATACACCTGCTTCTTTATCCATAATATTCCATTAAACATATATACTCCTGCTTCTTTATCCATTCATCTGTTGATGTACACTTAGGCTCTTTATATATCTTGGCTATTGTGAATAATGCCACAATGAGCATGAAAGTACAGATATTTCTTCAATATACTGTTTTTATTTCCTTTGGATATATACGCAGAAGGGGATTCCTGGATCATATGGTAGTTCTGTTTTTAATTTTTTGAGAAATATCCATACTGTTGTCAATAGTGTCTGCATCAGTTTACAAACCCACCCACAATGAACAAGGGGTCCATTTTCTCTACATGCTCACCAGCATTTGTTATCACTTGTCTTTTTGGTGATAACCATCCTACCAGTTGTGAGGTGATATCACATATTTGTTTTGATTTGCATTTGATCAGTTCATCATTAATCCTGACGATTAGTGATGTTAAATACCTTTTTCATGTACCTGCTGGTTACTCTTATGTCTTCTTTGGGAAAATGTCTATTTAGGTCCCCTGTTCACTTTTTAGTCATTTTTTTTTTGTTATTGAGTTGTAGGAGTTCTTCATGTATTTTAAATATAAACTCCTTATTAGATTCAAAATTTGAAAATATTTTCTTTCACTCTGTGGTTTGCCTTTTCATTTTGTTGATGGATTCCTTTGCTATACAGAAGCTTTTGAGTTGGATGAAGTTCTACTTGTTAATTTTTGCTTTTGTTGCTGTTGCTTTTTGTGTCAAATCCAAAACAATTCTCACCAAGATTGAGGTAAATGAACTTTGCCCCTTATGTTTTTTGTTTATTGTTTTTTCTTTCCTAGAAGTTTTACAGTTTCAGGTCCTACATTAAAGAATTTACTTTGGGTTGATTTTTGTATATGGTGTGAGGTTGGGGTTCAACATATGTTTTGAATCTAAAACTATCTTTGACATTTCCCAGATGACAAACTCACACACAAAAAAGTCTTGGGTTTTTTTGTTGTTTGTTTGTTTGTTTGTTTGTAAAAAATGAACATCTAGAGAGGGGTAATGAAAAAGGATAAAACAGCACAAACATTCAGCTCATCTCCCCCATTTGTAGGAAAGTAGATTTTGCTCCAGATAAGAAAGGACATCAACTGGAATCTGCTAATTCCTAGACATGATGGCAGCGTAGGACACTGGGCTCATTGTGTCATGCTGACCACTTAGATTCCACCCACATTGGCCTAAATAACACAGAAAACCACCAGAAGACTAGCAGAATGGACTCTCTGGAGCCAAGCATAGACAAGACGCCCACGGAAGAGCATAGGAAAGGTGGAGAGGTGGTGCATGCTACTGGCAGGAGGGAGCCTGGGTGATGGAGGGGCAGCCAGCCTGCCCAGCAAGGCAGAGCCGCCTAGTCTGGATTGCAAAAGTGGAGGGGCCAGACTGCATGAGTTCTGACAGCCAGGGGGACTTAACATCTGGAGTGTTATAAGTCAACAGCTCTGCTCAGAGACTGGGAGGGCTGGAGGAAAATGGGAGGGAGAGGTGTTGAGGCCTGGAGAACAGAGCTCAGCTTGGCAGGGAACAAAGGCACTCACCAGCACCATCCCCTCGCCCGTCCCCTACCCAAAAATTCCAAAGGGAACCAGTTCCCATCACAGACCTTGCTTGCACCACGCAAACACCCAACGCTGTGCTTCTGTGGATCCATCGCTCTGACAGGTCTGCCTCCCTCCCAGTGCTACAGGGCCCTTCCCGCAGGGGACCACCAAAGGCAAAGTGACCTGAGCCTGCCCCTGCCACCGCTGTGCACATTATGGATCCACCCTGGCTAATACGCCAGATCCCATCAAAGCAGCACCACAAGCCTGGCAGTGTGCAAGTAGCCCAGACAGGGGCCACACCACACCACAGTGAGTCCTGCCCCTGGGAGAGGGGAAGATAAGTTACACACCATTCTGACTGTGGCCCCAGCGGCAGGCTGGGTGCAGACATCAGGTCAGACCGCGGCCCTGCCCACCAACGCAAGGTACTCCAGACAACACAGGGGAAGTGCCCTGCAGTTCCACACCACCCAGGGACTACCCGAAATGATGACACAGAAGAATTCTCCTCAAAAGAAATTCCAGGAACTAACAACAGCTAACAAACTGATCAAAAACGATTTAGGCAATGTAACAGAAAATGAATTGAAAATAATAGAAAATTAATCGCTGGGCTTGAAAAAACTATACAGGACAGCAGAGAAACTATTGCTACAGAGATCAAGGGACTAAGAAACAGTCAGGAGGAGCTAAAAAATGATATAAATGAGCTGCAAAATAAAATGGAGGCGACCACAGCTCATATTGAAGAGGCAGAGGAGAGAAGAGGAGAATTAGAAGATAAAATTATGGTAAAAGAGGAAGCTGAGAAAAGGAGAGATAAAAAAATCCAGGAGTATGAGGGGAGAATTAGAGTGCTAACTGAAATAATTAAACGTAATAATATACACATAATTCAGATTCCAGAGGAGGAAGAGAGAGGGAAAGGTGCTGAAGGTGTACTTGAAGAAATCATAGCTGAGAACTTCCCTGCTCTGGGGAAAGAAAAAGCATTGAAATCCAAGAGGCACAGAGAACTCCCTTCAGATGTAACTTGAATCGATCTTCTGCACGACATATCATAGTGAAACTGGCAAAATACAAGGATAAAGAGAAAATTCTGAAAGCAGCTAAGGATAAACATGCTCTAACATATAAAGGGACACCGATAAACTAGTGGCAGACCTATCTACTGAAACTTGGCAGGCCAGAAAGGAATGGCAAGAACTCTTCAATGTGATGAACAGAAAAAAAATATGTAGCTGAGAATCCTTTATCCAGCAAGTCTGTCATTTAGAATAGAAGGAGAGATAAAGGTCTTCCCAAACAAACAAAAACTGAAGGAATTCATCACCACTAAACCAGCCCTACAAGAGATCCTAAGGGGGATCCTGTGAGACAAAATACCAGACACATCACTACAAGCATAAAACCTACAGACATCACAATGACTCTAAACCCATATCTTTCTATAATAACACTGAATGTGAATGGACTAAATGCTCCAACTAAAAGACATAGGGTATCAGAATGGATAAAAAAACAAGACCCATCTATTTGCTGTCTGCAAGACACTCATTTTAGACCTGAGGACACCTTCAGATTGAAAGTGAGGGGATGAGGAATTATCTATCATGCTACTGGAAGTCAAAGGAGAGCTGGAGTACCCTTAGTTATATCAGACAAACTAGACTTTAAATTAAAGTCTGTAACAAGAGATGAAGAAGGGCATTATATAATAGTCACAGGGTCTATCCATCAGGAAGAGCTAACAATTATAAATATCTATGTGCCAAATACGGGAGCCCCCAGATATATAAAACAATCACAAACACAAGCAACCTTATAGATAAGAATGTGGTAATTGCAGGGGACTTTAATACTCTACTTACAACAAGGGATAGATCATCTAGACTCAGGATCAATAAAAAGGCAAGAGCCCTGAATGATACGTTGGATCAGATGGACTTGACAGATATATTTAGAACTCTGCATCCCAAAGCAACAGAATACACTTTCTTCTCGAGTGCACATGAAACATTCTCCAAAACAGATCACATACTGGGTCACAAAACACCCTTTCATAAGTATACAAGAATTGAAATCATACCATGCATACTTTCAGACCACAATGCTATGAAGCTTGAAATCAACCACAGGAAAAAATCTGGAAAACCTCCAAAAGCATGGAGGTTAAAGAACACCCTACTAAAGAATGCATGGGTCAACCAGGCAATTAAAGAAGAAATCAAGAAATATATGCAAACAAATGAAAATGAAAATACAACAATCCAAATGTTTTGGGATGCAGCAAAGGCCGTCCTGAGAGGAAAATACATTGTAATCCACACCTATCTCAAGAAACAAGAAAAGAATCAAATACAAAATCCAACAGCACACCTAAAGGAAATAGAAGCAGAACAGCAAAGACAGCCTAAACCCAGAAGAAGAAGAGACATAATAAAGATCAGAGGAGAAATAAACAATATAGAATCTAAAAAAAAAAAAAAACCGTAGAGCAGATCAACGAAACCAAGAGTTGGTTTTTTGAAAAAATAAACAAAATTGACAAACCTCTAGCCAGTCTTCTCAAAAAGAAAAGGGAGATGACCCAAATAGATAAAATCATGAATGAAAACGGAATTCTTACAACCAATCTTCAGAAATACAAGCAATTATCAGGGAATACTAGGAAAAAATATATGCCAACAAACTGGACAACCTGGAAGAAATGGACAAATTCCTAAACACCGACACACTTCCAAAACTCAAACAGGAAGAAATGGAAAGCTTGAACAGACCCATAACCAGAGAAGAAATTGAATCAGTTATCAAAAATCTCCCAACAAATAAGAGTCCAGGACCAGATGGCTTCCCTGGGGAATTCTACTAGACATTTAAAGTAGAGATAATACCTATCCTTGTCAAGCTGTTCCAAAAAATAGAAAGGGAAGGAAAACTTCTGGACTCATTCTATGAAGCCAGCATTCCTTTGATTCCCAAAGCAGACAGAGACCCGGCAAAAAAAAGAGAACTACAGACCAATATCCCTGATGAATATGGATGCAAAAATTCTCAATAAGATACTAGCAAATCGAATTCAACGGCATATAAAAAGAATTATTCACCATGATCAAGTGGGATTCATTCCTGGGCTGCAGGGCTGGCTCAGTATTCGCAAATCAATCAATGTGATACATCACATTAATAAAAGAAAAGAGAAGAACCATATGATCCTGTCAGTCGAGGTGGAAAAAGCATTTCACAAAATTCAGCATCCTTTCTTAATAAAAACCTTCGAGAAAGTCGGGATGGAAGGGACATACTTAAACATCATCAAAGCCATTTATGAAAAGTCCACAGCCAATATCATCCTCAATGGGGAAAAACTGAGAGCTTTCTTCCTGAGATTAGGAACATGACAGGGATGTCCACTCTCACCGCTGTTGTTTAACATAGTGTTGGAAGTTCTAGCATCAGCAATCAGACAACAAAAGGAAATCAAAGGCATCCAAATTGGCAAAGATGAAGTCAAGCTTTCACTTTTTGCAGATGACATGATATTATACATGGAAAATCCGACAGACTCCACCAAAAGTCTGCTAGAACTGATACATGAATTCAGCAAAGTTGCAGGATACAAAATCAATGTACAGAAATCAGTTGCATTCTTATACACTAACAATGAAGCAACAGAAAGACAAAGAAACTGATCCCATTCACAATTGCACCAAGAAGCATAAAATACCTAGGAATAACTAACAAAAGATGTAAAAGATCTGTATGCTGAAAACTATAGAAAGCTTATGAAGGAAATTGAAGAAGATATAAAGAAATGGAAAAACATTCCATGTTCATGGATTGGAAGAATAAATATTGTTAAAATGTCAATACTACCCAAAGCTATCTACACATTCAATGCAATCCCAATCAAAATTGTACCAGCATTCTTCTTGAAGCTCGAACAAGCAATCCTAAAATTTGTATGGAACCACAAAAAGGCCCCGAATAGCCAAAGTAATTTTGAAGAAGAAGACCAAAGCAGGAGGCATCACAATCCCAGACTTTGGCCTCTACTACAAAGCGGCAATCATCAAGACAGCATGGTATTGGCACAAAAACAGACACATAGACCAATGGAATAGAATAGAAACCCCAGAACTAGACACACAAAAGTACGGCCAACTAATCTTTGACAAAGCAGGAAAAAATATGCAATGGAAAAAAGACAGTCTCTTTAACAAATGGTGCTGGGAGAACTGGACAGCAACTTGCAGAAGGATGAAACTAGACCACTTTCTTACACCATTCACAAAAACAAACTCAAAATGGATAAAGGACCTGAATGTGAGACAGGAAACCATCAAAACCCTAGAGGATAAAACAGGGAAAAACGTCTCTGACCTCAGCTGCAGCAATTTCTTACTTGACACATCCCCAAAGGCAAGGGTATTAAAAGCAAAAATGAACTACTGGGACCTTATGAAGATAAAAAGCTTCTGCACAGCAAACGAAACAATTCCCAAAACTAAAAGGCAACCAACGGAATGGGAAAAGATATTTGCAAATGACATATCGGACAAAGGGCTAGTATCCAAAATCTATAAAGAGCTCACCAAACTCCACACCCGAAAAACAAATAATCCAGTGAAGAAATGGGCAGAAAACATGAATAGGCACTTCTGTAAAGAAGACATCCAGATGGCCAACAGGCGCATGAAAAGATGCTCAACGTCGCTCCTCATCAGGGAGATTCAAATAAAAACCACACTCAGATATCACCTCATGCCAGTCAGAGTGGCTAAAATGAACAAATCAGGAGACTATAGATGCTGGAGAGGATGTGGAGAAACAGGAACCCTCTTGCACTGTTGGTGGGAATGCAAATTGATGCAGTCGCTCTGGAAAACAGTGTGGAGGTTCCTCAAAAAGTTATAAATAGATCTACCCTATGACCCAGCAGGAGCACTGCTAGGAATTTACCCAAGGGATATAGGAGTACTGATGCATAGGGGCACCTGTACCCCAATGTTTATAGCAGCACTCTCAACAATAGCCAAATTATGGAAAGAGCCTAAATGTCCATCAAATGATGAGTTGATAAAGAAATTGTGGTTTATACACACAATGGAGTACTATGTGGCAATGAGAAAGAATGAAATACGGCCCTATGTAGCAACGTGGACGGAACTGGAGAGTGTGATGCTAAGTGAAATAAGCCATACAGAGAAAGATGGATACCATATTTTTCACTCCTATGTGTATCCTGAGAAACTTAACAGAACCCTATGGGGGAGGGGAAGGAAAAAAAGAGCTTAGAGTGCAGAGCATAAGAGACTCTTAAAAACTGAGAACAAACTGAGGGTTGATGGGGGGTGGAAGGGAGGGGAGGGTGGGTGATGGGTATTGAGGAGGCGCATTTTGGGATGACTACTGGGTGTTGTATGGAAACCAATTTGACAATAAATTTCATATTAAAAAAATAAATTAAAAAATAGATTGTTTTCCCTAGCTTTGTGAAAAACACTGGTGATATTTTGATGAGGATGGCATTAAATATGTCAGTTGCTTTGGGTACTATAGATATTTTAACAATATTTGTTCTTCCAAACCTGGACATGGAATGTTTTTCCATTTCTTTGTGTTGTCTTCAGTTTCTTTCATCACTGTTTTATAGTTTTCTGAGTTCACTTCTTACACCTGTTTGGTTATGTTTATTTCTAGGTATCTTACAGCGTCTGGTGCAATTGTAAATGGGTTTCTTAATTTCTCTTTCTGATGCTTCATTAATGGTGTCTATTGAAATGATCATATGGTTCTTTTTTTTATTGATGTGATGTATCACTTTGATTGATTTGTGAATATTGAACCACTCTTGAAATGTAGAAATAAATCCCTCTTGATAACAGTGAAACATTTTTTCAGTATATTGTTGGATTCGGTTTGCTAGTATTTTATTGAGGATTTTTGCATTTCTCTTCATCAAAGATATTGGTCTGTCAGGGTAAATTTGACCTCATGTAATGAATTTGGAAGTTTTCTTTCCTTTTCTATTTTTTGAAATAGAAAAATAGGCCTTAACTCTTCTTAAAATATTTGGTAAAGTGGGGAGAGGAGTTAAGATGGTGGATCAGTATGGGTATCCTAAGCTTGTCTCATCCATGAAACACAGCTAGATCAAGATCAAACCATTTTGAACACCAAGAAAATTGATCTGAAGATAAAGGCAACAATCTGCATAACTTGAGCTACAGAACTTGGCAGGTTCATGGTGCGGAGATGTGAATTGAGAGAAAGAAGAGCTGTGGAGGTGAGGGTGCCATTTGGACAGAAAGAGAAAGACAAAGGGGGAGAGTGCACTGTATCGGGATTGCACAAGAAAAAACACACACCCCCACCAAAGTAGCTGGAGAGAAAGAGTGAAAACACTCACAGGGGACTGGATAAGAAATCTGTTCCCCAAAACCGTTTATGGGGGCAAAGGAGACGGTTTCAGTACCACCAATATATAAAAGTGGACCACAGAGTCTGAAGGTTCACAGCCCAGGGTCTGGCACTGCTCTGGTGAGTAATAGGGCAAAGCCCCAGGAGTAGGCAGTATGGTCTGAGCAATCCATGTGTCACACAGGCAGAAGCAATTCCCCTGCTTGGAGTGCATTTCATAGAGGCCATATGGACTTCCGGAGGGTAAAGGTCCTAAGAGACCCTGGAGAGCAGCCACATTTGCTGGTATTGTTACAAAGACACCAGAGTGCACCAAAACCCATCACCAGCTATGTGCTATGATTTGCAATAAACTCTGAACTTCTGCAACTGTGTGATCACAAGCCAGCACCTGCCCATTGTTTGGCAAGACGCTGCTCCAGAGAATCAGTATGGGTGCAAGTCACGGAGGGTCTCTGAAGTGTGGGGGGTTTGAAACACAGCACAATCTGAAATAAAACTCTGGAAATAGGCGCCACCTGGCAGGCAGACAGCTTGGACATGGTCAGGGTAGAGGCAGGGAGTGGATGGAAGCCTGAGATAAAGGAAGGGTGTTTGATCATGTGTTGGTGAAAACACAAAGTTCCTGTACCAAAGACTAGGGAGCTGGGTGAGGCCATTATCACCCCTACTGTGTGCACACACATGCACACACAGATCCACCCCAGTAAGCTAAGCAGTGCCACCAACTGGAGAACAGAGCTGTTACACCAAGCTCCGCCCAGTTACACCCTCCAGGCACATCCCCTACAAGTGGAGCACAAATCACTCTACCTGCTTAGTCCACAGTATACAGTGCGCTTCAAATTTTCAGCGCTAAGTTAAACTGGAAGTAACTTCATTCATGTTTCATTGTATTTACTGGTTCATTTATTTGTTCATTTCCTGGCTTCTGTTTTTCATTAAATTATATTCTTTGTTTTTCTTTTGTTTTCTATTTCTTCTATATGGAAAGGGAAAATTCTTTTCTGTTTCTTTTTTAAATATTTTATTCTATTTTATTTTCTTTATTTTAATCTATTTTACTATTTTTTATTTTTAATTTTTTTAAACTTTTCTTTCAAATCCTTTCTCCTTTTCCTCTATTTTACCAAGATTCTTTAAACAAGAAGACTGAAATAAACCTAGGGTTTAGCATCATTTATTCGATACTTTACTTTTGTGTTAAGTTTTTTAGTTTTTATTATATACTTTTTTTCTTCATCCAAAATGACAAAAAAAAAAAAGATTAACTCCAAAAGAAAGAACAGGAAAAGATGAAATCCAGGGACTTAATCAACACAGATATAAGTAAGATGTCTGAACTAGAATTTAAAATCATGATTATAAGAATACTAGCTGGGGTTCAAAAAAGCATAGAAGACACCAGAAAATACTTCCTTTTTTAATTAAAAAATAATTTTTATTTATTTTTGAGACAGAGAAAGTGTGAGTGGAGGAGGGGCAGAGAGAGAAGGAGACACATAATCTGAAGCAGACTCCAGGCTCCACACTGTCAGCACAGAGTCCAATGCCGAGCTTGAACTCACAAACTGTGAGATCCAGTGCAAAATGAAGTCAGACACTTAGTTGGCTGAGCCACCCAGATGCCCCAAGAATCCCTTTCTGCAGAGATTAAAGAACTAAAATCTAGTCAGGCCAAATTAAAAATGTTATAACAAGATGTGATCTCAAATTGGTTTTGTGATGGCAAGGATGGACGACACAGAACAGTGAATCACTGAGATAGAATATAGAATTATAGAAAATACGGAAGCAGGAAAAAGAAGGAAATAAAAGCAAAAGGTCATGATACAAGCCTTACAGAACTCAGTGACTTATTACCAAGGAATAACACTTGAATAATAGGAGTTCCAAAAGATGAAGAGAAAGTGGCAGAAGGTTTATGTGAACAAATTATAGCTGAAAACTTTCCTAATCTGGGAATGAACACATACATCAAAATCTAAGAAGCACAGAGAACTCCCATTAGTTTCAACAAAAACCAACCATCACCAAGGCATACCAAAGTCAAATTCACAAAATACACAACAAGGAAAGATTTATGAAAGCAGCAAGGGAAAAAGTCCTTAACCTACAAAAGAAGTCAGATTTGTGGTCAGACCTGTCCAAAGAAACTTGGCAGGCCAGAAAGGAGTGGCAGAATATATTCAACGTGTTGAATCAGGAAATTATGCAGCCAAGAATTCTTTATCCAGCAAGTCAGTCATTCAAAATAGGAGAGATAAAGAGTTTCTCAGACAAACAAAAACTAAAGGAGTTCCTGACCACTAAACCAACTCTGCAAGAAACTTTAAGGGTAACTCTGAGAAAAAACAAACCAAAACAAATCAAAACAAATAAGACCAAAAGCAACAAAGACTAGAAAGGAGCAAAGAACATCACCAGAAACACCAACACTACAGGCAGCACAATGGCACTAAATTCAGATCTTTCAATGATCACTCTAAATATAAATGGAATAAATGTTCCAACCAAAAGAAACAGGGTCAGAATGGATAAGAAATCATTCTATATGCTGCCTAGAAGAGACTCCTTTTATACCTAAAGATACCTGCAGATTGAAAGTAAGGGGATGGAGAATCATCTATCATGCCAATGGAGGTCAAAAGAAAGCTGTAGTAGCCATATTTGTATCAGACAAACTAGATTATTTTAATGTTTTTTGAGACAGAGGGCTCAACTGAGAGCAAGAGACAGAGAGAGACAAAACCACAAGGGGAAGAGAGAGGGAGAGAGAGAATCAGGGCTCACCTAAAGCAGGGATCATGTTTTACCCAAAGCGGGGCTCCTGCTCACCCACTGTGGGACTTGAACACACAAACCATGAGATCATGACCTAAGCCAAAGTCAGGTACTTAAAAATGGAGCCACACAGGAACCCTAAAAATAAACTAAATTTAAACCAAAGACTGACAGGAGATACAGAAGGGCATTATATCATAATTAAGGGGTCTATCCACCAAGAAGGTCTAACAATTGTAAATATTTATGCCCCCAACTCAGCGGAACACAAATATATAAATCAATTAATCACAAACATAAAGAAACATTGATAATAATAACATAATACTAGGGGGCTTCAACACCCCACTTACAACAATGGACAGATCATCTAAGCAGAAAATCAACAAGGAAACAATGGCTTTGCATGACACACTGGACAAGATGTATTTAACAAACATTTCACGCTGAAGCAAAAGAATACACATTCTTCCCGAATGCATGTGGAACATTCTCCAGAATAGATCACATACTGGGACACGAATCATCCCTCAACAAGTACAAAAAGATCGATATCATACCATACATATGTTAACATCACAAGGCTATGAAATTTGAAATCAACCACAAGAAAAAATTTGGGAAGACCATGCATAATTGGAGATTAAAGAACATTCTACTAAATAATGAATAGGTTAACCAAAAAATTAAAGAGGAAATGAAAAAGTACATGTAAGCCAATGAAAATGAAAACATAACAGTCCAAAACGTCTAGGATTCATCAAAGGTGGTCATAAGAGGGAAGTATACAGTAATCCAGGCCTTTCTAAGGAAGGAAGAGATGTCTCAAATACACAACCTAACCTTACACCTAAAGGAGCTGGAAAACAAAAAACAACAAATAAAGTCCAAAACCATCAGAAGAAGGGAAATAAAAGATTATAGCATAAATCAATGAAATCAAAATAAAAAAAAAAAACAGAACTGACAAAAAAACCAGGAGGTGGTTCTTTGAAAGAATTGACAAAATTGGTAAAACTGTTGCCAAATTTATCAAAAAGAAAGAGGAAAAGACCCATATAAATAAAATCACAAATGAAAGAGGAGAAATCACAGCCAACACCACATAAATACAAACAGTAATAAAATAATATTATGAGCAATTGTATGTCAATAAATCGGGCAATCTGGAAGAATGGAAAAATTCCTAGAAACATATAAACTACCAAAAAAGAAACAGGAAGATATAGATAGTTTGAACAGACCCATAACCAGTAAAAGAAATTGAATCAGTAATCAAAAATCCCCAACAAACAAGAGTCCAGGCCAAATGGCTTTCCAGGGGAATTCTACCAAACATTTAAAGATATAACACCTATTCTTTGAAGGTGTTCCAGAAAAATAGAAATGGCAGGAAAGCTTCCAAACTCATTCTATAAAGCCAGCATTACCTTGATCCAAATGCCAGACATAGACTTCACTAAAAGGGAGAACTACAGAACAATTTCCCTCATGAACATGGCTTCAAAAATCCTGAACAAGATCCTAGAAAATGGAATCCAACAATACATTTAAAAAATTATTCACCATGGTCAAGGGGAATTTATTCCTGGGCTGCAGGGCTCGTTCAATATCTGCAAATCCATCAATGTGGTAATTACATTACTAAAAGAAAGGATAAAAACAACATGATCCTCTCAATAAATGCAGGAAAGAACATTTGACAAAATACAGCATCCATTCTTGATAAAAACCCTCAAAGAAGTAGGGATAGAAGTAACATACCTCAAGATCATAAAGGCCAAATGCAAAAGACATACAGCCAATATAATCCTCAATGGGGAAAAACTTGAGTGTTTTCCCCCTAACATCAGGAACATGACAGGAGGTCCTCTCTCCTGTTGTTGTTCAACAGAGTGTTAGAAGTCCTAGCCTCAGCAATCAGACAAAAAGAAATAAAAGGCATTGAAATTGGAAAAAAAGAAGTCGAACTTTCACTCTTCACAGATGACATGATACTCTATATGGACAACCCAAAACTCCACCAAAATTCTTTTGGAACTCATACATGAATTCAGCAAAGTTTCAGGATATAAAATCAATGCACAGAAATCTGTGGCATTTATATATACCAATAATGAAGCAGCAGGAAGAGAAATCAAGGAATCGATCCCCTTTACAATCACACCAAAAACCATAAAATACCTAGGAATAAACCTAACCAAAGAGTGAAAAATATATAAACTAAAAACTATAGAAAGCTTATGAAAGAAATTGAAGAAGATGCAAAAAAATGGAAAAATATTCCATTTTCATGGATTGGAAGAACAAATATTGTTAAAATGTTAATACTACCCAAAGCAATCTACATATTCAATGCAATCCCTATCGAAATATCACCAGCATTCCTCACAGAGCTAGAGCAAACAATCCTAAAATTTGTATGGAACCAGAAAAGACCCCAAATAGCCAAAGCAATCCTGAAAAAGAAATCCAAAGCTGGAAGAATCACAATTCTAGACTTCAAGATGTATTACAAAGCTGTAATCATCAAGACAGTATGGTACTGGCACAAAAACACATAGATCAGTGGAAAAGTATAGAGAGCCCAGAATTGGATGCACACATATATGGCCAACTAATCTTTGACAAAGCAGGAAAGAATATCCAATAGAGAAAAGACAGTCTTTTTAGCAAATGATGTTGGAAAAATTGACAGCAACATGCAGAAGAATGAACCTGGACCACCTTATTACAGCATACACAAAAATAAATTCAAAATGGATGAAAGACCTAAATTTAAGACAGGAAACCATCAAAATCCTAGGGAGAATACAGGCAGCAACTTCTTTGATCTTGGCCATGGAAACTTCTTAGTAGACATGTCTCTTGAGGCAAGGGAAACTAAGGCAAAAATGAACTTTTGGAACCTCATCAAGATAAAACCTTCTGCACAGTGAAGGGAACAATCAACAAAACCAAAAGGCAACCAACAGAATGGGAGAAAATATTTGCAATTGGCATATCAGATAAAGGGTGAGTATCCAAAATCTATAAAGAACTTATCAAATTCAACACCCAAAAAACACATAATCCAATAAACAAATGGGCAAAAGACATGAACAGATACTTTTCCAAAGAAGACATCCAGATGGCTAACAGACACATGAAAAGATGCTCAACATCACTCATCATCAGGGAAATACAAATCAAAACTAAAATGAGATACCACCTCATACCTGTCAGGATGGCTAAAATGAACTCAGGAAACAACAGACGCTGGCAAGGATGTGGAGAAAGGGGAACACTTTGGCACTGTCGGTGGGAATGCAAACTGGTGCTGCCACTCAAAAACAGTAAGGAGGTTCCTCAAAAAGTTAAAAATAGAGCTACATTACATCCATTATTTGCACTACTAGATATTAATCCAAAGGATACAAAAACACTTATTCGAAGGGGCACATGAACCCCAATGTTTATAGTAGCAGTATCAAAAAAAACCCACAAATCATGGAGGGTTTTCATGTTGGCTCAGTTGGTTAAGCATCCAACTCTGGATTTCGGCTCATGTCATGCTCCTACATTTTATGGGATCAAGCCCCATGTTGGGCTCTGTTCTGTCAGTGCAGAGCCTGCTTGGGATTCTCCCTGTCCCTCTCTCTGTCTCTACCCTTCTCATGCTCTCTCTCTCTCTCTCTGTTTCAAAATAAACATTTAAAAAAAGCCAAATTATGGAAATAGCCCAACTGTCCATTGACCGCTGAATGGATTAAGATATGGTTTATATATAATATATAATATATATGTGTATAATATATATGTGTGTGCATAGATGTATAGATATAGATATAGATATAGATATAGATATAGATATAGATAAAATGGAATATTACTCAGAGACCAAAAAAGAATGAAATCTTGCCATTTGCAACAATGTGGATGGAATTAGAGTGTATAATGCTAAGCCAAATAAGTCAATCAGAGAAAGGGACAAATATCATATGATTTCACTTATATGTAGAATTTAAGAAATAAAACAGATGAACACAGGGAAGGAAAGAAAAAAAAATAAAAGAGAGAGGGAGGCAAACCCTAAGAGACTCTTAAATACAGAAAACAAACTGAGGGTTGCTGGAGGGTGGGGGGATAGGCTAAATGGGTGATGGGCATTAAGAGGGGCATTTGTTGGGATGAGCACTGGGTGTTATATGTAAGTGATGAATCACTGAGTTCTGCTCCTGAAATCATATTACACTATATGTTAACTAAGTTGGATTTAAATAAAATTAAAAATTAAAAAAAAGGCTTGGTAGAGTTCACCTGGGAAGCCATCTGGCCCTGGACTTTTGTTTGTTGGGAGTTTTTTTTATTATTATTATTCATTTGATTTCTTTGCTGGTATTTCCTTTATGTTTCAGTTTTGGTAGTTTATATATTTCTAGAAATTTATCTATTTCTTTTAGGTTTTCTAATGATTGGCATATAGTGCTTTATAATATCTTCTTATAACTGTTGTATTTTTGTGGTCTTTGTTATTTTTCCTCCCTAATTTGTGATTTTATTCATTTAGGTCTATTTTTTTTTCTTTTTTTTTTCTTAAAAAGTCTGGTTAGAGATTTATCCATTTAATTGATTTTTTGAACAAACCAGCTACTGGTTTCATTTATCTGTTCAATTGTTTTTTAGTTTATATTTTATTTCTGTTCCAATCTTTATTATTTCTTTCCTTCTGCTGGGTTTAGGCTTCATTTGTTGTTCCTTTCTTACGTCCTTTTAGTGTAAGGTTAGTTTGTTTGAGATTTTTCTTGCTTCTTGAGGTCTGACCCTATTGCTATAAATGTCTCTCTTGAAACTGCACTTGCTGTATCCCAAAGGTTTTGATACACTATATTTTCATTTGTTGCCATGTATTTTTTAAGTTTATTCTTTGATTTTCTGTGTGCCCCATTCATTGTTTAGTAGCATGTTATTTAACCTCCATGTATTTGTGACCTTTCCAGATTTGTTTGTAATTAATTTCTACTTTCATAACTTTGTTGTCAGAAAGGGTGCGTGCTCTGATTTTGATTTTCTACGATACATTGAGGTATGTTTTATGACCTATTATTTGATCTATTCTGGATAATATTCCATGTGCACTTTAAAGGAAAGTTTATTCTGCCTCTTTTAGGATGGAATATTCTGAATGTATGGGTTAAATCCATCTGTTCCAGTGTGTCATTCAAAGCCCTTCTTTCCTGGTTGATTTTCTGTTTAGTGGGTCTGTTCATTGATGTATTTAGGGTATTAAAGTCCTGTACTATTATTATATTCCTATCAATTAGTTCCTTTATGTTGTTATTAACTGGTTTATGCATTTTGGTCCCTATATTTTGGGTGCATAAATATTTGTAATTGTTATATATCCCTCTTGGATTGTCCTCTTCATTATTATATAGTGTCCTTTCTTGTCTCTTGTTGCAGTCTTTGTTTTAAAGTCTATTTTGTCCAAAGTAGTTAGAGTAAAACCTTGGCTTATGAGCATAATTCGTTCTGGAAACATGATTGTAATCCAGAGTATTTGTATATCAAGTGAATTTCAAGAACCATTGGATCAGTTGTGATCAGGTGACGTTTGGCATCATGTAATACTCGTATTGCAAGACATAGCTCATTTATCAAGTTAAAATTCATTAGAAATGTTTGCTGGTCTTGTGGAACACTCACAGAACAAGTTACTCACAGTCCAAGGTTTTACTCTATTGCTAATATGCCCTTCTTTTGATATCCATTTGCATGATAAATGTTTCTCCATCCCATCACGTTCAATCTGCCGGTGTATTTAGGTCTAAAATGAGCCTCCCATAGGTAACTTACAGATGAGTCTCTTTTCTTAAATAGTCTGTCACCCTGTTTTTTTAATTGGAGTTTTAGTCCACATTCCTTCAAAGTAATTATTGATAGATGTGTATTCACTGCTATTTTGCTCCTTGTTCTGTGGTTATTTTGGTAGACCTTCTTCTGATCCTTTCTTCTCTTGTTCACTTTCACGGTTTGTTGGCTTTCTTTAGTGATACACTTGGATTTATTTCTCTTTATTGTTTGCATATTTATCATTGGTTTTTGTTTATTTGTAGTTATCATTAGGTTTGTATATAACATCTCCTGAATATTGTATTCTATATTAAGTTGATACTTGCTTAAGTTTGAATCCATTCTTTACTCCTCTTCACATTTTAGGTATATGGTGTCACATTTTAAATTATTTTATTTTGTGTGTTCCATAACTCATACTTCCCCTCAAAGATTCCCCCTTAATATTTTTTGCATGGCTGGTTTAGTGGTCACAAACTCCTTTAATTTTTGTTTGTCTGGGAAACTCTCTCTCTCTTTCTATCCTGAATGATAGCTTTGCTGGATAGAGGATTCTTGGCTATAGATTTTTCCCATTCAACACTATGAATATATCATGCCATACCATCCTGGTTTGCAAAGTTTCTGCTGAAAAATCTTCACACAGCCTTATGGGGGTTCCCTTGTATGTACCTGTGCTCTTTTGTCTTGTTGCTTTTAAAATTTGTTCTTTATCAGCACATTGCTATTTTCATTATACTATGTCTTGGTGTGGATCTGCCTTTTTTTATTTTATTCGGGGTTCTCCATGCCCTCTGGGTCTGGATATCTGTGCTCTTTCCCAGATTAGGGAAGTTTTCAGCTATTATCTCTTTCAATAATTTCCCCCATTTTCTGTCTCTTCTTCTGGGACTCCCATAATGTGAATGCTATTAAGAGTGATGAAGCCACTGTGTTCCCTAAATCTATTCTTGTTTTGCATAATTCTATTTTCTTTCTTTTATTCAGGTTGATTATTTTCCTTTACTCTCTTTTCAAGGTCTTAATTCGTTTCTCTGCTTCTTCTAGCCTGCTGTTTATTCCATCAAGTGTGTTTCTCATTTCATGTTTTGAACCCTTTATCTCTGCTATGTTATTCTTTATCTCTTTATTAAGGGTCTCACTCATGTTTTCCACCTTTGTCTAAAGTCCAGCGAATATCCTTATGAGCATTACTTTAAATTCTCTATAAGTCATGTTACTTATATCTGTTTCACTTAGATCTCTGGCTGTGGCCTTGTCCTATTCTTTCATTTCGGACAAATTCCTCTGTCTTCTCATTTTGTCTCTGTGCCTGTTTCTATGTGTTAGGAAAGTGAGCTACATCTCTGTTCTTGAGGGTGATGGTCTTAAGAAGATGTCCTGTAGTGCCATGAACTGTAGTGTTCCCTGTTCCCCAGGGCTTGGGGCTTCTGGAAGTGTCTCCAATGTATGATGTGCATGCTCTACTGTTGTGTCTTGAATGCTTAATCCTTCAGGGAAGTCATCTGCAGATGGTCTCCTTGCCTGTTGTGGGCAGTATTTGGTCCCTGGTCTGAATGTGGCATGTTTTAACTAGGTGTGCTCTGGTCTGTTTGTGAAATGATACCTGTTGCCACTGCTTCCATAAACAAAGCTCCAGAAATATCCCATATTAGGAGATGCAGTGTCAGCAGTGGTTTGGGCCAGACTTCTGGGGGAAGAGGCCTGGAGCCCTAGGACTGAGGCAAGCATAACAGCAAAGGGCAGTTCCACCAGAGCATGGTGTAACAGGGCTCGGTGTAACCAAGTTAAGTAGTGGTTGTCTTTGCAGTTCTGATTCCCATGGGTGGCTCTATGTTTATGCTGAAGGTTGGGGAGAGAAATGGCACTTGCCAGTTTCATTATTCTAGGAAGTGTCTCTCCATGAATGCTGTCTCTCATGATCAAATAGCCTCCCCACTGCTTGCTCCAGGCACTCTTCAAATCACTGTTTCCAGGATATTTGTCCCCAGGATGTTTGACATGACTGCTCTCCAAAAGCACCCAAATGACTTAGGGCCCTTCCAAAGCCAAGCTCACTGACCTGTAGAACTCAAATCTTTAAGCACCACTGGTTACAAGAACTCTGGAAGTTTGGCTCCTCTCACTTTCCCAAGTCAATTGTTTTAGGGATTTGTTTTCCTCAGGTGCTCCACTGTGCTCATCTGTCTCTTGCCCTTATCCATGACCATGGCTTCCTCCCCACAGTAGCAGCCACAACCTTTCTCTGTCAACCATGTATCCACATTTCCTGCCTTCTTCAATGTGACCTGTTCTCTACCTTTGGTTATGAAAATTGTTATGCCAGTATTCATATTGATTTCTGGAGTATTTAGGATGATTTGATTATTTTCTAGTTGTGTTCATCAGATGTGGCAAGTCTAGGGTCCTTCTATTCTGCCACCATCTTCCAGAGTCCTTATTTTTAATATTTTTGTTTAATTTGAGTATAGTTGACACATGTTACATTAGTTTCAGGTATACCACATAGTGTTTCAATATCTCTATATGTTATGCTATGCTCACCACAAGTGTAGCTACAATGTTTGACCATGCAATGTTCTTTCAGTATTAGTTTTTATAACTTCCTATGCTGTACGTTTAATTTTCATGACATTCATACCTGAAGTGGGAGCCTATATCTCCCACACCCCTTCACACTTTTACCAATCTCTCACCTTCTTCCTTTTAGCAACCATTAGTTTGTTCTCCATATTTATAGGAGTAATTCTGCTTTTTTGATTGTTTATTCATTTGTTTACTTAGATTCCACATTAGTGAAATCATATGCTATTTGTATTCTCTTTCTGATGTATTTTATTTAGGATTATATTCTCTAGTTCCTTCCATGTTGTTGCAAATGGCAAGATCTCATCCTTTTTATGGGTGCGTACATTCCATTGTAGATATACACCACATTTTCTTTATCCATTCACCTATCAGTAGACACTTGCATTGCTTCCATAACTTGGTTACTGCAAATAATGTTGCAAGAAACATAGAATTGTATATAGTTGCTTTAATTAATGTTTTTGTTTTCTTTGGGTAAATACACAGTAGTGAAATAGTTGGATGATATGATATTTTTATTAAGTTTTTGAGGAAACGTCATATTATTTTCCATAGTGGCTGTACCAATTTGCATTCTTTCCAACAATGTGTTTCCTTTTCTCCACACTTTTCCAACACTTATTTGTTTTCTTTTTTATTTTAGCCATTCTGAAAGGAATAAAGTGAGAATTAATTGTGGTTTTGAATTGCTTTTCCCACATGACTAATGATGCTGAGCATCTTTTCATGTGTCTGTTGGACACCTGCATGTCTTTGACAAAATGTCTGTTAAGGTCCTTTACCCATTTTTTAGTTAGCTTTATGCGTGTGTGTGTGTGTGTGTGTGTGTGTGTGTGTGTTGTGTGTGTTTGTCTAAGTATGTTATTTTGTATATTAATCTCGTATCAGATATATCATTTACCAATACATTTTCCCATTCAGTGTGTTACTTTTTTATTTTATTCATGGTTTCACTTGCTGTGCAAAAGTTTTTTATTTTAACATAGTCCCAATAGTTTATATTTGCTTTTGTATCCCTTGCCTAAGAAGGCATATCTAGAAAATGTTGTTATGGTCAATGTTAAAAAAATTACTGCTTATATTCCTTTCTAGAATTTTTATAGTTTCATTTTTCACATTTATGGCTAATATAGTTTGTTTATTTTTGTGCATGGTATCAAAAAGTGATCCAGTTTCATTCTTTTTTTAAATTTATTTTTTATGTTTTTTTTCTTTTGAGGCATACTTATTTTATTGAATTTAACATACACAGTAAAAATTTAAAAATTTTAAGTGTATAGCTTGATGAAATTTTATAGAATGGATAGGACCAAGATGAAGAAACAGAATAATGTTAGAATTCTGGAAACCCCTTTTATTCCTTCTTCTAGTTATTCCCCCACAAGTGACTACTATTCTGATTTGTAGCACTATGAACTGGTTTTGTCTATGTTTCGTTATGTTTGTGAGATGCAGGGCTGCTCCATAGTTGTAGTACACTCACTGCTGCATAATATTTCACTTTTGAATATACTGTCAGCTATTTCTCATTTCCATGGTTTGTGGAGAGTTGGGTACCATTCTGATCCATTCTGGACAGATTTGGCCCAGAAATTTGGCTTCTGAACTTTTAGGAATATTTATTTTCTTTCTCTTTCTTTCTTTCTTTCTTTCTTTCTTTCTTTCTTTTTATTTACATCCAAGTTAGTTACCATATAGTGCAACAATGATTTCAGGAGTAGATTCCAGTGATTCATCCCCTATGTATAATACACAGTGCTCATCCCAACAGGTGCCTTCCTTAATGCCCCTTACCCATTAAGCGCATCCCTCCTCCCACAACCCCTCCAGTAACCCTCAGTTTGTTCTCTGTATTTAAGAGTCTGTTATGTTTTGTCTCCCTCCCTGTTTTTATATTATTTTTCTTCCCTTCCCTTATGTTCACCTGTTTTGTATCTTAAATTCCTCATATGAGTGAAGTCATATGATATTTGTCTTTCTCTGACTGAATAAGTTCACTTAGCATAAAACCCTCTAGTTCCATCCATGTTGTTGCAAGTGGCAAGATTTTATTCTTTTTGACTGGTGAGTAATACTCCATTGTATGGTAGTATTCTTTATCAATTCATTCATAGATGGACATTTGGGTTCTTTCCATACTTTGGCTATTATTGTTAGTGCTGCTTTAAACATTGGGGTGCATGTGTCCCTTCAAAAAAGCACCCCTGTATCTCTTGGATTAATACCTAGTAGTGCAATTGCTGGATCATAGGGTAGTTCTATTTTCAATTTTCTGAGAATCCTCCATACTGTTTTCCAGAGTGTCTGCACCAGTTTGCATTCCCAACAGCAGTGCAAAAGAGATCCTCATTCTCCACATCCTTACCAACATCTGTCATTGCCTGAGTTAATTTTAGCCATTCTGACTGGTGTGAGGTGGTATCTCATTGTGGTTTTAATTTGTATTTCCCTGATGATGAGTGATGCTGAGCATTTTTTCATGTGTCTGCTAGCCATCTGAATGTCTTCTTTGGAGAAATGTCTATTCCTATATTTTCTCCATTTCTTCATGGGATTATTTGGTTTTTGAGTGTTGAGGTTGATAGGTTCTTTATAGATTTTGGATACTAACCCTTTATATGGTATGTCATTTGCAAATATCTTCTCCCATTCCGTTGGTTGCCCTTTAGTTTTGCTGATTGTTTCATTTGCTGTGCAGAAGCTTTTTATTTTGATGAGATCCCAATAGTCTATTTTTGTTTTTGCTTCTCTTGCCTCAAGAGACATGTTGAGAAAGAAATTGCTGTGGCCAAGGTCAAAGAGGTTTTTGCCTGCTTTCTCCTCGAGGATTTTGATGGCTTCCTTTCTTATATTGAGGTCTTTCATCCATTTTGAGTTTATTTTTGTGTATGGTGTAAGATAGTATTCCAAGTTCTTTTTTCTGCATGTCGCTGTCCAGTTTTCCCAGCACCACTTGAAGAGACTGTCTTATTCCATTGGATATTCTTTCCTGCTTTGTCAAAGATTAGTTGGCCATACATTTGTGGGTCCACTTCTGGGTTCTCTATTTTGTCCCATTGAACTGAATGACTTTTTTGTGCTAGTACCATCCTGTCTTGATGATTACAGCTTTGTAATACATATTGAAGACTAGAATTGTGATTCCTCCAGCTTTGGTTTTCTTTTTCAGGATTGCTTTGGCTATTCGGGGTCTTTTCTGGTTCCATACAAATTTTAGGATTGTTTGCTCTAGCTCTGTGAGGAATGCTGGTGTTATTTCGATAGGGATTGCATTGAATATGTAGATTGCTTTGGGTAGTATTGACATTTTAACAATATTTGTTCTTCTGATCCATGAGAATGGAATATTTTTCCATTTTTTTGTGTCTTCTTCAATTTCTCTCATAAGCTTTCTATAGTTTTCAGTGTATAGATTTTTCACTTCTTTGGATAGGTTTATTCCTTGGTATTTTATGGTTTTTGGTGCGATTATAAATGGGATCTTTTCCTTGATTTCTCTTTCTGTTGCTTCATTATTGGTTTATAGGAATGCAACTGAATTCTGTGCATTGATTTTATATCCTGCCACTTTGCTAAATTCATGTACCAGTTCTAGAAGATTTTTTGGTGGAGTCTTTTGGGTTTTCCATGTAGATTATCATGTCTTCTGCGAAGAGTGAAAGTTTGATTTCCTCCTTGTTGACTTGGATGCCTTTTATTCCTTTGTGTTGTCTGACTGTGAGGCTAAGTCTTCCAATACTATGTTGAATAACAGTCGTGAGAGTGGATATCCCTGTCATGTTCCTGACCTTAGGGGAAAGCTCTTAGTTTTTCCCTATTGAGGATGATATTATCAGTGGGTCTTTAATATATGGCTTTTATGATCTTGAGGTATGATCCTTCTATCCCTACTTTCTTGAGGGTTTTTTTTAATCAAGAAAAGATGCTGTATTTTGTCAAATGCTTTCTCCACATCTAATGAGAGGGTCATGTTGTTCTCCTTTCTGTTATTGATGTGATGTATCACATTGATTGTTTTGTGGATATTGAACCAGCCCTGCATCCCAGGTATAAATCCCCCTTGGTTGTGGTGAATAATTTTTTTATTGTATTGTTAGAACCAGTTGGCTAGTATCTTGCTGAGGATTTTTGCATCCATGTTCATCAGGTACATTGGTCTGTAGTTCTCCTTTTTAGTGGGGTCTTTTTCTGGATTTGGAATCAAGGTAATGCTGGCTTCATAGAATGAGTTTGGAAGTTTTCCTGTCATTTCGATTTTTTGGAACAGCTTCAAAAGAATAGGTGTTAACTCTTCCTTAAATGTTTGGTAGAATTCCCCTGGAAAGTCATTTGGCCCTGGACTCTTGTTTTGGGGGAGATTTTTTATTACTAATTTGATTTCTTTACTGATATGGGTTTGTTCAACTTTTATGTTTCTTGTTTCAGCTTTGGCAGTTTGTATGTTTCTAGGAATTTGTCCATTTCTTCCAGATTGCCCATTTTATGGGCATATAATTGCTCATATTTTCTTATTATTGTTTGTATTACTACTTGTGTTTTTTATGATCTCTCATTCTTGATTGTATTTATTTGGGCCCTTTCCCTTTTCTTTTAGATCAAACTGGCTAGGGGTTTATCAATTTTGTTAATTCTTTCAAAGAACCAGCTCCTGGTTTCATTGATTTGTTCTAATGTATTTTGGTTTTGATAGCATTGATTTCTGCTCTAATCTTTATTTCCTGTCTTCTGTTGTTTTTCAGTTTTATTTGCTCTTCTTTTACCAGCTCTTTAAGATGTAAGGTTAGATTGTGTAGACCTTTCTTCATTCTTTAGGAAGGCCTGGATTGCTATATACGTCCCTCTTATGACTGCCTTTTCTGCATCCCAGAGGTTTTGGATTGTGGTGTTATCATTTTCACTGGCTTCCATGTACTTTTTTATTTCCTTTTTAACTTCTTGGTTAGCCCATTCCTTCTTTAGTAGGATGTTCTTTAGTCTCCAAGTATTTGCTATTTTTCCAATTTTTTTCTTGTGGTTGATTTCGAGTTTCATAGTGTTGTGGTCTGAAAATATGCAAGGTATGATCTCAATCTTTTTGTACTTGTTGAGGGATGATTTATGTCCCAGTATGTGATCTATTCTAGAGAATGTTCCATGTGCACTAGAGAAGAATGTGCATTCTGCTGCTTTAGGATGGAATGTTCTGTATATATCTGGTAAGTCCATCATGTCAAGTGTGTCATTATAAGCCATTGTTTCCTTATTTTCTGTTTAGATGATCTGTCCATTGCTGTAAGTGGAGTCAGTTTTATTCTTTTGTATGTATCCGTCCAGGTTACCCAGCACTATGCTAAAGAGATTGTCTTTTCTCCATCATAAGTTTGTGCTTCCTTTGTCATAGATTAATTAACCATATAAGCATGGGATTCTTTCTGGGCTTTCTATTATATTCCATTAATCTCTGTGTCTATTTGTAGTTTATTTTGAAAACTAGAATTGTTAGATCTCCACTGTGTTCTTCTTTCTTATGATTGCTTTGGTCACTTAGGGTCTTTTGAAGTTCCATACATTTTTTCACATTGTTTTATTGAAGTATAATTAACATACAGTGTTATATTAGTTTCAGGTGTACAATATAATGAATCAACAATTATATACACTACTCAGTGCTCAGTACTAGATAAGATTATGCTTAATCCTCTTCACCAATCTCACCTTTCCCCCACTCACCTAACCTCTAGGAACCACCAAATTGTTCTATGTATTAGAGTCTAGTTTTAAGTGTCTCTTTTTTCTTGTTTGTTCATGTTTTTTTCATTTCTTAAATTCCACATATGAGTGAAATAATATGATGTTAGTGTTTCCTTGACAGACTTATTTCACTTAGCCTTATACCTTTTAGGTCCATTTGTGTTGTTTCAAATGACAACATTTCATTTTTTAAAGATGAATAATGTTTTATTGTATGTATATATGCCACATCTTCTTTATCCATTCATCTATGGATAGACATTTGAGTTGATTCCTTATCCTGGCTATTGTCAATAATGCTGCAATCATATATCCTTTCAAATTAGTGTTTTCATTTTCTCTTCATAAATGCTTAGTAGTAAGATTACTAGATTATATGTTAATTCTATTTTTAATTTTCATACTGTCTTCCACAGTGGCTGTATCAGTTTGCATTCTTACCAAGAATGCACGAGGGTTCCTTTTTCTCCACATCCTTGCCAACACTTGTTTCTTGAGTTTTCAGTTTTAACCATTCTGACAGGTGTGAGGTGGTATCACATTATGGGTTTGATTTGCATTTCCCTGTTGATGAGTGAAATTAAGCATCTTTTCATGTGTCTGTTAGCCATCTGTATACCTTTTATGGAAAAATATTTATTCAGGTCCTTACCCATTTTTAATTGGATGATGATGATGATGATGATGATTTGGTGTTGAGTTGTATAAGTTCTTTATATATTTTGGGTATTAACCTATTATCAGATATATCATTTGCAAATATCTTTTCCCATTAAGAAGGCGGCCTTTCTGTTTTGTAGATGGTTTCCTTCACCTTGCAAAAGCTTTTTATTTTGGTGTAGTCCCAGTAGTTTAATTTTGTTTTTGTTTCCCTTGACAGAGAAGGCAGATCTAGAAAAAATTTTCTAAAGATGATTTCAAATTAGTGCCTAAATTTTCTTCTAAGATTTTTATGGTTTCAGGTCTTACATTTACACCTTTAATCTATTTTGCATTTATTTTTGTGTATGGTGCAACAAAGTGGTCCAGTTTCATTCTTCTACATGCAGCTGTCCAGTTTTTCCAACACCCTTTGTTGAAGAGACTTTCTTTTCCCCATTGTATATTCTTGCTTTTTTTCCCCATAGATTTATTGATTTATAAGCATAAGTTTGGTTCTAGGATCTGTATTCTATACAATTTGATTATTACAGGTAGTGGTCAAAAGTGTATGGTTCTGGTTCCATATAAATTATTATTATTTGTTCTAATTTTGTGAAAATTGGGTTAGTATTTTGATCGGGATTTCATTAAATCTCTAGATTGCTTTAGGTATTATAAACATTTTAAAATACTACTTCTTACAATCCATGAGCACTGAATATCTTTACATTTGTTTTATCTTCAATTTTTTATTATTGTTTTACAGTTTTCAGTGTATAGGTTTTTCACCTCCCTGCTTAAGAGTATTCTTAGATATTTTGTGCGTGTATGTGCAATTCTAAATGGAATAATTTTCCTAATTTTCCTTTGTACTATTTTATCATTAGTGTATAGAAATATTAAGGATTTCTGGGTATTAATTTTGTATCCTGCAAAATTATTTATTGAATGTATTGAATGTATTGAATTTATTTATTACTTCTAGTAGTTTGTTGGTGGAATCTTCAGAATTTTCTATGTATAGTATCATATCATCCAGAAATACTGACATTTTAATTTTTCCCTTACCAATATGGACAACTTTATTTATTTTTCTTATCTGACTGCTTTCCTTAGGACTTCCAGTACTATCTTAAATAAAATGGAGAGAATGGGCATCCTTGTCTTGTTTCTGATCTTAGAGGAAAGGCTCTCAGTTTTTCTCTATTGAGCATGATGTTAGCTTTGGGGTTTTATATGTGGATTTTGTTATGTTGAGGCTGTTCCCTCTAAACCCATTTTGTTGAGAGTTTTATCATGAACAAGTGTTGGATTTTATCAAATGCGTTTTCTACATTTATTGAAATAATCATATAGTTTTTATCTTTTATTTTGTACATGTGGGTAATCCAATGATTGATTTGTGAATATTGACCATCCTTGCATCCTCAGATAAAATCTCAACTGATCATGGTGAATGACCCTTTTAATGTATTGTTGAATGCAGTTTGCTAATTTTTCAGGATTTTTGCATCTGTGTTCATTAGGGATATTGACCTGTAGGATTAATCAATTTTGTTTATCTTTTCAAAGAACCAGTTCTTGGCTTAATTGGTATTTTCTATTTTTTTCTATGTCATTTTTTTGCTATAATCTTTATTATTTTCTTCTTTCTACTCATCTTGGTATTTTTTAGTTCCTTGAAGCATAATGTCAGATTGTTTGAGAGTTTTTGTATTTTTAGAGGTAAACTGTGTTGCTATATATTTACTTCTTAGAACATCTTTTACTGAATTTGAAAGAGTTTTGACCATTGTGTTTTCATTTCCCTTACTTCCATGTATTTTTTGATATCTTGTTTGATTTGTTGACATATTGGGTGTTTAGTAATATGTTGTTTAGCCTCCTCATGTTTCTGTTTTTTTCCAGGTTTTTCTCTTGTGATTGATTTCTAGATTTATACAATTATGGTGAGAAAAATGCATGGTATGTATTCAGTCTACTTACATTTATTGATACTTGTTGGGGGCCTAATATGTGATGTGTTCTGGAGAAAATTTCATGTGAACTTGAAAAGAAGGAGTATTCTGTTGTTTTTGGATGGAATATTTTGTATATATTTGTTAAGTCTACCTTGTCTGATATGTCATTTAAAGATTGTTTCCTTGTTGGTTATCTACATAGATCTATCCATTGATGTAAGTGGGGTGTTAAGGTCCCTACTTTTATTTTATTACCATTAATTTCTTACTTTCTGCATGTCAATATTGGCTTTATGCATTTAAGTACTTCGATGTTGGGTGCACAGATATTTACAATTGTCCTATCATCTTATTGGGGTGTTCTCTTTATTATTAAACAGTGGCCTTTTTGTTTTAAAGTTCATTTTGTATGATATAAGTATTATAACCCTGGTCTTTTTTTTTTTTACTCACATTTTATGGTAAATTTTTTCACATACTTTCACTTTTTGTCTGTATGTGTCTTTAGGTTTGAGGTCAGTCTCTTGTAGGTAGCAAATAGCTGGGTCTTTTTTTTTTCTCTCATACAGTTAACTTGTCTTTTGATTGGAGTATTTAGGCCATTCACATTTAAAGTTATTACTCATAGGTAAGTACTGCCATTTAAATTTTTTTTCTGATTGTTTTAGTACTTCTCTGTTCCTTTCTTCTCTTGATGCCTTTCTTTGTGATTGATGAGTTTAAATGTCTATTAAATGTCTATTTCTCTCCCTGGGTTAGAAAAGTTTCAAGCTATTATTTCTTCAAAAAGATTTTTGGCCCCTTTTTCTATCTTCTTCTGGGACCTGTATAATGCGAATGTTCACGTGACATTGTCCAAGAATTCCCTTAACTTGTTCTCATTTTTAAATTTTTTTCTCTTTTTGCCATTCAACTTGGTTGTGTTCCATTACCCTGTCTTCCAGATGGCTGATACATTCTTCTGCATTCACTAATCTACTGTTGTAATATTATATTCTATATTTCATGGCTGTTACTGTATTTTTCAACTATGGTTGGTCATTTTTAATATTTTCTGTATCTTAATTGAAGGTCTCACTGACTTTTTCCACTATTCCCTTTAGCCTAATGATCAGGCATATTGCTTATCTCCATTCCATTTAGTTCTTTTGAGGTTTTTTCTTGTTCTCTTTTATTTTTTTAGGAGCATATTTCTCAGCCTCTCCATTTTGCTTGACCTTTTGTGTTTGTGTCTATGCATTAGGTAGGTGAAGCAGGTACTCCTAAACAACAACAAAAAATTCTTGGGGCACCTGGATGGCTCAATTAGTTAAGCGTCTGACTTCAGCTCAGGTCATAATCTCACAGTTTGTGAGTTTGAGCCCCGTGTTGGACTCTGTTCTGGCAGCCTGGAGCCTGGAGCCTGGCAGCTCAGAGCCAGGACACTGTTTTCCAGATACCCTATGTATTTTGATTGGGGCATGTAGTCCATTTATATTTAGTGATTATTGAAAGATATGAACTTAGTGCCACTGTGTTATTTATAAATTTCATGTTTGTTGTGATGACTCTGGTCCTTTGTAGTCTTTGCTGCTTTGCACTTAACAAGAGTCCCCCTTAGGATCTCTTGCAGGGCTTGTTTAGTGGTCATGAACTCCTTTAGTTATTGTTTGTCTGGGAGTCTTCATCTCTCCTTCTGTTCTTTTTTTTTTTTTTTTTAACGTTTTTTTATTTATTTTTGGGACAGAGAGAGACAGAGCATGAACGGGGGAGGGGCAGAGAGAGAGGGAGACACAGAATCGGAAACAGGCTCCAGGCTCCGAGCCATCAGCCCAGAGCCTGACGCGGGGCTCGAACTCACGGACCGCGAGATCGTGACCTGGCTGAAGTCGGACGCTTAACCGACTGCGCCACCCAGGCGCCCCAAGACAGTCCCTTTAATAAATGGTGCTAGGAAAATAAAAATAAAAATAAGTGGTGCTAAGGATATTGGATATTCAAATGTAAAAGAATGAACTAGACCCCAATTTTACATCACTTACAAAAATTAACTCAAAATGTATTAAAAAGCTTAAGAGTAAGACCTGAAACCATGAAACGTCTATAAAGAAATGTAGGGGGAAAATTGCTTCACATGTATCTTGGGATGGCACACATAAACTCAAGCAACAAAATAAAAAATAAATAAATCAGTCTACATCATATTACAAAGCTTCTGCACAACAAAAGAATCATCAAAATGATTTGATAGATATATACAGTGTGAAATGTTTACCACAATTAAGCTAATTAACACATCAATCATCAAACTATATTTAATAACACTGTACTGTATACTTGATACTTTCTGAGAGTAAACCTTTAGCATTCACATATCCAAAAAAATTCTTAAATTTTTTGAAGAAAACATTAAATGTGCAACAATAACTCTTCTAAGTGTAATGTGAACAAATTTTGAAGGCCATTGTTTAAGCACTCAAGTGCATACATATCAATGTTAAAAATGCAGATTTGCCATTCTGCTACCAGGGATTCTAATTCAATGGGTTTATGCTTGGAATTTAGAAATCTATCCTTTTAAGAAACTTTTGACTAAATTCTAAAGAGTTAGTTTCTTTTCATAAAACTTTTAGAAACGCTTTTTCTGTAAATATCTGCATTGCCCTTTCCAACTACCTCTTGCATGAAATTAGGATCTAAACACAGAAAACCACACAATTTAGCAGGTGTCCCAAACAAGATCTTCAACACCCAGAGATCCAACCTCAGAGACCGAAAGGTCTATATTAGGATACCGAATACGTGATTTTCTCCCAACGTTAACTTAATCCATTTACTCTATCTGACTTGCTCCTAAAATTTCAGGATATGGTTGAATAACCGTTCTATTCATGATCTCTCTGACAGATTCCTTCCTAAAAGGCAGTATTTAGAAAGCTTAACATATATCAATCAAAATATTGTAGAAGTATAGATCAATTTAGTTATTTCAATCACTGTAAAATAGGCTTAAATGCTATAAATCTTCATAAAGTACCAAAAACCAAAATACCAATCAACTATTTCTACACTAACATAGTATCTGAAAAATATTACATTTATCTTATTTTGATTTACTTATAAATAAGTAAAGGAAAAAATGCAATTAGATTTATAGCTAAGAAGTTGTATTTTATAAAGCGTAAAATAGAAGTATTTGAACCTAATCAAAAATTTCTTTTTTATTATTTTAATTAAACTCCTAAGTGTTTCATTATTTTGAATGTGAATGTGATCTAATTATCCATCTTCTCACTTGTATGGATGACAATATCAGACTTATAAAGGATGACCATCATTACTGTTAATCTTTACTAAGCCACCTACTTATTTTTTTTAAGTTTTTATTTAAATTCCAGTTAGTTAATATACAATGTAATATATGTTTCAGGTATACCATATAGTGATTCAACACTTTCATACAACACCCAGTGCTTATTTTAGCACTTGCTAAATTGTGTGGTTTTCTGTGTTTGGATCCTAATTTGCTGCAAGAAATAGTTGGAGAGGGCAATGAAGATGTTTAAAGAAGCAGCATTTCTCAAAGTTTTATGAAAAGTGCACTACTTTATCCCCATCATCGTCCACCCCCTCCCCTCTGGTAACCATCAATTTGTTCTCTATAGTTAGGATTCTACTTTTTGGTTTGTCCCCTCTCTGTCTTTTTTTCCCTTTGCTCATGTGCTATGTTTCTTAAATTCCACATATAAGTAAAATCACATAGTATTTGTCTTTCTCTCACTGACTTATTTTGCTCAGCATAATATTCTCTCTCTCTCTCTTTCTATAGATAGAGATAGAGATAGAGACAGAGATAGAGATAGAGATAGATAGATAATGGCTGGATAATATTCCAATATTCCATTACACACACACACACACACACACACAGACACACACATGCCACATCTTTTTTGTCCATTCATCAGTCAATGGCTACTTGGGATGTTTCCATATTTTAGATATTGTAGATAATGGTGCTATACACATCTGGGCACATGTATCCCTTTGAATTAGTATTTTTATATTCTTTGGCTAAGTACCCAGTGGTGCAATTGCTGGATCATAGAGTAGTTGTATTTATAACTTTTTGGGGAACACCCATACTGCTTTCCAGAGTGGCTGCACCACTTTGCATTCCCACCACAAGTGCAAGAGGGTTTCCCTTTCTCCACATCCTTGCCAACACCTACTGTCTCTTCTGTGGTTGATTATAGACATTCTGACAGTTTGAGGTAATATCTCATTGTACATTTGACTTGTATTTCCCTGGTGATCAATGATGTTGAACAGCTTTTCATGTGTCTGTTGGCCATCTGTATACCATCTTTGGAAAATCAAATCAGCACATGTGCACTTTAAATATATACAATTTTATCTGTCAGTTATACCTAGATAAAGCTGAAAAACTGATATTTAAACATTTTATTTTTATTTTTTAATGTTTATTTATTTTTGAGAGAGAAAGAGAGAGAACAAGTGGGGGAGTGGCAGAGAGTGAGAGAGAAACAGAATCCAAAGCAGACTCCAAGCTCCAAGCTGTCAGCACAGAGTCCGACGTGGAGCTTGAACTCACAAACCACAAGATCATGACCTGAGGTGAAGTCAGACACTTAACCAACTGAGCCACCCAGGCACCCCTCAACATTTTAATAGCTAATAAAGTGATGAACAACTTTAAGCAATTTTGAATATTGTTACTTCTGGTATATTGTTTATGATAGCATATTAGATAAAACAGTTTATCATTCTTATGAATATATCCAGATTACTTAAATAAGTTATAAAGTGATATCCACAATCATCATTTAAAATTTAACTTTTGATTTTTGGGTAGGAGTTAAGATGGTGGAGTAGTATGGGGACCCTGAACTTGTCTCATCCCTGGAACACAAATAGATCAACATCAAACCATTTTGAACACCTAAGAAATTGATCTGAGGATTAATGCAATAATCTGCATAATTTGAATGAGAGATCTTGACAGGTATGCAGTGCAGACAAGTGAACTGGGGGAAAGAAAAGCCATGGTGCTGTTGAGGGTAGAGAGCCATTTTTGTTGACAGAAGACTGAGAGAGAATGAGAAAAGGGGAGATAGTGCAGATAGTCAAGATAATGTAAGGAAAGCACTCCCTCTGACAGTAGCTGGAGAGAAAGAGAAAGAGTTAAAACACTCACAGGGAACCGAACAAGAAATCTGTTCCCAAAAACCATTGGCAGAGAAAAAGGAGAGGTTTTAAGTACAGCCAGTTTTATATAAACAGTGAAACGCAGAGTCTGAAGTTTCAGAGCTCAGTGCCTGGCGGTGCTCCATCAAGGAAGTAAGGCGAATCCTCGGGAATGTGCAACATGGTCTGAGGGGCCCATGTCCTTTATGGGGAGAAGCAGTTTCCCTGCTTGGAGTGCATATGGTAGAGGCAGTATGGCCTCTTTGTGGGCAGAAGTCCTGGCTGGCCCCAGAGAACTGCTGTGTTTACAGATTTGGGAACAAAGATGCCAGCTGAAGCAAAACTTGGCTCTGTGTTGCCATTTACCATAAACTCTGAGCCTGTGCTGCTGCCTAGTCATGGTATCGTTTTTGGGGACTTGGTACCCAGCCATTGCATGTCAGGACCTTACTCCAGATGATCAGCGCAGGTCCAAGCCCTGGCAGTCTCTGAAGTGTGGAGTTTTGAAAAAGCCCCATCTATAATAAAACTCTGGAGGGAGGCACCACCTGGCAGGTAGACAGCATGGACACACAAGGTGAAGGTAGGGAGTGGACAGAAACCTGAGACACAGGAAGGGCAATTGATCACTCATCTGTTAGGGCACATAATTCTCACCCTAGAGATTAGAGAACGGGGACGGGGGGGGGGGGAGAAATTTTCACCTCTAGCCCACTCTCACTGATCTACCCCGGTGAGCTAAGCAGCACCACCAAGTGGAGAATGGAACCCTGACACCAAGACCCACACCCCTGCATACTCCAGGCACATTTCCCAGAAGACCAGAACAAATTCCTTCCACCCTCTTAGTCTACAGATCATAGTGTGCTTCAAAGTCTCCGTTCTAGGGGAAACTGTATCTAGCTTCATTTGGGTTCCATTTTGTTTGCTTGTTCATTTGTTTGTTCGTTTTCCTTGCTTCTGTTTTTGTTTATGTTTTTTTCTTTCTTCTTTCCTTTTTCCTTCTTGAATACAGAAAAATCAAACTTTTTATTCTACTTCATTTTCTTTATTTTATTCTATTTTATTTATTTAATTTAAAAAATTGTTAATTACCTTTTTTAACTTTTTTTTTCTTTTCTGTTTTTTATCAAGCTTGTCATAACAAGCATACTGAAACGCCTTGGATTTAGCTTCATTTATTTGATATTGTTAGTTTTGTTTTTAATTTCTTTAATTTCAAATTTAATTTAAATTTGTTTTATTTTCCTCCAAAATGACAAGATGGAAGAATTAACCCCCCCAAAAAATAGCAGAAAGAAATGACAGCTAGGAATTTAGTAAACAGATACAATTACTATGTCTCAACTAGAACTTAAAATCATGATTATAAGAATACTAGCTGAGAATTAAAAAAACATAGAAGACACCAGAAAATCCCTTTCTGAAGAGATAAAAGAACTAAATTCTAGTCAGGCTGAAATTAAAAATGCTATAGCTGATGTGTAAATTTTGAATGGGTATCATTACAGCAAGGATGGATGAAACAGAGAGGTTATATAGAAGATAAAATTACAGAAAATAATGAAGCTGAAAAAAGGGAACAAAGTCAAAAGATCACAATACAAGACTTAGAGAACTTGGATGAGTTAAGATAGCAGAGAAGTAGGGGGGCCCTGGGCTTTCCTTGCCCTTCAAACACAGCTGTATTGAAGTCAGATCACTTGGAATGCCAGGAAATTGATCTATAGATTGTCAGATCCACAGTTGGAGGGAGACAGCTTGGCAAGTGCAAGGTACATACAAGTGAATTGGGGGAGACAAAAATGGCGGTACCATGGAAGAGAGGGAACCCTTTACATGGAGAGGCAAAAGGGGGAAAAAGAGAGAGGGGTTGTGAAAGTTCATCATCTAGTTAGCACATGAAGAAAACCTTTCTGGACCACGGACTTGGGAGCAGGAAGTACTAAGTGTCCCAGTTTGTTTGTCTGTCTGTTTGTTTTCAACAGTGTTTGGAACTCAAACTCTGAGATACTGGAAGTGTGCAACTTTCTCTGAAGTGGAGCTGTAGCCCAAGATCCTGGCGAGGAGGAGCTGACCCCAGAGCACAGAGCATGGTGTAGGGATATATGGAGTACACTGGGAGAGAACATTTCCCTTCCTGGAGTACTTTTGGAAGAGGGCTTATTGCCTCCCCAAGGACAAAAGACCCTGCAGGTGCCAGCCAAAGGCGATTTATCAGCAGTGGGGAGAGGCTCTACTCCAGACGAGGGGAGTAGATGTGCACTATGCTGGCTCCTCTAAGACTTTGCATTTTGAATCCCAGCAGCATGCCAAAGAGAAAACGCAGGGGAGTTGTGGCCTATGACAAGCTGACTGTCCTCACTATTCTTTGAGGGCTGCCTGAACAGCATGGGATGTGAGATCCCTGGTCTGGAGATGAGAGATTGGGGTGGCATCATTTTCCCCCCAAAACCAACATGGTGGAATTTCTGAAAGCATCACAGCTGCCCCCACTGGAGACAGGACACCAAACCCCCACCCCCGTGCCTTGCAAATGTTTATTTACTGGGGCAAGACTGACTCTGGGCCAATGCAGCGGGCCTTTCCTCCACAAGACAAGCACAGCCAGCACTCCCATGCGCCAAGTGCACTGATATCTAGTGCTTCAAAAGGACACCTGCAGTTCTTTCTCTTTTTTTACTTTTGGAATCAGGCTCATGGATTCTTATTGGTTTTTTTTTTTCTTCTTTCATTTCCTTTGCTCTTTTTTTGTGGATCAGTCATTTTTATTCTTTTATTTTTCCTTCTTTTCTCCTTTCCTTTTTGTTGCAATCACCCTCATAGTTTTTGATTCTCTGGTTTTTTAGTTCCCTTTGCTTTTCTCTTTTTGGGGGGATTAGTCTTCCCCACACTTTTTTTTCAGGTTTACTTCAATAAACAATTCAAAGCATGCCTAGTTAAAAAGCATACATACGTCAAAAGAAAGCCAGAGTAACCATCCTTATATCAAACAAACTAGATTTTAAAACAAAGACTATAACAAGAGATGAAAATGGACATTATATCATAATTAAGGGCTATATCCATCAAGAAGCTCTAACCGTTGTAAATATTTACACCCCCAACTTGGATACCCAAATATATAAATCATTCCCAAACATAAAGAAACTCAATGATAATAATACCATAAGAGAAGGAGACTTTAATACCCTATTTACAACAATGGACAGATCATCTTTGCAGGAAATCAACAAAGAAAAAATGGCTTTGAATGACACACTGGACCAAATGGACTTAACAGGTATATTCAGAACATTTCATCCCAAAGCAGAAGAATACATTCTTCTTGAGTGCACATGGAACATTCTCCAGAATAGGTCACCTACTGGGTCATGAATCAGCGCTCAACAGGTACAAAAATATTGACATCATACCATTCATATTATCAGATCACAATGATATGAAACTTGAAATCAACCACAAAAATTTGGAAAGTCCTCAAATACATGAAGGTTAAAGAACATTCCACTAAAGAATGAATGGGTTAATCAGGAAATTACAGAAGAAATAAAAAAAATACATGGAAGCAAATTAAAATGAAAACATGACCGGTCAAATCTTTTGGGATGCAACAAAAGCAATCTTAAGAGGAAAGTACATTGCAAATTCTGGCCTGTCTCAAAAGCAAGAAAGGAAGGTTACACAACCTAACCTTATACCTAAAGGAGCTAAAAAAGGAGCAGCAAAAAAAAAAAAAAAAAAAAAAAAAAAAAAAAAAAAAAAAAAAAGCTTAAAGCCAGCAGAAGAAGGGAAATAAGAAAGATTACAGCAGAAATAGAAGATATGGGGGGGGGGAAGCAATATAACTGATCAATGAAACTAAATGATGGTTCTTTGGAAGAATAAATGAAATGGATAACTCCCTACCCAGACTTATCAAAAAGAAAATAGAAAGTACCCAATTAGATAAAATTATAAATTGGGGAACCTGGTGGCTCAGTCTTTTAAGCGTCCAACTTTGGCTCAGGTCATGATCTCAGGATTTGTGGTTCTAGCCCTGTATTAGGCTCTATGCTGACAGCTTAGAACCTGAAGCCTGCTTCATAATTGGTGTCCCTCTCTCTCTCTCTCTGCCCGCCCCCCGCTCCTACTCTGTCTCTCTCTCTCTTAAAAAATAAATAAATACTTAAATTTTTTTAATGAATGAAAGAGGAGATATCACAACCAACACCACATAAATAAAAACAAGTATAAAAGAACACTATGGAAACCTGTATGCCAACAAACTGAGTAATCTGGAAGAAACATAAAAATTTCTAGAGACTCACAAACTACCAAAAGTCAAACAAGAAGTAGAAAATTTACATAGGCCTATAACCAGGAATGAAATTAAATCATTTATCAAAATCTTCCAAAAAACAAGAGTTCAGGGCCAGATGGCTTCCCAGGGGAATTCTACCAGATATTTAAAGAGTTAATACCTATTCTTCTCAAAGTGTTCCAAAAATAGAAATGGAATAAAATCTTCCAAATTCATTCTATGAAGCTGGCATTACCTTGATTCCAAAACCAGACAAAGACTTCACTAAAAAAGAGTACTACAGGACTATATTTCCAATTAAACTGGATGCAATAAGTCTCAAGTGGATCTTAGCAAATCAAATTCAAATGTAAATTCAATTAAAAGAATTATTCACCATGATCAAGTGGGATTTATTCCTGGTATGCAGGGCTGTTTAAATATTCACAAATCAATCAGTGTGATATACCAGATTATTCAAAGAAAGGATAAGAACCATATGATTCTCCCAATAGATGAAGAAAAAGCATTTGATAAAATACAGCATACTTCCTTGATAAAAACCTTCAAGAAAGTCAGGATAGAAGGAACATACCTCAATATCATAAAGGCCATATATGAAAGGCCCACAGCTAATATCATCTTCAATGGGGAAAAAGTGAGAGCTTTCACCCTCAGGTCAGGAACACATCAGGGATATCGACTTTCACCACTGTTGTTCAACATAGTACTGGAAGTCCTAGCCTCAGCAGTCAAACAACACAAAGGAATAAAAGGCATCCAAATCAGCAAGGAGGAAATCAAACTTTCACTCTTCGCAGATGACATGATACTCGAATTGGAAAACCCAATGACTCCACCAAAAAACTGCTAGAACTGATATATGAATTTGTCAGAGTCTCGGGATATAATCAATATACAGAAATCTGTTGCATTTCTATGCACCAATAATGAAGCAGCAGAAAGAGAAATCAAGGAATGAATCCCATTTACAATTATACCAAAAACCACAAGATACCTAGGAATAAACCTAACTAAAAAGATAAATGGTCTGTACTCTGAAAATTATAGAATGCTTATGAAAGAAACTGAAGAAGATAGAAAGAAATGGAAAAATATTCCATGTTCATGGATTAGAAGAACAAATATTGTTAAAATGTCTATACTACCCAAAGCAATATACACATTCAATGCAATCCCTGTCAAAATTATACCAACATTCTTCACAGAGGTAGAAAAACCATTCTAAAATTTTTATGGAAGAAGAAAAGACCCTGAATAGCCAAAGTAATGTTGAAAAAGAAAAACAAACCTGGAGGGATCACAATCCCGAACTTCAAGCTGTACTACAAAGCTGTAACCATCAAGACAGTATGGTACTGGCACAAAAACAGATACATAGATCAATGGCACATACCCCCTTAAAAAGGATCTTGAGAATCTCCAGGAGTTTGTAGATGACATTTTAAGGACCATTGGGCTAGATAATATCCAAGACCTCTTCTAATCCTGCTATTCCAAGACACTAATACAATTTCTCAAATCATAACAGAAATACTAAGTTGAGTTACTGTAAGTTTTTGTGTTTGCTTTTTGCTTGCCACAACTTCAAAGTCTAGGAAAGAGATTGCAAGTAACTTAAGTGTCTTATGCTGGGTTGAAGGTTGACTAGAAGGGCAAAATGAAACAGAAGAAATAATGTCAACAATGAATGACTACCCTAATTATTTCTGTCGATAACTTTGGAAGCAAGAACATAAAAAATCACATCCATAAAGTGATGCCCTTGCTCTAAATGGGTTTTGTTTGTTTTTGACTTGCTTCATCTATAATTGCCTTACAACCTTGAGTCTGGCTCCCATGTTAGTCCTTAAAGCAACAAAAAATATCGCAGAAAATGCCTTTTTAAATTCAATTTCATTTTCCAGTGTATACTGGGTTATTTTAATCTACTCAGAGGAAAGATCTGGTGGTCTTGCTTCAACTTATGTGTTCTTCTAGGACCTGCTTTGCTAGATTTCCCATTCTGCACTCTAGTGACTCCTTTAGTATCTGCATGTTTCCCTGAGTTTACTTGCCCTACCCGAAAAGCAAGAAGAAACTTAGCATATTGATGGTATAAGAGTGATGGAGTAGGAGAAAAGGTATTGTTTAAGGTAGTGCTGCTAGGGTGGCAAATCAGAGGTCATTGCCAGGAAGTGTCTTCAAATATGAAAGTCCAGGTAAGAAAGGAAATAAAATCAGTAAATAAAGAAGTGAGACAAGGTAAGGCAAGATTTGACCATGAGCTAAAACACTCTTTCCTTCCTTTAAGCAAGCATGTCATTAGGCTGGCATTTACCCTTTATCTCCCTCCACATTTCTTTTTTTTGTCTATTATCCTACCTAGCACATCTTGCCTCTCTTTAGATGTGGTGCATTGGAAACTGGTATTCTGTGTATCTCCTGTCTGAATGTTTCCAATATATTACCCCACCACCCACACTCATTATAAAGGAGGCCTAATATGTATAGACTGGCCTGTGGATGTCAGTTGTGCTCACAATAGGTAATTGAATTCTGAATAAGATGACCAACAGCAATTGTTTAGTACTGTACACTGCACAGAAGATTTAACCTCCTGGTAGTGAGGATTGCTTAAGTCACAACCTCCAAAGGTTTCCTATTCCTTTTGAATACCAAATAACTTTTTCGGGAACACCTCAGAAAGTGGTGTAGTTCTTCCAGCCAACACAATTCCGACTCTCACTGGTTTTAGCCAGCCTCCTACAGGAGCCCACCAAGTTCTCAAACACTCAAGTTTCTGTCCACTTGTATAAGTTTACTGCTCCAATGATAATCTATAATGCATCAATATTTTAGATCTTCTCTACTAATGTGTAAGCATTTTGTAGCAGAATGTGAAAATTTAATAAATACAAAAAATCTTGAACTAAAAATATCTGTTAACAGAAAAAATTAAAATAGGTTACTATTTAGCCTGTTTACCTTCCTCACCTCCCTAAGAAAGCTAATGTTTTTCAGATAGTGTTTGGTGTGGATGTGTGTGTGTGTGTGTGTGTGTGTGCACATGCACGTGCATGCACACATTTGTGCACACTCATCTTTCATGTGCAATCATGGGTGTGAAAACCATGAGCACAGTAACAGTATGGTGCCATGTAAAAGACACTAGCTTCCAAAACAGAAGGACTAGATTCCTGTCATGTCTTGGTGTATTAAAGTAAATTAACTTTATAATTATATTAGTTTATATACTTTATTTTCCTCATATGAAATAGAGGAAACTTGGCTATATGACCTTTAAGGTATATTACAGCTTTAATATTTTATAATTCTAAAACTCCTCTTGTATTATCTCCTGTTAAATATATGATTAGGTGGACACTTAACCAAAGGATTACATAAGTGTTCTTTTGTAAGAACACTTAATAGTGAAAAACAGAAAGCTCTTCCTTTAAGATAAAGAACAAGAAAAGGATGCCCACTCTAGCTACTTTTATTTAATGTACTACTAGAAATCCTAGCCAGAACAGTTAGGCAAGACAAAGAAACACAATGCATCCTAATTGGAACAAAGGAAGTCAAACTCTCTATCTGCAGATGGTGTGGTATTATACAGAAAAACATAAAGACTTCACCAAAAGACTGTTAAAACTAAGCAAATTCAGTAAAATTGCAAGATACAAAATTAATATACAAAAATTAGTTGTGTTTCTATACACTATTAAGGAGTTATCAGAAAGAAAAATTTTAAAACTAATCATATTTAAAGTGCATAAAAATACCTAGGAATAAATTTAACCAAGGAGGTGAAAGACTTATACAATGAAAACTATAAGACATTCATAAAAGAAATTTTAAAAAGACATGAATAAATGGAAAGACATTCTGTTCTCAGATTGGAAGAATTAATATTGTTAAATTTCCCATACTATTAAAAGCAACCTACAGATTCATTGCAATCCATATAAAAATTCCAATGGCATTTTCCACACAGATATAGAACAAACACTTCTAAAATTTGTATGGAATTATAAAAGCTCCCAAATAGCCAAAGCAAATGAGGTAGAAGAAAGCTAGAAGCATCACACTTTCTGATTTCAAACTATATTACAAAACTAAAATAATCAAAACCCACAGTATTTATGTAAAAATAGGCACATAGATCAATGGAACAGAATAGAGAGCCCCAAAATAAACCCACACATATATGGTCAATTAATTTACAACAGAAGAGCCAAGAATATATAACGGAGAAGGACAGTCTCTTCAATAAATGGTTGAGAAAACTGGACAGCTGTATATAAAAGAATGAAACTAGACCACTGTCTTACACCATTTACAAATTCAACTCAAAATAAATTAAAGACTTGAATGTAACTCCTGAAACTATAAAATTCTTAGAAGATAATAAAGAAAGTAAACTCCTTGACATTGATCTTGGCAATGATACTTTTTATTTGGCACCAAAAGCAAATACAACAAAAACAAAAATAAACAAGTAGGACTACATCAAACTAAAAAGCTTCTACACAGCAAAGGAAACCATCAACAAAATGAAAAAGCAACCTATTGAATGGGAGAATATATATGCAAATCATATATATGATAATTGATTAATATCCATAATATTAAATAACCTATGTAACTTGATAGAATATAATAATTCAATTAAAAATGGGCAGAGGATCTGGATCTGGATAAACATTTACCAAATTCACATGAAAGGTCAACAGATATACAAGAGGAAACATTATTAGCTCAACATTATTAGTCATCAATGAAATGCAAATCAAAACCAGGAGATGCATCTTATACCTCACACTTGTTAGAATGTATATTTTCAAAAGGACAAAGAAATGACAAGTGATGGTTAGGATGTGGAGAAAAGGAACCCTTATGCACTGTGGGTAAGAATGTAAATTGGTGCAACAACTACGGAAAAAAGCATGGAGATTCCTCAAAAAAATAAAAATAGAACTACCATATGATCCAGCAATTCCACTTCTGATTATTTATCCAAAGGAAACAAAATCACTATCTCAAAAAGATTTATCTTCATATTTATTACAATAACCAAGACATAGAAACACCCTACATGTCCATCAATGACTTAATAGATAAATAATGTGTGTATATATTTATATGTATATATATACAATTATTATTCAAATGTATGTATATATTTATATGTATATATAATTATTATTCAGCTATAAAAAAAGAAATCTTGCCATTTTCAGCAACATGAATGGAACTGAGAGTATTATGTTAGGTGAAATAGGTCAGAAAACAACAATCATTATATGATCTCATTTATATGTAGAATCAAGAAAAAAGAAGAAGAAAGAAAGAAAATACATAGATACAGAGAACAGATTGGTGGTTGCCAGAGGCAGAGGTGGGGGGCAGTGGGTGAAATGGGTGAACATGGCCAAAGGGTACAAACTCCAAGTTATAAGATGAATAAGTCCTGGGGATGTAATGTACCGCATTATGGGTATTGTCAAAAATAGTGTATTGGACGTTTGAAAGTTGCTAAGAGAACATTAGCTTAAATCTCATCACACAAAAAGTGTGTAACTATGTGTGGTGATGAATACTAACTAAACTTGTTATAGTAATCACTTTGCAATATATACATATATCAAATCATTATGTTATGTACCTAAAACTAACAGTTATATGTCAATTATATATATATATACATATATATATATAGTCAGTTCTAAAATAAATTTAAAATATTTTTAATTTTTTTTAAATTTATGTTTATTTATTTTTGAGAGAGAGAGAGAGGGAGGGAGGGGCAGAGAGAGAGGGAGACACAGAATCTGAAGCAGGCTCCAGGCTCTGAGTGGTCAGAAAAGCCCGACATGGGGCTCAAACTCACGGGCTGCGAGATCATGACCTGAGCCAAAGTCAGATGCCCAACCTACTGAGCCACCCAGGAACCCCTAAATTTAAAATATTTTAATAAATAAAAGCATTGGGTATAATAGATTTGAGAACCTCTAGTTAGAACCAGTCATGTCAGACCTGTTTCTATTTGCCAGATTGATATAAGAATGGTGTAAAATTTTTTGCCAATAAGTAGTAAATGGAATCTGCTGGGGAATTTCCTCATTAATAAAAGAGAGAACAGAATAAGATGCATTTTTAGACAGAGAGAGAGAGAGAGAGAGAATATGTGATCAGGGGAGAGGAGCAGAGGGAGAGAGAGAGAATCTTAAGCAGGCTCCATGCTCAGTGTGAAGCCCAACGCAGGGCTTGGTCCCACAACCCCAGGATCATGACCTGAGCCGAAATAAAAAGACAGATGCTCAGACAAATGAGGCACCCTAAAATTTCTTAAGTTGCATTTTAAGCTTACAATCCAGTGGCATTAAGTACACTCAGAAAATCATGCAACCATTTCCACTATCCATTTCCAAAATTTTTCATCATCCAAAACTGAAACTTTGTACCTATTAAGCAATAAATCCCCATTCCACCCCCATAGAGAGCTGATAACCATTATTCTACTTTTTGTCTCTATGAATTTTACTATTCTAGGTATCTTACATAAATTAAATCATATAATGCTTGATTTTGTGTATTTGGCTTATTCTACTTGGCATAATATCTTTCAGATTCATCTATGATATAACATGTGTCATAATTTTATTCATTTTTAAAGCTAAGTAATATTATGTTGGGCATATACACCACATTTTGGTTGTCCATATATGCATCAACAAACAATTGGATTCTTTCCACTTTTCGGATATTGTTAATTATGATGCTATTATGAACATTGTAAAATATCTGAGTCCTTTCATTCAATTCTGTGTTTACTTAATGTTTATTTACTTATTTTGAGAGAGAAAGAGATAGCACAAGCGGGGGAGGAGCAGAGAGAGAGAGAGAGAGACAGACAGAGAGACAGAGAGAGAGAGAGAGAGAGAGACTCCCAAGCAGGCTCTGTGCTGTCAGCATATAGCCCAACATGGGGTTTGATCTCATGAATCATGAGATCATGACCTAAGCAGAGGTAAGAGTCAGATGCTTACCAGACTGAGCCACCCAGGTACCCCTCAATTCTTTTGAAATACACTACAAAGTGAAATTGCTGGATCATATGATAATTTTGTGTTTAATATTTTTAGGAACTGCTATACTGTTTTCCATAGCAGCTTCAGCACTTTATAATTCCACCAGCAATGCTAAGGGGTTCCAGTTTTCCCACCTCCTCACCAATGCTTCTTTTTAAAATAAATAAACAAATAATAGCAGGGATCTTGGGTGGCTCAGTCTGTTAAGCATCCCACTCTTGGTTTTGGCTTAGGTCATGATCTCATAGTTCGTGAGTTCAAGCCCCGTGTTGGGCTGTGCACTGTGCACTGACAGTGCAGAGCCTGCTTGGGATTCTCTCTCCCTCTCTTTCTGCCCCTCCCCTGTTTATGCTCTCTCTCTCTGTCTCTCTCAAAATAAATAAATAAACTTTAAAATTATAAATAAATAAATAAATAAATAAATAAATAAAAGCCATTCTAATGGGCATTAAGTGGTAGTCATTCTGGTCTGGATCTGCATATCCCTAATGCTTTGTGATGATGGGCATATATCCATGTGCATATTTGCCATTTGTATATATTCTTTGCCCTTGTTTCTATTGGATTGTTTTTGATCTTTGGAAATTCTTTATATATTCTGGATATGAATCCCTTATCAGATATGTGGCTTGCAAATATTTTCTCCCATTCTTTAGGTTGTCTTTTCTCTGTGTTTACAATGTCCTTTGATGCACAAATATGTTTTAATTTTCATCAAGTCCAATTTATTTATGTTTTCTTTTGTTTCCTGTGTTTTTGACGTCATGTCCAAGAAATTATTGCCAAATCAATGTCATGAAAATTTCCCCTTTGATTCCTTCTAAGAGTTTTATCGTTTAACTTTTAAGTCTTTTAAATTTTTTTTATCTATTTTGAATTAATTTTTATATATAGTGTAAGGTAAAGGTCTAACTTCATTCTTTTGCATGTCAATATTTGTTTTACCAGCACCATTTGTTGAAAAGACTATCTTTGCTCCCATTGAATGTTCTTGGCATCCTTGTCAAAGATCATTTGACCATATATGCGAGCATTTATTTCTGGCTCTCTATTCTATTCCATTTCTATTCTATTCCATTTGTCTATATGTCTGTCTTCATGCCAGTATCACACCTTTTTGATTACTGTAGTTTTGCAGTAGGTTTTATAATCAGAAATTGTGTGTCCTTCACCTTCAATCTTTTAAAGTTTTTTTTAACTCTTCTGGGTCCCTTGATATTCTATATAAATTTGAGTATGAATTTTTCTTTCTGAAAAAAAAAGTCATTGGGGATTTAATAAGGATTTCATTGAATCTATAGATAACTTTGGGTAGTATTGACATTTAACTATATTAAGTCTTCCAATCATGAACACAGGATATCTTTCTATTTATTAATGTCTTTAATATCTTTCAGTGATGTTTTGTAGTTTCCAGGATATCAATCTTTCACCTCCTTGATTCAATTTATCTCTAACTATTGTATTATTTTTGATGCCACCATAAATGGACTTGTTTTCTTAATTTAGAAGGACTTTTTTGTCTTGGCTCATTTTTTTTTTTCTGGGAAATCTGTTATGTGGAATCACAATGCCTGGGAGCAAAAGCAGCCTTCTTGTGACCAAGAAGAGAGAGGAAGGATATCAGCATATTAAGGACAAAAGCAAAATAAAAGTGGGAAGAGACTAATTCCTTGATGATGAGGTAGTATATAATAACTCTGAAGACTCCTACTTCTAGAATTCTTGTTATGTGAGATAATTAAACTTTTATCACTTAAGCTAAGTTTGTTCAGGTGTTCCTAATAGAATTTTATATAAAAATATCCCAATGGGCATGATAATAGAGGACATCTGAAACTGCAGTTAAATTATTTTAACATGAAACATTATAATACAGCCAAGTATATAAGACACATAAGAGTAGTTTAAAAAATGATAATGAACAAACACATGTGCACTCATCATCCGTGCAACAAAATGGCAGTTGTAAGAGGGAAGTATATAGCAATACAGGAACTACCTGAAGAAGCAGGAAAATTCTCTTGCTTCATGAGATAGAACTGAAATACACTGTACTTTCCTCCTAGGACTGCTTTTGTTGCATCCCATAGGGGTTGGAGAGTCGTGCTTTTAATTTTCACTGGCTTCCATGTATTTTTCATTTCTTCTTTAATTTCCTTATAAACCCATTCTTTAGTAGGATGTTCTTTAACATCTGTGTATTTGATCACTTTCCAAACTTTTTCTTGTAGTTGATTTCAAATTTCATAACGTTGTGATATGAAAATATGCATGGTATCATCTCAATCGTTTTGTACCTGTTGAGGAGCCAAACCCAACAGGTTTACTCTGGCTTTATTTTGACCTCCATTAGTATGATAGATGATGGTTCTCCATCCCTCACTTTCAATCTGCAGATGTCTTTAGATATACTGAGTCTCTTGTAGGCAGCATATAGATGGATTCTGGTTTTTTATCCATCTTGATACTCTGTATTTTGATAAGAACATTTAGTCCATTTACATCCAGTGTGATTACTGAAAGATATGAATTTAGTGCCTTGGTGTTTCTGGTGATATTCTCTGGTCCTTTGTAGTCTTTGTTGCTTTGGTCTTTTTTTTTTCCATCTCCACTCAAAGAGTTCCCCTTAATATTTCTTGCAGGTATGGTTTAGTGGTGACAAACTCCTTAATTTTTGTTTGTCTGGGAAACTCTTTATCCCTCCTATTCTGAATGACAACCTTGCTGGATAAAGGATTTTTGGCTGCATATATTTCCCATTCAGCACATGGAATATTTCCTGCCACTCCCTTCTAGCCTGCCACATTTCAGTGAATAGGCATGCTACTAACCTTATGTATCTACCCTTGTAGGTGAAGGACATTTTGTCCCTAGCTGCTTTCAGTATTCTCTCTTTATTTTTGTATTTTGCAAGTTTAACTATGAAATGTCATGGTGTTGACCTGTTTTTGTTAATTTGAAGGGAATTCTCTATGTCTCTTGGACTTGGATGGCTCTTTCCTTCCCCAGATCAGGGAACTTCTCAGCTATAATTTGTTCAAACAAACCTTCTGCCCCTTCTTATGGGACTCCTATGATGTGAAAATTGTTTTGCTGCATGGAATCTTTTAGTTCTCTGAGCCTTCCCTGGTGATCTAGGAATTTATTTTTCCTCTTTTTTCTCAGCTTCATTGTTTTCCATGATTTTATCTTCTATATTACCTATTATCTCCTCTGCTTCTGCTTCTTCAATCATCGCTGTCACTGTATACAGTTTATTTTACACCTTAGTTATAGTATTTTTAAATTCATCCTGACTAGTTCTTAGGTATTTGATCTCTGCAGCAAGGTTTTCTCTAGTTTCCTCAATGCCTTTTTCAAGCCCAGCTAGTATGACCGTTGTTATAAATTCTTTTTCAGATATTTTGCTTATATCTGCTTTGAGCAAGTCCTTGGCTGTGATTTCTTCTTGACCTTTCTTTTCAGAAGAATTCTTCCATCTTGTAATTTTGGTTAAGTTTCTGTCTTTTGTGTCTTTTAAAACTTTGCACCAGACAGTACTACTATATATAAAAGGGGTCATACACTGTCCAGGGCCTGGCCCTTCAGGAAATGTTTCTGGTGCATGCTGTATGTACTCTGCTATTGTATTTTGACTGCAAATTCCCACTGGTTAGTCCTCTGTTGAGCTCCTCCTTGTTTGCACTAGTGGAGTGTCTGGCCTTATAACTGGGTGTGCTTTGATTTGTTGTTGAAGTAACCCTGAAAAAAAAGGGGGGAGCCTGATCCCCAAATAAAAGGAAAAGGAACCAGAAAAAAACAAACAGAAAATCAAAAAAACTTAAGGCTGATTCCAAGGAAAAAGAAGGTAAAAAATAAGGGTAAAAAGCAGAAGAAAAGTAAGAAAAAACAAAAGAATAAAAAATTCTGATTCCCCAAAAAAAGGAAACAAAAAAACAAACAAAAAATAAGGAACTATGAGACTGATTCCAAAAGAAAAAAGGAATAAGGGAGGAAAAAAGAAAAAGAAAAGAGTTGTCTGTTGTTGCCTGAGGGATGGTGACTATACTGGTCTGGAGAAGGGGCCAACTGCCTTGGCTCAAAGTGAGTCTTGCCCCAGTAAGTAGTCAGTTGCAAGGCAGGGAGGGGTAGGATTTGGTGTAAGCAGGTCTTGCCTCCACTGGGAGCTTCTCTGCCTCTCTCTGAAGTCCCACCATATTGGTTTTAGTGGGAAAATGGTGCCACTCCAATCTCTCATCCTCAGACCCAAGATCTCAACCCCCACTGTTCAGGTAGCCCTCACAGAATAGTGAGGGAAGTCAGCTCACCATGCGCCAAAACTCTCTTGTGTTTTTTCTTTGGAGCACAGCTGGGATTCAAAACACAAAGTCTTAAATAACCCAACATGGTGAGGATCCACCCCCCTTCTCTGAAGTAGAGCCTCTTCCCCCTGATTATGAAAGGCTTTTGGCTGGTACTTGCAGTGTCATTTGTTTTTGGGAAACAATAAACCCTGTTCCCAAAGTACTCCAGGAAGGGAACTGTTCTTTCCCACTACTCTCTATAGAATCTTACACCATAGTATGCACTCTGAGGCCAGCTCCTTCATCCCCAGAGGTGGGTGCCAGAGTTCTTCTCTGGAGTATGTCACACACTCCCAAAACCTCAGAGTTTGAACTCCAAACACGGTTTGCAAAATAAAAAAAAAAAAACTGGGATACTCAGTACTTCTTGCTCCCCAATCCCTCCTCCAGAGTGGTTTTCCTTGTGTGCTAACTTGATGACATACTTTCTCAACCCTTCTCTCTTTCTCTCCCTATTTTCTCTCCACAGAAAGGGTTCTCTCCTCCCTGTGGCACTGCCATTTTTCTCTCTCCCAATTCACACCCATGTACCTCACACCTGCCAAGCTGTCTCCCTCGAATTGTGGAGATCCTTCTGCCAATATGTAGATCAATTTCCTGGGTGTTCCAAGTAATTTGACATCAATACAGCTGTGTTTGAGGGATGAGGAAAGCCCAGGGTCCCCCTACTTCTCCACCATCTTAACTTCCCCCAAGAAATTTTTAAATACACAAATTAAACTTACACCTAAAGAAGCTAGGAAAGGAACAATAAATAAAGTTTAAATCCATCAGAAGAAGGGAACCCATGAAGATTAAAGCGAAATAAATTATATAGAAACAAACAAGCAAAAAAAAAAGAAAAACCAGTAGAACACATCAATGAAACTAGGAACTATTTCTTTGATTTAATAAAACTGATGAACCCCTAGACAGACTTAGCAAAAGGAAAAGATAAAGAACCCAAATAATTAAAAATCACAAATGAAAGAGGAGAGATTACAACCAACACCACAGAAATATGAACAAGTATACGAGAATATTATGAAAAATTATATGCCAACAAATTGGCCAATTTGGAAGAAATGGATAAATTCCTAGAAATATACAAACTATCAAAACTTAAATAAGAATAAATAGAAAAGTTGATCAGAACTATGGCCAGCAAAGAAATTTAATCAGTAAACAAAAATGTCCCAAGAAGCAAAAGCCCAGGGCCAGATGGCTTCCCAGAGGAATTCTACCAAACATTTAGACAAGAGTTAATACTTAACCTTCTCAAAATATTAAAAAAAAATAGAAATGGTAGGAAAGCTTCCAAAAAAGGCCAGCATTACCTCAATTCCAAAATGCAACAACGACCCCACGAAAATGGAGAATTACATACCAATTTCCCTGATGAACATGGGTGCAAAAATTCTCGACAAGATACTAGCAAATCTAATCCAACAATACATTAAAAGAATTATTCCCCACGATCAAGTGGGATATATTTCTAAGTTGCAAGGGTGGTTCAACATTTGCAAATCAATCAATGTGATACACCACATAAATGAAAGAAAGGATAAGAACCATATGATCCTCTCAATAGATGCAGAAAAAGCATTTGACAAAATATAGCATCCATTCTTGATAGAAACCCTCAAAAAAGTAAGGATAGTTGGAACAACCCTCAACACTATGAAGGCTATATATGAAAGACCTACAGCTAATATCATCCTCAATGAGGAAAACCTAAGTCTTTTCCTATGGTCAGGAATAAGACAGGGATGTCCTCTGCCCCTCCTCCAATAATTCTCTCTCTCCCCCCTCCCCTCTCAAAATAAATAAACATTTAAAAAAACATTTTGGATGCAACCTAATTTCTAAGACAGAAGTTCATAGTGATACATGCCTACCTTAAGAAACAAAAATCCCATATAAACAACCTAACTACACCTAAAGGAACTAGGAAAAGAAAAAGAAAAAAAGCCCACAACTAGTAGAAGGAAGTAACAATAAAGATTAGCACAGAAATAAAAGACAGAGAATTAAAAAATAGAAAATATCAATAACACTTGTATCTGGTTCCTTGAAAATTAAAAAAAAATATTTATTAATAAAGCTTAAGCCATAGTTATCAAGAAAAAAAGACAGTGGAATCAAATTAATTAAATTATAAATGAAGGAGGAAACACAACTGACACCACAGAAATACTAGAATTGTAAGAGACTACAACAAAAAATTATTTGCCATCAGATTGTACAACCTATAAGAAATTGATAGAGTCCTAGAAACAGTCTTTCAAAACTGAATTAGGAAGAAACACAAAATTTGAACAGACTGATTATTGGTTATAAAATTAAATCAGTTATAAAAATAAACTGTCAACAAACTACACTGCAGGACTAGATAATGTCACAGGTAAAATACTATCAACTTAAAAACATTTTTTAAATGTTTTATTTATTTTTGAGAAAGAGAAAGACAGAACATGAACATAAGCAGGGGAGGGGCAGAGAGAGAGAGAGAGACACAGAATCCAAAGCAGGCTCCAGGTTCTGAGCTGTCAGCACAGAGCCTGGTGCAGGGCTTGAACTCACGAATGGTGAGATCATGACCTGAGTCAGTCGGACGCTTAACCGACTGAGCCACCCAGGAGCCCTGGTTCTAACAAGTTTTTAAAGAGTAGTTAATATCTATGTTTTTATATCATTCCAAAAATTAGTATAAGAAGAAGAAAAACTTCCCAATTTATTCTATGAGGTCAGCATTACCCTGATGCAAAAACTAAACAAAGACACTCCAAATATATATATATATAATTTATATATATATATATATATATATTTATATATATATACATATATATAAAACTGCAGACCAATATTTCTGATGGACATATATGCAAAAATCTTCAACAAAATATTAGCAAAACAAATTGAGCAATAAATTAGAAAAATAATGTACCATGATCAAGTGGAATTTATTTAGGAATTCAAGGGTAATTTAATACTCACAAATCAATCAATGTGATACATTATATTAACAAAAGAAATGACGAAAACAAAATGATTGCATCAATAGATACCAAGAAGGCTTTTGACAAAATACAATGATTCATAATAAAAACTTTCAACAAAGTGGGTTCTGAAGGACATATGAAAAAATCCCAAATAACATCATATTTAATCATGAAAATCTGAGAATCATGAACATCTGAGAGCCTTCCCTCTAAGATCAAGAACAAGACACAGGTGTTTACTCTCACAACTTTTATTCAACATAGTACTGGAAGTCTTAGCCACAGCAATCAGGCAAGAAAAAGAAAAGGCATTCAAATTGATCAGGAAGAGAAGTAAAACTTTCGCTATTTGCAGCTGCAATGATACTTTATGGAGAAAACTCTAAAGTCTCCACACACAAAAAAAACTATTAGAACTAATCAATTAATTCAGTAATATTGCAGTATACAAAGGTAACATACAGAAATTTGCATTTGTATACACGAATAATGAAGTAGCAGAGAGATAAATTAAGAAAATCCCATTTACAATTGCATCAAAAATAAACTACTGTACTTCAGAATAAACAACCAAGGAGATGAGAGACCTCTACTCAGAAAAGTATAATGCACAGAAAAAATTGAAGACAATACAAATGGAAAAATATACCATACTCATGGATCAAAAAAAATTAATATTGTTAAGATGTTTATACTACTTTAAAAAATCTATAGATTTAATGCAATCCCTACCAAAAAACCAATAGCATCTTTGTCAGAACTGAAATAAATAATCCTCAAAGTTGTATAAACCCACAAAACACTCCAAATATCCAAAGTAATCTTGAAAAAGAACAGAGCTGACAAGGGAAAGGAAGATGGTGGCAAAGGAGGATCCTGGGCTCACTGCGTCCTGCTGACCACTTAGATTCCACCCTCATATTTCTAAATAACCCAGAAAACTGCCAGAAGACTAGCAGAACAGACTCTCTGGAGTCAAGCATAGACAAGAGGCCCACGGAAGAGGGTAGGAAGGGCGGAGAGGTGGTGCGCACTACACAGACTGGTGGGAGGGAGCTGGGGCGGTGGAGGGGCAGCCCTCCCGAAAGGCAGAGCCCCCAAGTCTGGCTTGCAAAAGTGGAGGGGCCAGATGGAGTGTGTTCTAACAGCTAGCCGGACTAAACATCTGGAATGTTATAAATCAACAGCTCTGCTCTGAAAGCCGGAGGGATAGAGGACAAGTGGAGGGAGAGTTGTTGAGCCCCGGAGGACAGAGCTCAGCTTGGCAGGGAATAAAGGCACTGGTCAGCGCCTTCTCCCTTGCCCATCCCCCAGCCAAAATCACAAAGGGAACCAGTTCCCATCAGGGAACATGCTTGCATCGCGCAAACACCCAACGCTGTGCTTCTGTGGATCCATCCGTCCAACGGGTCTGCCTGCCTCCCAGTGCTGCAGGGCCCCTCCCTAAGTGGACCACCAAAGGCAAAGCGAGCTGAGTCTGCCCCTTCTGCCCCTGTGCACCTTGCGGATGCACCCTAGCTAATACACCAGATCCCATCGAAGCAGCACCACAAGCCTGGCAGTGTGCAAGTAGCCCAGGGGCCTTGCACAGGGGCCACACCTCTCCACAGTGAGCCCTGCCCCTGGGAGTGGGGAAGATAAGGTACACACCAGTCTGACTGTGGCCCCAGCAGTGGGCTGGGGGCAGACATCAGGTCTGACTGTGGCCCCGCCCACCAACACAAGTTACTCCAGACAGCACAGGGGAAGTACCCTGCAGTTTGGAGCCACTGCAGGGACTACCCAAAATGACAAAACAGAAGAATTCTCATCAAAAGAAATTCCATGAAGTAGCAACAGCTAACGGACTGATCAAAAACGATTTAAGCAATGTAAGAGAAAATGAATTGAAAATAATAGTCATAAAATTAATCGTGGGGCTTGAAAAAGTATAGAGGACAGCAAAGAATCTATTGCATCAGAGATCAAGGGACTAAGAAACAGTCAGGAGGAGCTAAAAAATAATATAAATGAGCTACAAAATAAAATGGAGGCAACCACAGCTCGGATTGAAGAGGCAGAGGAGAGAATAGGTGAATTAGAATATAAAATTATGGAAAAAGAAGAAGCTGAGAAAAAGAGAGATAAAAAAAATCCAGGAGTATAAGAGGAGAATTAGAGAACAAAGTGACACAATTAAATGTAATAACATATGCATAATTGGGATTCCAGAGGAGGAAGAGAGAGGGAAAGGTGCTGAAGGTGTACTTGAAGAAATCATAGCTGAGAACGTCCCTGATCTGGGGAAAGAAAAAGGCATTGAAATCCAAGAGGCACAGAGAACACCCTTCAGACATAACTTGAAGCTATCTTCTGCATGACATATCATAGTCAAACTGGCAAAATACAAGGATAAAGAGAAAATTCTGAAAGCAGCTAGGGATAAACATGCTCTAACATATACAGGGAGACCCATAAGACTAGTGGCAGACCTATCTACTGAAACTTGGCAGGCCAGGAAGGAATGGCAGGAAATCTTCAATGTGATGAACAGAAAAAATATGCAGCCAAGAATCCTTTATCCAGCAAGTCTGTCTGTCAGAATAGAAGGAGAGATAAAGGTCTTCCCAAACAAACAAAAACTGAAACAATTCATCACTACGAAACCAGCCCTACAGGAGATCCTAAGGGGGACCCTGTGAGACAAGGTACCAGAGACATCACTACAAGCATGAAACCTACAGACATCACAATGAATCTAAACCCATATCTTTCTATAATAACACTGAATGTAAATGAACTAAATGCTCCAACCAAAAGACATAGGGTATCAGAATGGATAAAAAAACAAGATCCATCTATTTGCTGTCTACAAGAGACTCATTTTAGACCCGAGGACACCTTCAGATTGAAAGTGAGGGGATGGAGAACTATCTATCATGCTACTGGAAGTCAAAAGAAAGCTGGAGTAGCCATACTTATATCAGACAAACTAGGCTTTAAATTAAAGGCTGTAACATGAGATGAAGAAGGGCATTATATAATAGTCACAGGGTCTATCCATCAGGAAGAGCTAACAATTATAAATATCTATGTGCTGAATATGGGAGCCCACAAATATATAAAACAATTCATTACAAACATAAGCAACCGTAGTAATAAGAATGTGGTAAATGCCGGGGACTTTAATACCCCACTTACAACAAGGGATAGATCATCTAGACACAGGACGAATAAAGAAACAAGGGCCCTGAAAGATACATTGGATCAGATGGACTTGACAGATATATTCAGAACTCTGCATCCCAAAGCAACAGAATATACTTTCTTCTCGAGTGCACATGGAACATTCTCCAAGATAGATCACATACTGGGTCACAAAACAGCCCTTCATAAGTATACAAGAATTGAGATCATACCATGCATACTTTCAGACCAAAATGCTATGAAGCTCGAAATCAACCACAGGAAAAAGTCTGGAAAACCTCCAAAAGCATGGAGGTTAAAGAACACCCTACTAAAAAATGAATGGGTCAACCAGGCAATTAGAGAAGAAATTAAGAAATATTTCAAACAAATGAAAATGAAAAGACAACAATCCAAACGCTTTGGGTTGCAGTGAAGGCAGTCCTGAGAGGAAAATACATTGCAATCCAGGCCTATCTCAAGAAACAAGAAAAATCCCAAATACAAAATCTAACAACACACCTAAAGGAAATAGAAGCAAAACAGCAAAACCACCCCAAACCCAGCAGAAAAAGAGAAATAATAAAGATCAGAGCAGAAATAAACACTATAGAAACTAAAAAAACTTTAGAGCAGATCAATGAAACCAAGAGTTGGTTTCTTGAAAAAATAAACAAAATTGATAAACCTCTAGCCAGGCTTCTCAAAAAGAAAAGGGAGATGACCCAAATAGATAAAATCATGAATGAAAATGGAATTCTTACAACAAATCCCTCAGAAATACATGCAATTATCAGGGAAGACTAGGAAAAATTATATGCCAATAAACTGGACAACCTGGAAGAAATGGCAAATTCCTAAATACCCACACGCTTCCAAAACTCACATGGGAAGAAATAGAAAACTTGAACAGACCCATAACCAGCGAAGTGATTGAATCAGTCATCAAAAATCTCCCACCAAATAAGAGTCCATGACCAGATGGCTTCCCAGGGGAGTTCTACCAGACGTTTAAAGCAGAGATAATACCTATCCTTCTCAAGCTATTCCAAAAAATAGAAAGGGAAGGAAAACTTCCAGACTCATTCTAGGAAGCCAGCATTACTTTGATTCCCAAACCAGACAGAGACCCAGTAAAAAAAAAGAGAACTACAGGTCAATATCCCTGATGAATATGGATGCAAAAATTCTCAACAGGATACTAGCAAATGGAATTCAACAGCATATAAAAAGAATTATTCACCATGATCAAGTGGGATTCATTCTTGGGCTACAGGGTTGGTTCCACATTCACAAATCAATCAATGTGGTACATTACATTAATAAAAGAAAAGATAAGAACCGTATGATTCTGTCAATCGATGCAGAAAAGGAATTTGACAAAATTCAGCATCGTTTCTTAATAAAAACCCTCGAGAAAGTCGGGATAAAGGGAACATATTTAAACATCATAAAAGCCATTTATGAAAAGCCCACAGCTAACATCATCCTCAATGGGGAAAAACTGAGGGCTTTCCCCCTGAGATCAGGAACATGACAGGGATGTCCACTCTCACCGCTGTTGTTTAACATAGTGTTGGAAGCTCTAGCATCAGCAATCAGACAACAAAAGGAAATCAAAGGCATCAAAATTGGCAAAGATGAAGTCAAGCTTTCACTTTTTGCAGATGACATGATATTATACATGGAAAATCTGATAGACTCCACCAAAAGTCTGCTAGAACTGATCCATGAATTCAGCAAAGTCGCAGGAGACAAAATCAATGTACAGAAATCAGTTGCATTCTTATACACTAACAATCAAGCAACAGAAAGACAAGTAAAGAAACTGATCCCATTCACAATTGCACCAAGAAGCATAAAATACCTAGGAATAAAACTGACCAAAGATGTAAAAGATCTGTATGCTGAAAACTATAGAAAGCTTATGAAGGAAATTGAAGAAGATATAAATAAGTGGAAAAACATTCCATGCTCATGGATTGGAAGAATAAATATTGTCAAAATGTCAATACTACCCAAAGCTATCTACACATTCAATGCAATCCCAAGCAAAATTGCACCACCATTCTTCTCGAAACTAGAACAAGCAATCCTAAAATTCATATGAAACCACGAAAGGCCCGAATAGCCAAAGTAATTTTGAAGAAGACCAAAGCAGGAGGCATCACAATCCCAGACTTTAGCCTCTACTACAAAGCTGTCATCATCAAGACAGCATGGTATTGGCATAAAAACAGACACATAGACCAATGGAATAGAATAGAATCCCCAGAACTAGACCCACAAAAGTGTGGCCAACTCATCTTTGACAAAGCAGGAAAGAATATCCAATGGGAAAAAAGTCTCTTTAACAAATGGCACTGGGAGAACTAGACAGCAACATGCAGAAGGATGAAACTAGACCACTTTCTTACACCATTCACAAAAACAAACTCAAAATGGATAAAGGACCTGAATGTGAGACAGGAAACCATCAAAACCCTCGAGGAGAAAGCAGGGAAAAAATCCTCTCTGACCTCAGCCAAAGCAATTTCTTACTTGACACATCCCCAAAGGGAAGGGAATTAAAACAAAAATGAACTATTGGGACCTCATGAAGATAAAAAGCTTCTGCACTGCAAGGGAAACAGTCAACAGAACTAAAAGGCAACCAACAGAATGGGAAAAGATATTTGCAAATGACATATTGGACAAGGGCTAGTATCCAAAATCTATAAAGAGCTCACCAAACTCCACACCTGAAAAACAAATAATCCAGTGAAGAAATGGGCAGAAGTCATGAATAGACTCTTCTCTAAAGAATACACCCAGATGGCCAACAGGCACATGAAAAGATGCTCAACATCGCTCCTCATCAGGGAAATACAAATCAAAACCACGTTCAGATATCACCTCAAGCCAGCCAGAGTGGCTAAACTAATAAAATTGGGAGACTATAGATGCTGGCGAGGATGTGGAGAAATGGGAACCCTCTTGCACTGTTGGTCGGAATGTAAACTGGTGCAGCCACTCTGGAAAACAGTGTGGAGGTTCCTCAGAAAATTAAAAATAGACCTACCCTATGACCCAGCAATAGCACTGCTAAGAATTTACCCAAGGGATACAGGAGTGCTGATGCATAGGGGCACTTGTACCCCAATGTTTATAGCAGCACTCTCAACAATAGCCAAATTATGGAAAGACCCTAAATGTCCATCAACTGACGAATGGATACAGAAATTGTGGTTTATATACGCAATGGAATACTACTTGGCAATGAGAAAGAATGAAATAGGGCCTTTTGTAGCAACGTGGATGGAACTGGAGAGTGTTATGTTAAGTGAAATACGTCATACAGAGAAAGACAGATACCATATGTTTCCACCCTTATGTGGATCCTGAGAAACTTAACCGAAATCTATGGGGGAGGGGAAGAACAAAAAAGAGGTTAGAGAGGGAGAGAGCCAAAGCATAAGAGACTCTTAAAAACTGAGAACAAACTGAAGGTTGTTGGGGGTTGGGAGGGAGGGGAGGAAGGGTGATGGGTATTGAGGAGGGTAGCTTTTGGGACGAGCACTGGGTGTTGTATGGAAACCAATATGACAATAAAATTTCATATTAAAAAAATAAAATAATTTAAAAAAAGAAAAAGAACAGAACTTAATGTAACAAAATCCAAGAATTCAAGTTATACTACAAAACTATGGTAATTAAAACAGTATGGTACTGGCTCAAAAGTAGACACATAGATTGATGCAACAGGATAGTGATCCCAGAAATAAGCCCATGATTATATTGTCACTTAATTTATGACAAAGGAGACAAGAATAAACAATGAGAAAAATACAATATCTTCAATAAATGGTGTTGAGAAAACTGAACAGCTACACACAAGAAAATAAAACTCGACTACTACTATAAGAGAGTATAAGGTATACTATACACAAAAACAAACTGAAATGGATTAAAGACCTAAATATGAGATCTGAAATCATAAAACTCCTGAAAGAAAATTAGGCAGTAATCTCTTGGATATTAGCCTTAGCAACATGTTTATGAATATATCTCCTCAGTCAAGGGAAACAAGAGCAAAAAAAAAATTGGGGGGACCCAACCAAAATATAAAGCTTTTGCATAGCAAAAGAAACTATCAACAAAAGAAGAGTCAAGCTCCTGAATTGGAGAAGATATTTGCAAATGATGTATACAATAGGGGTTAATGTAAAAAATATATAAAAACTTATACAAACTTAACACAAAAAAAAACCCCAAATAATGTGATTAAAAAATACATAGAGGACCTGATTAAACATTATTCCAAAGAAGACATACAGGTAGCCAACAGATACACAAAAAGATGCTTAATGTCACTAATCATCATGGAAAAGCAAATCAAACCACAATGAGGTAGTACCTCACATCAGTCAAAATGGGTAAAATCAAAAACACAAGAAATAACTAGTGTCCATGAGGATGTTTAGAAAAAGGAACCCTTAGGCACTGTTGGTGGGATTGTAAAAATGGTGCAGTTGCTTTAGAAAATAGTATGAAGTTTTATCAAAAAATTAAACTAGAAACACCATATGATACAGCAATCCCACTTTTGGGTATTTATTCAAAATAATGAAAGCAGGGTCTCAAAGAGATATTTGCACACTTATGTTTGCCATAATACTCATAATAGCCAAGAAGTGTACAAAATACAAATGTCTATTGATAGGTGCCTGAAATAAAGGGAAATCTTGTCATATGCTACAACATTGATTAACCTTGAGAACATTATGCTAAATGAAATAAGGCAGTCACAGAAAGACATATGTTGTGTGTTTCCACTTATATGAGGTATATAAAGTAGTCAAATTTATAGAAACAGGAAGTGGAATAATGATTACTGAGGACTGGCAGGAGGGAAAAAGAGAGAATTGTTTAATTTGTATAATGTTTTATATTTGTAAGATTGAAAAGTTCTGGAGATATATTTCACAACAACGTGAATATATAATATATATTATATATTTTGTAAATATATAATATATATTATATATTTTTTATTTTATATATTATATATATAATATATTATTTATTTATTTTGAGAGAAAGAGAGTGCACACGTGAATAGGGGAGGGGCAGAGAGAAAGGGAGAGAGAGAGAATCTCAATAAGGCTCCACACTGTCAGTACAGAGCCCAATGTGGGGCTCCAATTACAGTGAGATCATGACCTGAGCCTAAATCAAGAGTCAGACACTTAACTGACCCAGCCACCCAGGTGCCCTAACATGAATATATTTAACACTACTAAAATGTACACTTAAAAGTAGTTAAGATGGTAAACTTTATTTCACGTGTTTTTACCATAATAAAAAAATGAAAAAAATCCTTGGAAATTCAATAAGATGGCAAAAATTTTACTGAGAAAAATTATTTTTAGAGTGGTTGAAATTTAGATTATGGCAGATGAGGGTGGGATTACCAAGGAAATGCTTGAGAAATAATTGATAATTTTAAACTGTCTTCAAGTGTGATAAATCTAGATAACTGTAGGTTTTTATTTTGCAGAATAGATTATTAAAACTTTGGAACAAAACAGGGTTTCTTGGAAAGTAAATAAATTTTTTGGAAAAAGTGAGGGAAGCTAAAATCTGCCACCAATGGTCCTTCCATCCTCATTCTTCTTTTCAGTCCTTGCACTATGCAATTTTTTAACTTCTAAAATTGCTGAAAAATACTTAAAGCAATGTTTCCTGAAAGGATGATTTCCCAGGTAACTTACATCAGAATTTCTATGGACACTCTGAAAAAAATATAGCCTCCTGGACACCCCTTGCCCCAGTGTCCACTGCTCCTGCCTTGATTTGTCATCATCTCTCATCTGGTCTGGTCTATTTCAGTAGTCTCCATATTTTTCCCTCCAATTTATATTCTTTACTGGCTCCAGTAAGATATTTAAAATGGAAAAGTGTAAAATAATAAAATAAAATAAAATAAAATAAAATAAAATAAAATAAAATAAAATCAAAGGAAAGTGTTCATTCCAGTCCCCATATTAAAAACTTTAATGGCTCTCCATTAAAGATAAAATCTAAATCCTTTAAAGTAGTTTAAAAAACACTTCATGGTTTGCCCCTGGTCATTTCTCCAGAATCATCTACTATTCCCTAATTTGCACCTTATATTCTACATATTTTGAGCTTTTTTTTTTAATTACACTAAGTGCTCCAGACTATTTCTATCTTCTGTGGCTTTTCACATGTTGCTGCCACAGATTAGATTTTTTTTCCCTCTCCATGTCTGCTTAGGATCCAATCTCACCATTTTTTGTACCTTTTATCTTCCATAGTCCCTCCTTTCTGCCTACTAAGTACACAGAAACCTTAAAAATCCCTCTTTTCTCAATAACTTTAGCCAAAGTCATTCATACCAAGATATAAATGACTAACAGTGGCTTAAAGTTCCATTCACACTAGTGATTAAATGACCAGTATGGGCTTAAAATCTGTTCAGGTACTTAATAATTTTGAAGAGGTACAAAGTTTTAATTAAAATAACCAATCTTAAGCAGAAGGTTGCATCTAGAGAATAAGTGAGTATTCTCAAGTGAATGAATATTCTTTTGGTCAGAAGTCCTTTGCTCCACTCTCAAATTACAGTCTGAGCATGTGACCACGCCCGCTTCAAGTTCCCAACCATAGAGTTTCCCAATGATCATGTCAATCAAATCTAGAGCTAATTCCTGCCTTTACTGATGGACAATGAAGAATGTGCCCTGGGAGTCCTTTCTCATAACTTCATCTGTAATCCAATAAGTCTCAGTTTAGGTTACATTTTCCTCTTTCTTAGACTGGAACTACCATGTATATATCTGTGCAATCTTTAGTTTGCTTGACCTCCATTTTTAAAACAGTGACAAGTTTAGAATTCCTTTTTTCACTCTTTTAATTTCTTAGAGAAAGATTTGTAAATGCTTTGAGAAGCATGTTTTTTCTCATTGAAGGGGAAAACAAGTAAAAAATAACTGATATGACAGACAAATTTGTGTTTTACGTTTTTTCCTTTTAAAAAGTTGGAATGGTGCAACAACATTTCCTCTTAAAAATTTATCTTGATCCCAACAAAATAGCCCCAATGGGTATCATTAACACCACAGGATGTTCTTTAATAGTTTGGAACCTAGTTAACTGTGACAAAAGATTTAGAATATGGTATAGTGATTGTGCATCTTAGATTTTCTGGTTAAGTCCCAATCTCATATATTTTGTCCTTTTGTTAGACCTTTGTGTACATTTATATTTTTTTAAAAAATAGTCATTCTTATATGCCATCATTCTTTTTTCTTTTTTAATTGAAATATATTTGAGATAAAATATTGTTTTTATTACATACATACAACATGTTTGTTTGATATATTCATATATTATAACATGACTGACATTATTGTGATGGCTAGTATGTCCATCATATCACATGATTATTATTTCTTTTCTGTGGGGGAATAATTAAGATCAAGTCTCTTAGCAAGTTTGATGATTGAAACAGTATTGTTGTCTTTGTTCAATATATTGTGAATTAGACATCCATGACTTATCTGTCTGCTAATTCAAGTCATGTACCCTTAAAAAACATTTCTATTTCCCTACCCCTCAGCCCCTAATAACCATCATTTCATTCTGTTTTTATGAACTCGGGTTTTTTAACTACTACGTATAAATGATATCATACAGTACTTACCTTCCTCTGTCTTATCTCACTTAGAATAATGTCCTCAATGTCCATCCTTGTTGCTGAAAATGACATGATTTCTTTTTTTTCTCCAGCCATATAATATTTTATTGTACATATATATATCATCTTATTATCCATTCATTCACCAGTGGACACATAGATTATTTCCAATGTTGTATATTGTAAATAATGTTGCAGTATACTTGGGAGCACATATATGATTTCAACATCATGCTTTATTTTCCATTGGACCAGAAGTGGAATTTCTGGATCATATAGTGATTTTATTTTTAATTTTCTTGAGGACTTTCCATTTTGAGGACTCTCCATTTGAGGGCCCTCCATATTTTGAGAATTCTCCATGGCTGGATCAATTTACATTCCCACCAACAGTAGACAAGTGTTTTGCTATCTCTTTTCTTCTTGATGATAGTCATTCTAGTAGGTGTGAAGTAGTATCTCATCGCAATTTTGATATGTAATTCCATGATAGTGATGTTGAGCAACTCTTCATGTATGTGTTGGCCATTTGTTTTCTTTGGGACAATAATGCCTCTGCCCATTTCAAAATAAGACGGTTTTGTTTTGTTTTGCTATTGAGTTTTAAGTAGATCCTTATATATTTTGTATATTAACCCATTATTCAGTTTATGGTTTCTAAATCTTTTCTGTCATTCTGCAGATCAGAATCAGCACTTTTATTTTAGTGCTTCTTTTCTTTTTTTTTTTTTTTTTTAAATTTTTTTTTCAACGTTTTTTATTTATTTTTGGGACAGAGAGAGACAGAGCATGAACGGGGGAGGGGCAGAGAGAGAGGGAGACACAGAATCGGAAACAGGCTCCAGGCTCCGAGCCATCAGCCCAGAGCCTGACGCGGGGCTCGAACTCACGGACCGCGAGATCGTGACCTGGCTGAAGTCGGACGCTTAACCGACTGCGCCACCCAGGCGCCCCTAGTGCTTCTTTTCTTGAGCAGAAACTATTAAGTTTGATGTGGCCCTACTTGTTTATTTTTATTTTTGTTGTTTGTACTTTTGGTGTCATATTAAAAGAATCATTGCCAAGATCAATGTTGAAGAGCTACTTTCCTGTTTTCTTCTAGAAGTTTTATGATATCAGGTCTTGTGTTTAACTATATGATCCACTTCATATAGTATGTATAGTAGTATGATCCACTACTTGTGAGTAGTGTGAGATAAGAGTTTAATTCCACTGTCCAGCATGTGTTTATACAGTATCCCAGTACCATTTGCTAAAGAGACTGTATTTTCCCTGTTGGGTGTTCTTGGTGTCCATTTTGATTATTATTTCAGTGTATATGCAGGTGTTTCATTATGGGCCTTCCATACTGTTCCATTGGTCTTTATGTCTATTTTTTGAGAGTACCATGCTGGTTTTTTTTTTTTACTATAATTGTGTAGTATAGTTTGAAATCCAAAAGTGTGATGACTGCACTTTGTTCTTTCTTGGGATTGCTTTGATTTTTCAGGGTCTTTTGAGGATACATACAAAATTTAAGATTTTTTTTCTGTGAAAAATGCCATTGGAACTTTGTTAAGGATTGTGTTGACTGTACAGTTGGCTTTAAGTGGCACATACATTTTAATGACATTTATTGTCCTGACTCATGAACATGGAATGTCTTTCAATTTGTCTTTTATTTGTTTTAAGAAAGTCTTTTAGTTTTCGTTGTACAGATATTTCTCTCTTTTAGTAAAATATAACCCTAGTTATTTTATTGCTTTTGATACTATATTGAATGGGATAGTTTTCTTTATTTCTTTTTTTAGATTCTTCATTATTAGTGTGTAGACATGCAACTGATATCTCTATGTTGACTTTACACCTTGCAAGTTTATGGAATGTGTCGATCAGTTTCAACTTTTTTTCATGAGTCTTTGGGACTGTACAAAATTATATCAACTGCTAATAATTACAATTGTATTTTGTTTCTAATTTAGATGCATAAAAATTTTTCTTGCCTAACTGCTGTATCTACTATTCCAGTACTATATTCAATGAGTAGTCTTTCATGGGCATCTTTGTGTAATTCTTTTTTTTTCAAGTATTTATTTAAATTTGAGTTAGTTAACATTAGTTTCAGGTGTAGAATTTAGTGATGCATCACTTAAATACAACACCCAATGCTCACCACAGCAAGTGCCCTCCTTAATATCCATCACTTATTTAAACCATCCCCCCCACTTCCTCTCCTATAACCACCAGTTTATTCTCTATAGTTAAGAGTTTCTTGAATTGCTTCTTTTTTCCCCTATGTTCATTTGTTTCTTAAATTCCACATATGAGTGTAATCATATAGCATTTGTCTTTCTCTGACTGACTTATTTCGCTTAGCATAATACTGTCTAGCTCCATCCACGTCATTGCAAATGGCAAGATTTCATTCTTTTTTATGACTGAGTAATATCCCATTGTCTGTGTGTGTGTGTGTGTGTGTGTGTATATAAATGTACGTATACACACACACACATACATATGTATATATATACATATATATATATATATATATATATATATATATGCACACATACCACAATTTCTTTATCTTCTTGTTGGATTGCTATCATTGTTATTATGTAGTGTCCTGCTTTGTCTGTGGTTGCAGGATATGTTTTAAAACCTACTTTGGTCCATATAAGTATTGCCACCCCATATTTATTTCTGTTTTTTTGTGATTGAACTCCTTTATATTTTAAGTTTTTATTGAAATTCCACTTAGTTAGCATACAGTATAATATTAGTCTCATGTGTACAATACAGTGATTCAACACTTCCATACAACACCTCATGCTCATCACAATGCCCATACCTATTTAAACCATCCCCCCACCCACCTACTCTCTGGTAACCATCAGTTTGTTCTCTATTGTTGGGAGTATGTTTCTTGGTTTGTTTCTCTGTGTTTTTTTTTCCATTGCTCCTTTGTTTTCTTCTTGAATTCCACATATAAATGAAATCATATGGTATATGTCTTTCTCTAAGTGACTTACTTCACTTAGCATAATACTCTCTAGTTCCATCCATGATGTGGGAAATGGCAAGATTTCATTCTTATTGATGGCTGAGTAATATTCCATTTCATATATATATATATATATATATATATATATATATACCACCACTTCTACTTTATCTGTCAGTCAATGGACATTTGGGCTGTTTCCGTAATTTGGCTATTGTACATAATGCTGCTTACCACTTCCACTTTATCCATCAGTCAATGGACATTTGGGCTCTTTCCATAATTTGGCTATTGTACATAATGCTGCTATAAATATCTGGGTGCATATATCCCTTTGAATTAGTGTTCTTATTTTTTTGGGTAAATATCTAATAGTGCAATTGCTGGATCCTAGGGTAGTTCTATTTTTAACTTTTTAAGGAACCAACATACTGTTTTCCACAGTGGCTACACCAGTTTGCATTCCTACCAAAAGTGCAAGAGTATCCCCCTGTGTACATGTCCTCTCCAACACTGTTGTGTTGTTGATTTTCACCCTTTTGATAGGTGTGAGGTGATATCTCACGGTAGTTTTGATTTGCATTTCCCTGATTATCAGCGAAGTTAAGTATCTTTTTATGTGTCTGTTAACCATCTGTATGTCAATAGATTGAAAAATATCTATTCATGCCTTCTGTCCATTTTTAAATTGGATTATTCATTTTTGGGGTGTTGAGTTTTATAAGTTCCCTATATATTACAGATACTAACCCTTTATCAGGTATGTCATTTACAAATATCTTCTCCCATTCTGTAGGCTGCCTTTTTGTTTTGTTGATTGTTTTCTTCACTGTGCAGAATATTTTCTAAAAAAAGTATTTATTTAAATTCAAGTTAGTTAACATACATGTGGTACACACACACACACACACACACACACACACACAATGGAATATTACTTGGCAATCAAAAAGAATGAAATCTCATCATTTGCAACAACATGGATGGAATTTGAGTGTATTATGGTAAGTGAAATAAGTCAGTCAGAGAAGCTTTATATTTTTATGAAGTCCCAATAGTTTACTTTTGCTTTTGTTTCCCTTGCCTCAGGAGACATATCAAGAAAGAAGTTCTTAAGACTGATGTCAAAGAAGGCACTGTCTTTGTTTTCTTCTAGGAATTTTATACTTTCAGGTCTCATATTTAGGTCTTTAATCCCTTTTGAATTTCTTTTTGTGTATAGGAAAAGAAAGTGGTCCAGTTTCATTCTTTTGAATGTTGCTGTCCAATTTTCCCAACAAAATTTTTTGAAGACACATTGTTTTTCCCATTGGATATTCTTTCCTTTTTTGTTGATCATTAATTTACCATATAGTTGTGGGTTTATTTCTGGGTTTTCTACTACGGTCCATTGATGTATGTGTCTATTTTCATGCCAGTATCATACTGTCTTGATCACCACAGCTTTTTAATATAACTAGAAGTCCAAAATTGTGATGCCACCAGCTTCACTTTTATTTTCTTTTCCCAAATTGCTTCAGAGATTTGGAGCCTTTTGTGGCTCCATAAAAATTTTAGAATTGTTTGTTCTAGTTCTGTGAAAAATACAGTTGACATTTTGATAGGGATTACATTAAATAGGTATATTGCTTTGGGTACTGTAAACATTTTAACAATATTTGTTCTTCTAATCCATGAACGTGGAATATCTTTCCATTTCTTTGTGTCCTCTTCAATTTCTTTCATCAGTTTTTTTTATAGTTTTCAGAGTACAGGTCTTTCACGTTTCGTTGCGTTTATTCCTGGGTATCTTATTGTATTTGGTGTAATTTTAAATTTGATTGATTCTTTAATTTCTCTTTCTGCTGATTCATTTTTGCAGTATAGAAATGCAACAGATTTCCTATACATGGATTTTTTACAATTTGGCTTCTCTGAATATCAGGTTGAGCACTTTTTGTTGGAGTTTTTCTTGTTTTCTACATAAAGTATCATGTCATATGCAAAAATTGAAAATTTTACTTCTTCCTTGCTGATTTGGATGGCTTTTATTTCTTTTGTTGTCTGATTTCTGTGGCTAGAACTTCCGGTACTGTGTTAAATAAAAGTGGTGGAGTGGACATCCTTGTGTTCTTCCTGACCATAGAGGAAACCTCTGTTGTTTTCCATTGAGTATGATATTATCTATGGGTTTTATATATATGGCCTTTATCTGGTTGATGTATGTTCCCTCCAAACCTACTTTGTTGAGTGTTTTTATCATAAATGGATGTTGTACTTTGTTAAATGCTTTTTCTGCATCTAGTGAAATGATTATATGGTTCTTGTCCTTTGTGTTATAAATGTGTCATATCACATTCATTGATTTGTTAATATGGATCCACCCTGGCAACCCAGGAATAAATACCACGTGATAGTGGTGAATGAATTTTTTAATATATTGTTATATTCATTTTCCTACTACTTAGACTTTTTGCATCTATATTTATCAGGTATTATACTTTATTGAGAATTTTTTCATCTATACTTATCAGGTATTGTAGCCTGTAGTTTTCTTTTGTAGTGGGGTCTTGATCTGGTTTTGGTATCAGGGTAAGACTGGCCACATAGAATGAATTTTGATGTTTTCCTTCCTTTGCTAGGCTTTGGAATAGTTTGAAAAGAATGGCTCTTAACTATTCTTGAAATGTTTGGTAGAATTTCCCTGTGAAGCCATGTGATCCTGGACTTTTGTTTGTAAAAAAATATTTTTTCATTACTGATTCAATTTCTTTGCTGGTTATCAGTTTGTTCAAATTTTCTATATCTTCCTGTTTCAGTTTCAACAAATTATATGTTTCTAGTAATTTATCCATTTCCTCCAAGTTGTTCAATTTGTTGGCATACAGTTTTTCATAATATTCTCTTATAATTGTTTATATTCCTGTGGTGTTGGTTGTTATTTCTCCTCTATAATTTGTCATTTTATTTATTTAGGGCCTTTCTCTTTTCTTTTTGATAATTCTAACTAGAGGTTTATCAGTTTTATTAATTTTTCAAATAACCAGCTCCTGGCTTCATTGATCTGTTTTATTTTATTTTTTTCATTTGTTTTTGCTCAAATCACTATTATTTTATTCCTCGTGGCTTTGGCTTCATTTGTTGCTCTTTTTCTAGCTCATTTAGGTGTAAGGTTAGGTTGTTTCTTTGAGATTTTTCATGCTTCTTGATGTAGGCCTGTATTGCTTTATACTTCCCTCTTTGGACCATGTTTTCTGCATCCCAATATTTTTGGACCATTTGGTTTTCATTTTCATTTATTTCCAGTTTTTTTTCTTTTCTTCTTTGATTTCTTGGTTGACCTAATCATTGTTTAGTAGCATGTTGTTTAACCTCCACATATTTGTGGTTTTTCCAGATTCCTTCTTGTGGTTGACTTGTAGTTTCATCACTTGGAGGTCAGAAAAGGTGCGTGCTATGACTTCAATCTTTTTGTACTTGTTGAAGACTGTTTTGTGACCTACTATGTGATCTATTCCAGAGAATTCTCCATTTTCACTTGAAAAGAATGTGTATTCTCCTGTTTTACGGTTGAGTATTCTCAATATATCTGTTAAATTCATCTGGCCCAGGGTGTCATTCAAAGCCACTGTTTCCTTGTTGATTTTCATTTGCCTGATATGGGCATCAATGTGATTGGAGTGGTAACATCCCCTAGTATTATTGTATTACTCTTGATTAGTTCCTTTATATTTGGTATTGGTTGTTTCATATATTTGAGTACTCCCATGTTGTATGCATACATATTTACAATTATTATGTCTTCTTATTAGATGGTCCCCTTCATGATTATATTGCATTGTGTTTTTGTCTCTTTTTACAGTCTTTGTTTTAAAGTCTATTTTGTTTGATAAGTATTAGTATCCCTTCTTTCTTTTCACCTCCATTAGCATGATAAATGATCCTCAAAATCCTTATTTTCAACCTGCAGGTGCCTTGGGTCTACAATGAATCTCTGTACTCAGCATATAAATGAATCTTGTTTTTGTGTCCATTCATACATCCTATGTTTTCTGATTAGAACATTTAGTTCATTGTCATTCAAAATAATTATTGATAGATATGTATTTATTGCCATTGTATTACTTGTTTTATTTTTTTTTTCTGGAGATTTTCTCTGATCCTTTCTTGTCTTTGTCACTTTTGGTCTCCCCTTTCTTTTAATATTTCTAGCAGTGTTGATTTAGTGATCCTGAATTTCTTTAGTATTTGTTTGTCTGAGAAACTCTGTTTCTCCTTCTATTCTGAATGATAGCCTTGCTGGATAGAGTATTCTTGGTTACAGATTTTTCCCATTGAGCACTTTGAATATATCATGCCCCTCCCTTCTGGCTTGCCAAGTTTCTGTTGGGAAATCTCCAGCTAGACCTATGTGTTTTCCTTTGTAAGTTAAGGACTTTTTTTGTCTTGTTACTTTTAAGATATTTTCTTTATCACTATATTTTGCAAATTCCATTTTAATATAGCTTCTTTTTGGCCTGGTTTTATTGATTTTGATGAGGGTCCTCTGTACTTCCTGGATCTGGATGTCTGTTTCCTTCCCCAGATTAGAGATATTTTCAGGTATTATTTATTCAAATAAATTTTATGCTCCCTTTTGTCTCTCTTCTTCTGGTACTCCTATAATACAAATGTTATTACGTTTGATGGAGACGCTGTGTTCCCTAAATCTATTCTCATGTTGCATAATTCTTCTTTGTCTCTTTGTTCAGTTTCATTTCTTTCTAATACTTCATATTCTAGGTTATTAATTCGTTCTTCTTCTTTTTTCAGCCTGGTGTTCATTGATTGAGTATTTTTTTTTCTCACTAATTGCACTCTTAACCTCTGATTTATTCTTTTTTAAATCTTTATCTCTGTGGTAAGATTCTGACATATATCCTCTATTCTTTTCTCACATGCAGTGAATATCCCTATGATCTTTGTCTAAATTCTCTATCAGCCATGTTACTTATATCTTTTTCACTTAGATTTCTGGCCATGGTCTTATCTTGTTCTTTAATTTGTGATAAATTCCTCCATCTTCACATTTTGCCTATGTCTCTGCCTTGTTCTCTGTGTTAGAATAAGCAGTTATGTCTCAATGCTCCTGGAAGTAATGGCCTTATGAAGAAGAGGTCATATAGTGCCCAGAGCCTGGCACTTCAGGTATATATGCTACATGCCCTCTGCTGTTGTGCTTTGGCTGCTGTATCCTTTAGGCTTGTCATATGCAGAGGTTCTCCTTGCTTTCTGTGGGAAGTGTTTGGTCCCTGGCCTGAATGTGGTGAGTTTTACCTAGATGTGCTTTGGTCTGCTTGTGAAACAAGACCTGTCACTACTTCCACTGACACTGAGACCCTGCAGGACTCTCTGGTCAGGAGATGTGGTGTGGGCAGGTGTGCTGTGGTCTGCTTGCAAAATGAGACTTGTCATCACATTTACCAGAACAAAAGCTCTACAGAACTCTTTGGCTGTGAGACATGGTGTTGGCAAGATTTTATGCTGGTCTTCAGAGGCTGGCTTGCTCCAGGACTTTGGCAATTGTGACTGAGGAGGGCAATCCTAGTGGAGTGCAGGGTAGTGGGGCTTGGTGTAAGCACTTAGGCAGCTAGTGTTGGTGCTGTGCTACTTCCCACAGGTGACTATGTTTTTATGCTGAGGATTGGGGGAGGGAAGTGGCACCAGCCAGTTCCTTTGTTCCTACAGAGGTGTCTCTGTGAATGCTGCCTCCCATGGATGCACTCTGAGAAGAGTGAATAAGCTCTCTACTGTTTGCCCCCCCCCCCCCGGTTTTCTTCAGATTGCTGTTTCCAGGCTGTGTGTTCCCTGGTTATTTGCCTGCCTTCTCTTCAGGAGCATTAGCACCCTCCAGGCTCTATACTAGCTAAGCCCACTGACCTTTAAGCTCCAGACCTTAAGCCCCACTGGTTGCAAGAACTCATGAAACTCAGCCCCTCTCATTTTCCAAGCCCATGGCTTTGGGCCAAATGTTCTCATTGTGCATTCCCCTGTGTGCTCCTCTCTTTCTTACCCTTCTCCTCAACTACAGCTCCCTCCCCTCTGCAGCACCAGCAGTCTGTTTCTTCCCTAAATCATTTCTCCTGCTTCCTAGCTTCCTACCTTCTTAGATGTAGCCTCTTCTTTCCCTTTAGTTGTGGAGTTTGTTCTGTCAGGCTTCAGGTCAATTTCTAGGATATTTAGGATGATTTGATGGCTATCTTGTTGTGTTCATTGGACTAGGAGATTCTAGTTTCCTCCTACTCCACTTATAACTTCCTCTTTTACTCCAGGTTTCTTTTGATACCCATTTGCATGATAGATATTTCTCCATCCTCTCACTTTCAATCTGCAGGTGTCTTTGGATCTAAAATAGAACTCTTCTAGGCAGCATATAGATGGGCTGTGTTTTTTTTTTCCATTCAGCCACTTTATGAGGCTGGACATTTTAAATAATATAGTGTAGCAACCTTGGGTACTGGTCCACCTTTCCCTCAGGTCTTATTATTGTTGTGTGCTTATTTACACTACTCTGCAAAGCCTCTGACATTGCCTTTCAGAGGGTGCTGCCTTGATTATGCACACATTCATTCCTGGAGAGCACTAATATTGGCAAGTCTCTCCTTGTCTTCTTCCCTGGTCACTCCCAGATCTTAAGTTTCACTAATTTCCTGCTGACTGGTCTATACATATTTTTTAAAATACGCCCTAGGGCATAAATTGACTTACAGTCCGTTGAAGTTAAATTTGAGCTCCTTAGAAGGGGTATTTCCCTAGATCAGTGTTTGGGATTTGCTCTGACGTCAGGAAGGCTCTTTTCAGATGCCTTTTCCCCTTTTTTCTTTTCAGGAAAATATCTAGTCTAAGGTGTAGCCTATAATTAAAGGATTCTATCAATTTCATTCCAATTGCCTTTGCCACTACCTTCACTGTTGTTTAGAGTGCCCTTAGGCTTAAAGTTTCCACACTCTATTCTAAACAGAGTAAGTTACTGTGGTGAAAGATTCAGAGTTTTCTTCTAAGCCCTCCTTCTTTCCTAGTTGAAAATCTCTGAGCTACAGCTCTGGTACCAAGGGCCAGCAAAGTGGCACACTTCTCTGTGATATCCCAGCTTTTGGAGATGAGTGCTCAATGTAGGAGGGACATAGCAGACTTAGGTCTCTTTGTCTTGCTTGTCCTAGTATACATCTCCTGTGCCACAATTCAGTGCAAGCGTGAAAAGGGCCCCGCATTCTCAGTGCCACCATGTCCCAAATCTAGCCTTGTCCCATAAATGGGGAATGGGAGAAAGAATGATGCCCACCACTTCTTGGCTGGAGTGGATCAGAACTTAGCCTCAAGAACAGGTAGTTGGGTGAATTACAAGAAACACTTTTGTCCTGTCCCACTCAGAAAGATAGCCCTTCAACTGAGAACTATGAGAACTATGACAGGAAGCCATGTTTAAATTTTTTTTTAATGTTTATTGGAGAGAGAGAGAGAGAGAGAGAGAGAGAAGAGGGAGACATAGAATCTGAAGCAGGCTCCAGGCTCTGAGCTGTCAGCACAGAGCCTGACGTGGGGCTCAAACTCACATACCCACGGGATCATGACCTGAGCCGAAGTCGGACGCTTAAGCGACTGAGCCATCCAGACGTCCCTAAAGTTATTTTTTTTTAAATTTTTAATGTTTATTTATTTTCGAGAGAGACAGAGACAGAATGCGAGTGGGTTAGGGACAGAGAGAGAGGAAGACACAGAATCCGAATCAGGTTCCAGGCTCCAAGCTGTCAGCATAGAGCCTGACACGGGGCTCAGGAGTTGTGAGATCATGACCTGAGCTGAAGTCGGTCGCTCAACCAACTGAGCCACCCAGGCGTCCCAACAGTTATTTTTAAAGAAACAGAATAAAATAAGTTATTTTGTGGGTTGAATTAGGTCTCTTCGAAAAGATACGTCTATTTCCCTACCCCCATATATATGAATACAGCCTTATTGGAAAATAGTGTCTTTGCAGATATAAATCATTAAGGCTCTTGAGATGATATCATTCTGGGTTTAGGGTGGACCTGAAATACAATGACTGTTGTTTTTATAAGAATGAGAAGAGGGAGTTTTAATGCAGGCACATATAGTGAAGACTATGTGAAGATGGATTAAGAGAATGGAGTTATGCTGCCACAAAGCAAGGAATGCCAGGAGCCACCAGAAGCTGGAAGAGGCAAAGAAAGATTCTCTCCCAGAGATTTTGGAGGGTATGTGGCCTTAGCGATACTTTGATCTTAAATTTCTGGACTCCAGAATTGTGACAGAACAGATTTCTCTTGTTTTAAGTTACCCAATCAGTTTTAACACACCCAGTCAGGCAAACATTCCAGATTTTTTCTTTGTAAATCCATATTTACTTTCATTTATGAAAATTTCCTTCCCCTCCTCATTAAGCTTTTGGCCACAGGTTAATACTGGTGACTTAAATTGCAACAAAAGAATTCAAAGCATTTGGCTTGTAATAACCAACAAATGGGCACTTTTTATGTTAACATACACATTTAAAAACTTTCCTTTTGTCAACCTAGTCATTACAGTCAAGAGAAAAGCAAGGAAAGTGTGCCAGTTTATTGATTTGTTGCTTATCATCTCTAAATTCTCCTTTTTTGACTGCTCTGTGAAAATGGATTTGGGACTTCTACATATTTTTCCTTTTGTCAGCTAGAACTGAAGCTTTGTCAGTAGATGGAACTGGAAAGAGTGAAGTATGAAAGGGTTTTGCTTCCTGTTTCTGACATTTTTACTGGGTATACTGCTCTTCCAGCTTGTACAGATTTCTCCAGTGTCTTGTTCTTGTGGTGCATTGTTTGGTAGCACCCCCAGCACCTTCTCCTGGTACCCTTCCTTTGGTGGTTTTGTAGTATATCACATGCTTCTGGTGATATACTTCCCCATGAACACATTTCTCAGGCACCCTAGAGGACTGATCCCAGAGGGTGGGCTTCTATAAAGCTCCAGAGGCCAGAGTTCCAGTGATTTCCGGAGGTTGTAGTTTCAGCTTGCAAGGTACCACAGCATATTTCTTGCCATTTAATGAACCTTGGCTGGCTTTATTCTCTCCAACCAAATCTGGATCTTAGCCCTAAATTGGGAGTACGGGTTGAGGTTACTATATCTCAGCTCTAGGGGTAGTGGCTATTTTATCTGCTATTATGTATCTGCTATTCCTGTATTTGTTAGAATTCTCTTTACTCCTTACTAGGTAATATCTCATTACTCCAGTCTCTTGTTGTCGTTAATAATTCTGTATCTTAAACTTTCCCTATTCAAATTACTATGTGCTTTTTCCCTCCTGATTGCACCCAGACTGATCCTGAGGTGATCACTGGAAAAACAATGTCCTATAAAGTTTGAAATATGACACAAATATATTCATATTACTTTTACAGCAAGCAATTCCTGTGAAGTGGGCACAGCAAGTACTATTACCTCACATTTTATAGATGAGGAATAAGGTTCACAGAATTTAAGTAAGTTTTCCAAAATCCTATAGTCATTTTTGTTATCTGTAAAATGAGTATAACAATGGAACCTACCTCCTAGGGTAATTATAGATTAAATGAGGTGAAGTATGTAAGATGCTTAGTACATGGTAGTGGCTTGATAAATGTTAACTTTTATATATATTGTACTTGGCTTGTAAAATATATTCAATCTTGTGTTTTGCTAAACTACTTGCAATGGGTTGTCTAGGACTTATCTGTCTTTTCAATATCTAAATTTTTTTTCTTTTGGTTAATGGCATTTTTTCAAGTAGTACAGCATAACCACCAAAGATATAACTATTGTATCACAATTACCTTGCGTGGTTATTTCTCTCTAAGGGGAAAAAATGGTCAGAGTGAGAGCTAAACAACCCAGGCTGAGATTATGTCAGTATAATGCAATTCTGGGTTAACTGTGATAAATGTCTAAACTCTGAGTGAGGAAACCAAATTCCTAAGAATCCATCCCTAAACTTAAAAAGGTAAAACTTTCAAATTTGAATATTTTAATGAATGTAAATGGTACATGCAGCTTAAACATAATCTCTGGTCTCACTGGGTTCTGCTTCTATTAATTACTTTTTTGGGTTAAGGCTTGAAGTGGGAACAAAATATTAAGAAACAGTAGGGAAGGAGACTCAGTTCATTACATATGTACCAATTACTTTACAAATCTTTTAATCACTTAAGACTTTAGTAACCAAATACTGCAAGTTGGTACTGTACTAAAATTTTAAGATTATATGTATTCAAAAAGGTTGTTCCAAACCTTGCATACAGATATGTAATACTACACAAAACTACCCTTGCATACAGATATGTAATACATAAAAATCCATGGTCAATGTAAAATACTTTGGCAGTAGTTGAAAATACAATTGAAAATTATCCTACAAGGGACGCCTGGGTGGCTCAGTCTGTTGGGCATCCTACTTCAGCTCAGGTCATGATCTCATAGTGGTGAGTTCGAGACCCCCCCCCCCCCCAACACCGCCCTCCCATGGGGCTCTGTGTTGACAGCTTGGAGCCTGGAGCCTGCTTTGGATTCTGTGTCTCCCTCTCTCTCTGTGTCCCTCCCCCACTCATGCTTGCTCTCTTTCAAAACTAAATAAATATAAATTAAAAAAAAATATCCTACACGAATGAGACAGACATGGCATGTGTTAAACTCACAGAAGGGGAAAAAATAAAAGGCCTCATATCTGATGGCAAATTCCTCCCACAGTATCGGTTTTTAGAACTGGTCTTTATAACAATATGAACCTTGCCCCCTGGACTGGTAAGTACAACATTTAAATCTGGTACAAAAACCATTTTAAAGAGAAACGAGTGACGTCGCTATAGGGGCTCTTTTTCTTCCGTCAGTCACAGGATCCTTCAGTGACTGGCCTCTTTTCGGTGGAGGAAAAGGCAAAATAACCCCAAAGCCTCTTTGGTGACGGGACGAAAAAGAAGAAAGCAGTTGAATCAAGTCAGCGCCTCACACATTCTTCACAACGCCAGAGGGAATGGTCCTGAATGGGAGAGTCCTACCGCCCTCACAGGCAAACTGTCTCAAGACCTCTCTTAGGAGAACGCCACCATGGAGTTTTACGGCGTCTGCCAGAGCGTCGGCCGTCAGTTTGCACCTCCCCCTGTTTCCGGGAGCGGTAGCTAGGCAACTGCCGGCGGTCTGGGAGAGCGGAGGACACTTGGTTGCTTTAGTGCTCCTAGCGGCAAACGACGAACGCTGCAGTTCCGTCTCACAGGTTTTACCCTCTGCTCTCTCCACCCCCTTTACCCCCGTCCGCCCCTCCGCCACTTTGGCTCCTCCCCTTTCTTCTCTCAGGCTCACTTGCTCGCGCTCGTGCTCGCGCTCGCGCTCACTCTCACTTTCGTGCTCGCTCTCTTGCTCGCTCTCGCTCGCTCTCGCTCTCTCTCGCCTTCCTCCTCCGCCTCCTCTGCTCTTGGGCTAGAATATCTATGGGTCGAAACGTGATGCGATGAATCCGAGAGAGACCGAAACTAGGACGAGGAGTGGGGCGGAAGCGGCGGGACTCCTGGGCATGGGGGCTTCACCACAATAGAGGCAGCGCCCCCACCCGCCCCCGCTAGCTCCTCCGGAGTGGAGCCCCCAAACCCCTTAGGGAAAAGGATGGCGGCGGCACCTACCCAGATAGAAGCCGGTGGGTAACTGTGTCTGGGGGCTAAGGAGATGGGAGCTTAGCGCAACGGCTGTCAGTTTCTTTTGAAAAAGCTTCTGTTTTTCTTTACCTCCCACTCAACCTCTTTTCCCCTCTTCCGCAGAGCTGTATTACCTGATCGCTAGATTCTTGCAGTCCGGACCCTGCAACAAATCCGCCCAGGTGAGAGGGAGAAGGAGATCTGGGAGTCGTGGGGAACGGTCCCAATGGGGAAATTGAGGCATCGGGGCGTGCGGTTTCCCTGAGAGTGAGGGAGAGGCCGGCCTTGACTAGTCCTGCCGTCAGCGGCTGGGTTCGAAGTGGGGAGGGAGGAATGGGTTAATGGTCTGAGCTGCTCCTCATATTCGTTTTTCCCTTTTGCTCAGGTGCTAGTGCAGGAGCTCGAGGAGCATCAGGTACGGAGCCCCTTCGGGAAGACGTGGGGAGGGCTGGGGTTAGACTGGAGGAAGGGGAGGGCAAGTCAGGGGCGGAGGACTGGGGCTGGGAGGGAAGCTTGGATCTGGACACTCAGAACTGTTGTCACTGGAGTGAACCGGCTTCTTCCCTCAAAAGGGGCGGATATCGCTGGGGTCTTAACTCGCCCCCTCTTTATGCCCGTGGGAGGCGGTTTTTCAGGATTTCCTCCCTCTGGGCCTCCTGCTTCCTACACTGGACTAGCTTTGAGGCAACAGCTATGTGACTCGAGAAATACGGACGCCAGAGGGTCGGGGACCAGGACGCAGGTTGGGTCGGCTTCAGTGGGAGCTGAGGCTTGGCCTGTATGGTTTGCCCACCCCCCACCTTTTCTTTTCTCCCGCCCCCAGTTGATTCCGCGCCGCTTAGACTGGGAGGGAAAAGAGCACCGAAGAAGCTTCGAGGATCTGGTGAGTAAAGTTTTCATTTCAACTTAACCCAACTCTTTCTCCACTCGTCCCCACCTTGTTCCTCCAACCCGCTCCCGACCCCTCCGCCTCCCCAGCTTTAGAGCTCCTAGCTGGGCCAAAGAACGACTGCCCCTTCCCCGCTCCCTGCCAGTCAGAGAAAGGGTACCTTGCCCTTCCCTTGGCCTCGCTTATTTCCACTCGAAAACTTTGAAGAATGTGAGTTATCAGGGATGCCGTTTTGTGGATTACGAATATGTTACAAACATCGAGAAAGGCCCATTGTAGGGGGAATAAGGGAGAGAAACCAGGGGGTTATCTTGGGGCACGTACCAAGGACTGACGTTGGCCAATGACAGCGTTGGTAACAGCCCAGAGTTCCGGATTAGTGGAAGAAAACTGGTTTCTGGTTGGTCCTGGCTTGAAATACGGGAACTAAGGCCAGGCTTAGTCTTTTTTTTGGGGGGGGGAGGGGGGTACGGTGGAGGGAGCTCAGGGAGGGGAGTTAACCGACCCTGAATTGGGCAAAACGGCACAATTAAAAATAATGGGAAGCATCAAACGAATTCCAAAATTTGCCGGTTTTAGGTAATCAACTACCGAATGAAAAAGCATAATTGTGTATATCATATTTTAGAAAATTGCTCATTAAATCATTATTAGGTCGCATTTCTGCAGATACATTTTCATTAAACAACAACTATGGATTATGACCTTTTTGAGAATTTATGAAACAGGATCTGGGATTTAGAAGGAGATAACAATGATTATATTTTAAAATATACTTTAGTAAAGGACCAAAGGCATTGAATTGACTGTGTTGTTTCTCCTAAATATATAATCCATAGTCAACATGCCCCTTCTGTTCAGCATTGATACAAAAAGGTGATCTTTTTTTAGTTTGGGGAAGATGTCCTCTCGTGTTAGCCACTGGTACAGTGAATTGGAAGGAAATGAAAAGAGAAAGGGGTGATGTTACTAAAATCTAAATTCAGCTATCTTTCCTTCAAATAAGATCCAAATGGAGGAAGATCAATGTTAAAGTAAGTTAAAGGGGTATGGTAGCCTCTAAATATAAATAAAATGATTTAATAACAATATTTAAACTGATTTAGTGTTTGTTTGATAATTCTTTTATATTGAATTACAATAATGAGGTCATGTTAATAGTTATTACTAAGTAATAATTTTAGTTTGCTGACTATTTTATTTTTTGCAAATCATAAAATATTCTAATAGTTGTGATATGGATAAATTCCAATATCTGTACTGTTAATGGTAAAAAATTTTCAGATGGATAAAAATTATTTTGTAAACACTGTATTTAATTTGTATTTATCAGTGTATTTAATTTGTAGTCAGACTTTTTGTTGGACTGCAGTCCTGCCAAAAAAAGAGGCAAAACGGTGCCTACCAATATATATTTAAACACTTTATGACTAATGTGGTTTGGAAGATAGTTTTATACTGAGGTGTATTGAAGATGTTTTCATTTACATTTATGTGTAAGCAGACCATTTTAAGTAAATAGTAAAAGGAGACTTAAAAGAAAAAGCTTTTTTAAAAAAAGAAAAAGCTTTTTAAAAATTACTTGACAGTAATAAAAAGCAAATGAACATCAAAATAATTAAAAACAGTACTAACCACACACAAACATAAAAACAAAAAACAAAAACAAAATTCAGTTTACTAGACTTCATTTCCTTATATTATAGAGGCATATTTTTACATAACTGTAGTCAATGTCCATTTTATGCTTTATATTTTCTTAACATTTTTTGTATATAACTATATTTGAATAGTTATTGTCATTTTAATGTTAAGAAAAGATTAAGTTTGCTATGATTTGAACTCAACATTCAGTTGAACATTTGGGTTCCTTCTAGGTTTTCACTAATGTCTTTGCATAGTTAAGTAGTCTTGTTTCTTCCTTCCTTTTTTTGGATTTATTTTCCTGGGCTATTTTTCCAAAGTGGAGCTATCAGGTCAAAGGGTCTCTTCAGTTTTATAGCTTTTGTGATGTATTGTAAAATTGGTCTCCAGAAGATAATACTAATTCATGATGTCACCATCTAGGTACTTAGAGTGAGTTTTTAAATATTTTTTGAATCTTTAGGTGGCTTTAATGGGGTGAAAATAGCCCCTAGTTGATTTAATTCGTTCTCTTTTTTTCATTAGTGAGGCTTAAATTTTAACCAGTTTTATAGTTGTTAATCCATTTGTGTATATCCCTACATATACCTGATTTTCATTTTTATCTTATAAATATATTGTTTGGTTTTTCATATTTCCTTACACATTTTTATTTTTATACACACAGAATTTCATCTATTGTTTGAACATTGTCTATAGTTTAGACAGTGTATCTTTTTTATTTTTAATTTTTCATCTTGTACACTGAAGTTTTTATTTTTCTGGGATCCAGTGTTTCTAGGAATATTATATTTTGATGATATGGTCCCATTTTAAGTCAAAGATCTGTTTTCTACCTATAGATTTCTTTGTAAGGGAAGATGGGGTAGGGCTGAGTGAGAATTTGAACAGAAGGAAAAGAAATGGAGTGGCTGATAACTGAATGTTCTGTGATAGTTTGATTGCTAGATGCATCAGTTTTATAGTTGATTAAAATTATTTCACATTTTATTTTTGATTTTGTGTGGCTTCATTGTGGGAGAGATGGATTTTTTTCTTAGGGTAGGTATTTTTTAAAATGCTGTTAGAACAATGGATTTATACAGTGTCATCTTTGATTTAGCTATATGTTTCAGGTTGAAGTTTAGGGTAAAGTATTAAGAAGTATAACCTTATATGTACTTACAGTCTTTATAAGTAGTATAATCTGATATGTTAAATTATATAGGAGTACTTCAAACTGAAGATGTACGAGGGTATAAAAAGGAAAGAATACAAATGCATGATGCAGAGGTAAAGAATTATAAACAAGGGTATCAAAATACTGAAATAAGATCACATAGCCATGCAATATGAAACAAAAATATTGCCTTTCTGTCTGTATATATACTTTTACTTAAATTGTCTATGCTGCTTACCTTGATTTATCCAGAAGAATATTAGCATAATAAGTTGGATTTCTTCAACTCCTCATTATTACTGTTAGTATTGTATATCTAGAAATCTTCTTTTTTCTTTCTTAAATCTGATTTAGTGTTTTACTTATAATTTGGAACACAATTAAGGTGCTATTTTATTAAAGCTACTGGCAGACAAGTATTGACATATCCAGATCTGAAGTGCCTTTTAAAAAATGGGCCTGTATATGAAGCGTTTGCCAGTTTATGTTGAACTATAAGGTTTTTGAATATGGCATTCAAAATAAGACATTCTAAATTAACTTTCAGAATTTTAAGTAATGATACAGGGAGAAATTTGAAGTCATGGTGAGTGTTTTCGAAGTTTGATCTGGACATTTTTCATTTCTGCTTGACTCTTGTTTACAACATAATAGAATTAGATTTGCTTCTTACAATTTATCTTATGGTAGATAATTTAAATAATTACAGATGTCTGTTCATTTTTGGTGACCCTGTTGAATTGTTGGCTATTTTATTGCTTCCTCCTTGGAGCTTTATTGGGGACTGCAAACATAGTAATGAGGGGTATGTGTATGTGTTGTGTGTTTAAATGAATAGTTTTTGTTAACATACAAATTTTATATATTGAAATTGTGACTGGGAAACTTTTTTAAAGGCATGTTTTAATATTTTTTAATCATGTTAAGGGGACTTGTATCATAAGACTGAACCAAAGGCATAATTACCTTTAGGTGTGGTATATAATATAAAATATATATATATATATATATATATATATATATATATATATATATACACACATATATAATTTTTCATCTCTAGAATTGAAAGCCTTAATTAGTGCTTTCATTTGGAGTGACATAGATTGTATTACCTTCATTTTATATTCAAAAGACTTGAAGCAATTTTATGCTATTAAAAGAAGGTTTATCAAGATTGTATGTTCATTACTATCTTGAAAAAATATATAAGCATCTATTATGATATGTTATTGTAAGAACTTGAATCTGCATATAACTTGTGCAAGTTTAAAAATATTTTCGCATTATCTCATTTGATCCTCACAAAGTACTTTAAAACACTGTATTTGAATTCCAGACATGCCTATATTTTTTTCTTAACCTTACCTGGTTCTTGTTCTCTAATTACTAATAATAGCTTAATTAGTTTATTAAATAGTAGAATGATTTCTGAGTGCTGGCGGCATAGTTATTGCTTCTCTAAGTGTGGAAGTAATTTAAGTGTGTGTGATTTATTAACTGCTACATGGATACACAACCATAGTTAGGAAGAACAGAATGCATTTTGGGAAACCAAAAGGCATGTGCTGCTCAACCCCAATGGGATATAATGCTACCTGATAGTTCTTATGGTAGAGAGCAATCGATGCTGGAAACTAGTTTTCCTCACTTTTGATTTGCTTGAGCTACATGTACTCTTTTGCTTTCTATAATATGTTGGCTTTAACTATTTGTCTGGATTGAGCATTGTCTTTTTTCACACTTTGGTCTGAGAACATATTTTCAATGATTAAAATCCTTTTGGAGATTTATCATTAGTCTTAGGAAAACTGATAACTCAATACAAATGAGATGGCATTAAGAAACTGAAGAGAGCTGCTGTTAGGGAGTAATAATTTGGGTTGGGTGAATGTCCCGTATAAAATTTTGTCCTGAAAGCACCTTTGTCAATTTGAATATTAGTTTAGTTTGTGTTTTTGTTCTTGGTTTACTGATGTTGATTACTGATTGATTAATAAACAGGTCTTTTTTTTTTTTTTTTTTTTTTGGTAGAGAGCAAATAAGTAATTTCAAGGCAGTTTAGTGTTTGTGTTAAATTTTGGGGATGTCCTTGTTTGATACTTCTCATATAAGATTTTGTGAGTAGTATGTAGAAAAGACCATAAGATTTAGTCTGAGAGATAGCCTTTACTTGCTGAGTGACTGTGGGCAAGTTACTTAACCTCTCAGGGATTCCGTTTCCTCATTTATAAAATAAAACCCTCTGTCTATTTTACAAGGTTGTTCTTGAACCAAATGAGTTAAATATGAAAGAAAGCATTTTGTTAATTAAAAATGCATTGCAAATTAATTGGTTACTGCATTTTAAAACTAGGACATAGGGGTGCCTGGGTGGGTAGGTCTGTTAAGCGGCCAACTTCATCTCATCTCATGATCTTACAGTTTGTGGGTTCAAGCCCCGCATCAGGCTCTGTGCTGACAGCTCACAGCCTGGAGCCTGCTTCAGATTCTGTGTCTCCTCTTTCTGCCCCTCCCCCATTCATGCTCTGTCTCTCTCTCTCTCTCTCTCTCTCTCTCTCAAGAAAATGAATAAACGTTAACAAAAATTTAAAAATAGGACATAGAGGTTGAATGGAAAATGGACATCTAAAGAACTATGACCCCACAATTTATATTTTCTTAGCTAGCTAATAATCACCACCTAATTTTTATAATATTTTTATAAGGTGAGGAGGTATAAAACAGTACCATTGGAAAAAAAGTATTTAAAAAGTGAGTGTTAGAATTGAACCTGAAATGAGTGTTTTAAAGTGCATCTGTGTTAACTCAAAACAAGAAATTATTGTTATGTCAAAAGATGTTTAGTGTTGTTTGCATTATTATTAATTAGAGAAAGGCAATTTAGTACAATGCTGGTGTAGTATTCTCTGTTGTTTGAAGTGGGAGGTATGTCTTTCTGATGTCTTGTTGTAGGGATCCTCAACCCTTCTGCTTGATCTTTTCTTATCCCGAACTTATTTTCTATGCATTATTGATAAGTAATTTCTTGTTTTTTAAATTACCTTGTTGAAGATGTTTTCTCATGTACCATGGTAGTTTATAATAATCTGACCCTCAGTTATTATTTGTGTGATTTTCTTAACTTTTGTTAGAAGCATTTCATGATACATGTTTCTTAGGCTTATTTAATATGCTAGATGGTACTGAGTTCTTTTATTGGACATTTCTTTAAGGATGAGCTTCTAGAATGTGGGTGGGCTCCTTGTCCATGTCTTGACATTATCTGTCCTCAAGGTAATAGTACTTTCAGTACTTGCCTTCTTGAGGTACTGAAACCCAGAGTATACATAAGCCTAGGTGGGTTGCTCTTGACTTTCATTCCTGAGGAAATCTTAAAACTAATAGAAAAAAAAAATGCTGTGAACAATGATTTACGTTTTGAAAAGAAAGTGATAGGAAGCCTTAACACTTTGTAGCTCATTGTACAAACCAGTGGTATTACTACAGTAGAAAAGCCTACTTGTTTTATTTACTTTTGTGCCCAGTTTTTTCCCTTTCCTCCTTCAAATTCAGCAAATGTTAAAACTCAGCACTTTAAGATATAATATTGGATTATTGCAGACATTTATATTTTACTGAAATATAAATTTCAATATCAAAAAGAAAATAAACTTACTTTTTGTGTTTTCTTTTTTTATACATGTATTTTTTTCTCTTCAAAATCGATGATACTCTGTGAGGTTTTTCTGAGTTCCCTTTATTTATTTATTTTTAGTTTTTAGTTTTGGAGAGAGTGTGTGAGTGGGGGAGAGGAACAGAGGGAGGAAGGGAGGGAGGGGAAGGGAGAGAGAGGGGAAGGGAGGGAGGGAGGGAGGGAGGGAGAGAGAGAGAGAGAGAGAGAGAGAGAGAGAGAGAAAGAAAATGAGAATGAGAATGAATCTTAAGCCCGATGCAGGACTTGATCCCATGACTCTGGGATTATGACCTGAGCTGAAATCAGGAGTCAGATGGACACTCAACCCACTGAGCCACCCAGGCGCCCCTCTGCGAGTTATTTATTATTATTATTTTTTTAACTTAACATCATGGAGGAGAATCTTAAACACTGAGGGGTATTATGTTAGTCATTGTGCAGAGTACATTTACTGGGTAGGGGTACCTTTCTCTTTGCCTGGAATGCCTTCCTTTCCCTTTGTCTATCTTGTGAATTTTCACTTAGGCTTCAAGTGTGCAATTGGACAAAAACCCCTACTCCTAGGCTGATGTAGGTACTGTATTTCTTTGCTTCTAATTAGCCCTCTGTACTAACCTCTAGGCATTTGTAGCTTTGATTTATTTACTAGTTTGTTTCCCCTTCTGGGACTATGGGTTCCCTTAGGGCAGGAGTTTAATCTTCCCATCTCATCTCTGTATTTTAAATGCCTGAATGAATGAATGCATGAGTGAATGATTTTGTTTTTGTTTTACAAGTCATATGAGATAGTTATCATTACTCCTGTTTTACAAATGCAGAAGCTCAGGCTCTCAGACTGAGTAACTCTGCAGGTCACATAAGTAGGAACTGAGTATGGTAAAAAATTAAAATCTAAGTCCTTTCTACTGTATCACACTGCCAGAAGCAGTAACAGCTAGTAAATTTAGAGCCTGAATAATCTAGTCTTCCAGTTTTCAAAGTACTATTTGATGTATTTAAAGGCTTGCTGTATTTTTCAAAATCTATCCTGTTTTCTGTCTCTAAATATAAAAAAGATCATGTGACTAATTTTTTGCATGTGCTTCTCCCCTCCCCCCACACCAAAAAAAATTAAAATCTCGGATAAAATGTCATATTTCACTTTTTCAACATATGGTCCCAGTTTGATTCTTCATTTTACCTGTGCAATCATGATCTTAGAAAACAAAACGCAGAAACAGTTATCTCTTTTATTTGTTTTTTTGGAGTTACTTATCCTATATTTTCTAAAAGCCAAGGTAAAAATGTTATCATTGCTATATGAAAATTAGTATTTCAAATGTAGTGCTTGTTGGTATGGGCCTTGTACCTTGAAATTAGGTACCTTTTGCATTTTATTCAATTCCCAGCTGTATACCTTTTAACTAACTATGATGAGTAGGATCATGTCTGTGAACTCCCTGGTCTTCTCACTTGTCATAATAATTCTGAAGTGCGGTGATTCAGTTGTTAGATTTGGTATATATCCTATCTTCCTATCAAGCCAGTCTTCCTATCAAGAAGGCTTCATTTAATTTCTTTCAGTTTATTTGAATTTATAGTTTTATTTTTTTTGCAGTCTTTGTGTTAGTTATCTTAATAATTTTCCAACTGCTTTAATAAGACAGTAATAGAGCAGTGGACAGGGAAACATAGATTTCTGTACGTTCATTGTGACCACTAGACTTCACTTCTCTGGATCTGTCTTTCCTACTATAAGATGTGAAGTTAGGTTAATTATGCACAAGGATACTTATAATTCAAACATTCTATAATTTAATTCCTTGGAGCTGTTTTACATAATAATATAGAAGTTTATAATATACTTTTGAAATTTGTTTTTAGAGAATGCTTTTCTTCTGCAAATATCAAAGTACTTGTTGTGTTACTTGTTGGCCATTATATTCCAGAGAGAAAAATGTGGTTAAATAACTGAAATTAGAGTATTTGAGCTTTAATTGAAAAGAGGGGCTTATATTATGTTACAAATTTCATAGAATATTTTAATACATACTTTTTATATTGCATTATATTATTATTATATTCATACATAATTCTAATAAAGAATTTTTTAAAACTTAGAAGAGTAATTATTGAGAGTGGATGAGTTTATATGCCAAAAAAGATCACCTTTAAAAAATTCCAACTTTAATCAAAGCAGATGGATTGAAATAAATGTCGACTACCAGTTATAAGTCTTGAAATTTGATTTAGAAGAAATTATTATTGCAAGAACTGAGCTGATAGAGTTTGAAAGCCTGTTAATGTTATTTAAAGGAGACGCTAGCATGTTCAAATTCAAATGTATTGTTATTGGTGTTGTGTTGATAGAATCTATATTCCTCTACCATTGTTTCATATTCAAATTTTTATTGATTTTAGGGGAATGGACTCTTTGAATGGGACCACTTAGAAATTAAGCAATTTGTAATTGTATAGGGTGGAATTCAAACTTGTGAAATTTATTTAATAATTTATAATTTAAAAAAATCTTCAAGTGGGAGAATTTGGATGTAGAAAGGCCTTGTTTTGGTTGATTAATTAATGATTCCGTATTTTAAAATTATTACTGAGGAATTGATAGAAAAAATTTACATAAATGGCTCAAAATCATTTGTTTCTATAAAATGAAGTAGCCAGGCAACTTAAGATGTCAGTTTAAGATATAATTCTGACAGAATTTTTTTAAGTTTATTTATTTATTTAGAGAGAGAGAGAGAGTGAGCAGGGGTGGGGTAAGAGAGAGAAGGAGAGAGAGAATCCCAAGCAGGCTCCTCGCTGTCAGTGCGAAGCCTGATGTTGGGCTCGAACTCATGACCTGAGCCAGAACCAAGAGTCAGACACTAACTGACTGAGCTACCCAGGTGCCCTCGACAGATTTTCTATAAGAGGATAATTCTAAAAATTCATATTAGAGGGACACCTGGGTGGCTCAGTCAGTTGAGCATCTGACTTTGGCTCAGGTCAGGATCTTGTGAGTTGGAGCCCTGCGTTGGGCTCTGTGCTGACAGCTCAGAGCCTGGAGCCTGTTTCAGATTTTGTCTCCCTCTCTCTGCCCCTTCCCTGGCTATGCTCTGTCTCTCTCTGTCTCTCAAAAATGAATAAATGTTAAAAAAATTAAAAAAAATTCATATTAGAGAGCTCCTATTTTCTGGATTATATTGCAATTCTAGGAAGGGATTAGCTCTTAAGATGGTAATGGGATAAAAAAAAAGAAAATTGATACCAAAAAAAAGTGCCAGTAAAGACATAAACTACCATCCTGTGTAAAGTCTTTGTGTAGTGTGTACTTGATGCAAAAGTAATGGCTGATAATGCAAGCCGAGTGTATCTGAGACAGTGTTGGTGGGAAAAAATGCATAAACTATTACAGATGTTCATATGCAGTATTTTGCTTTGAGATATGTATTTTCTGGGGTACTAACTCTTATTTGCCTTTAGGCATATTTAGGAAATGTTCTAATGTGGAGAGAATGAATTACAAACTAGGATTTTAGGATATCAGTGTCTGTGGATAACAGATATTTAGATTGAATTGAATCATCAGCTGCTTTGACTTTAATATTACCTGTATATTTTACTGAGAGATGGTTCTATGTAGGAATTTGCCTCAAAAACAAAACTAGAAATGTGAGAAATAACTTAAAAGAATTTACTTGATCCTTTTTCCCAATCCAGAAGCTAAACCTTGTAGATGTACATATAACATAATCAGGCTAAGTTGTCATTCTTTCTGAGTAGCTTGACAGTTCCCAGGCCTCAGTTATTTTGACAGATTAAAATTAATTTTTGCTGGGATTTAAAAAAGATAATTGGCAGGAAATAATTTTTAAAAATCAAAATAGAATTACTTCTTCCCAGAATTCTGAACACATGTTGGATTGTAGTTCTTCGACCTATGTTTTATAAGAAAACAAAACGGTACCTTGATAGGAGAATCTAACATTTTTCCTCTGAGTTCATGTGATATTGCTTACAGATAGACTTTGGTTTTTGTACGTTCATTGATTCATTAAACAAATATTTATCTAGAACATACATAATTTCTTCTTTCATGGTCATTAGGGATGATTTACAAAATTTTTCTCTCATGTTGTATTGTTCTTGACCTGGTGGTAATATACTGATGATACAAATATATATATGTGTATGTGTGTGTGTGTGTGTGTGTGTATTTGCATTTATTGTTCATTCTCTCCCTCACCCTTTATGTCAAGATGAGAATGTAGATGTTCTTTTTATCTGAATATTTTTAATAGTCTAGTTTTCTGTTTGCTCCTTTATTTTTTTATGTTTTTAAAGTTTATTTATTTATTTTGAGAGAGACAGAGATAGCACAAGTGGGGGAGGGGCAGAGAGAGAGAGAATCCCAAGCATGCTCCCCACTGTCAACATTGAGCCCGATGCAGGGCCTGAATCCATTAAACCATGAGATCATGACTTGAGCTGAAACCAAGAGTTGGACGCTTAACCGACTGAGCCACCCAGGCGCCCCTCTGTTTGCTCCTTTAAATAATTAGGTATATGAAACACATCATGGACTTGAACTTTAGCTTAGATTAAAAAATGAAGTTTTGTTGTTTCATTTTCTCACTCCTGTCTACCTATGTTAACCATCTTCAGAAATTTGCTTGTGTGTTTTAAAAATGAGTTAATGTTGCAATGAATTTTGAGTATATATAGCTTAGTTGTTTAGAGCATAGTATTTATAAAATCATTAATTGGATACTGTTTTAGAAACCAGTTAACTATTTTTTAGGAAAACCAGTTCTGCTTTATTAAGCAGATTTGGGATTTGGGTGAGAGTTTGGTGCAAGTAATAACTTTGCCTTCTTATCATTTATATAGAATCTAGGTCCTTTGATTTTTGATCAGTTCATCACTAGTGAATAAATCAAGTACAAGTAGAGTTTACCCATTGTCTTTGTACTTTAATTTTAGGCATGCTCACTTTTGCTGTTTTGCAACACTTATTTCATAAGATTAACAGCTAAGCAAATGATTTAATCAAGGCATGTAAAAGTAAGTTTGAGTGCCATATCATTTAAATGTTACCATTTAAAAATTTTTTTAACATTTATTTATTATTGAAAGACAGAGAGACACAGAGCATGAGCAGGGGAGGGGTAGAGAGAGGGGGAGACATAGAATCTGAAGTAGGCTCCAGGCTCTGAGCTGTCAGCACAGAGCCCAACACGGGGCTTGAACGCACAAACTGCCAGATCATGACCTGAGCCGAAGTCGGTCGCTTAACCAACTGAGCCACCCAGGTGCCCCAAAATGTTATCATTTAGATGTGCTTAATTTTTGTAGCTCTTTCTTTAATTTGACTGAAGTATTAAATAGTTAAAATATTATTTTCCTTTTTCTTTATTTAAAAATTGCACTTTGTTCCATGATGAAATAGTTTGTTAATGGACTAGTTATATTTTTAAACCAAATTGGTTTTCCTGTTTTATTTATGCTTTTTAGGTGGCAGCCAATGCACACATTCCTCCAGACTACCTCCTTAAAATTTGTGAGCGGATTGGCCCCTTACTAGATAAGGAGATCCCTCAGAGTGTTCCTGGGGTACAGACATTACTGGGTGTTGGTCGGCAGTCTCTGTTACGGGATGCCAAAGGTAAGATTTTCACAATTTTTAGAGGAAGGAGTGGAGAACAGCATATTTTTATGTTAAGTAAATGTTCCCATGCTTTTCTAAATACTAATTTTCTTCTAGTTTTTCTTATTTTGACAATCTTATTTTTATTTTCTTAGTTTACAGGTAAATATTTAGAGGCCTAAAAGAAGCCCTCTGCTGTAAAACAGTGAATACAGTAGAAATAAACAACAATATAGAATCGTTTTGTAATCCTGTGGAGTAGAGATGTTAAAAGATCACTGCTCTGATTAGTACAGTATTAATGCTTAATTCATTACGTTTTAATATTTTTAAGTATTATAAGTCTTTATATCATCCTAATCACATTGTATATTTTATAACAGGTAAATGAGAGATGATATGTAAAAATTCACATATGATATATTAAAATTTTTATAATTAAAATATTAAAAAATATGTAACTGTTCAATAATAGTGTTTCTACTCCCCTGTTTTGCAGTCTTTGAAAGATTTTCCCTAAAACATGTAGAGTAGTATTTTGTGAACATAAAAATGTGAAATTAGGCATTAAGGATGTCTGTTGGTATAATAAATACTTCAGGTCTAGCAACCAGGTTACTTCTGTTTTGTTTTATTAGCATAATGTTTTCAAATTCTAATTCACAAAGGTAAATAGTTTCAAAAATACCAGTTTTAAACATCTCATTTTGTAATTTAAGGAAATTCTTCAAATCAGTTGATTTGGAAGCTTTCAAGAGAATAGTAGAATGTTTTTGTATCACAATTGAATTATTCAGAATATTTCATATTTGCTTGAGTTTTTTGACATAAACATCAAATACAAAAAAACACAGCTATTCATAGTCTGTTGTCATCTGATATGCAATATTGTTACCTGTTATGGCACAATTGGCAGGTACCCCATAATGTGAGTATGCACCGAGTATAAATTTTTCTGAATTCTACCTGGAATACTTGTGCTGTAGTCATAACCTTGCTTATATAGTTTTATATGAGTAGAAATGTATAAACCTAAAGATCAAGAAAAACTTAAAACGTTATTAATCCATGACATATTTGCATAAGATTCAAATACATGCGTAATAAAAGTTTTAGTTCTAGATCAGTGCAGAAGTAAAATACCCTGGTATATATTAAAGTGTTGGTGTTTCCCAGTGATAATATAGTTTAAAATTTATCTTTTAATGTTCATTTATTTTTGAGACAGAGCATGAATGGGGGAGGGTCAGAGAGAGAGGGAGACACAGACTCTGAAGCAGGCTCCAGGCTCTGAGCTGTCAGCACAGAGCCTGATGCAGGGCTTGAACTCACAGACCATGAGATCATGACCTGAGCCGAAGTCGGAAGCTCAACCGACTGAGTCACCCAGGCGCCCCTTAGTGATAATACAGTTTATAACATGTTTATTAAAAATATGCATGTTATCTTTATTGTGGTGTTAATAGTTAAAAATATATTCCAACAAATGAAATTGAAAACAGACATTTACCTCTGAGGTACAATTAAAAAAAACACTGTTCTATTTCTTGACTAACGTTTGAATCTTTTTGTATAGACTGTAAGAGTACACTATGGAATGGGTCTGCTTTTGCAGCTCTACATAGAGGCAGACCTCCAGAACTACCTGTAAATTATGTGAAACCTCCAAATGTGGGTGAGTAATGTCCATGTGAGCTATAAACATATTCTTGATTTGTTTTTTCCTGAACTCATTATACTGCCAAAATTAAATTTGAAGTGTGAACGAACTGCTTACATTCTTGAGGAGTTTCATGGTTGGTCCAACTTTTTTAAAGCATTTTTACTTAAATCAAATATAATTATGGTTTTGAGATTTTGTTTTGTTTTCGTCTGTCCTTCCTTACTTCCTCCCTTCTTCCCTCCTCCCTTCCTCCTTTCCTCCTTTCTTCTTAGCAGAAGCATTTCCTGTTTTATATAGTATAGGTTTTTTTAACCATATGGATGTTTATTTATATATCTATGTGCTGAACTTAAAGGTTTTATATGGAACTATGTAAAGATAGCTTTCCGAACAAAACATAATACATTCTGCTTATATCTATTTACTAAACATATTATGATGTGATAAATTTTGTCTTTATTAAAACAAATTATTAACTTTTTATCTTTATTAAAACAAAAAAATCACCCTTCCCACTTTTAGTTTACTGAAATTCACATGTTCCATTCAGATTATTACTGAGACATTTCTGGCCAGACCATTATGAAGAAATACTAGTAGTGGTTTCCAAGGAGATCTAGCTACAAAACCATTTGTACTAAAAGTTAACTCTTAAAAAGAATGAACAAAACCATACAGCTAGATGAGTAATTGCCACTCTGTTTCCCTATTTTCTCACACTTCTAAAAAATTATTTTATATAGTGCCTAGTGCCTAGACAAAATTCCTTAAATTCAAATTGAAAAATAAAAACTTAAAAATGCATGCTATTTTATATAATAAGCTTATAGAAGTTACTTACCCCAAGAGATTAAACAAATTTAGGCTAGAAATAATTTTAAAATTTACTTAGGCAAGTTATTGATAAAGATTCATAAGGGTTATTAAAGTAAATCGGATACTTTGGCGTACATTACTAGCAATATTTTTCCATAGCCTGGATGTTCTTGGGTGAAAAGACTACTGAGTTGGGTCTAATTGAACATGGCATTTTTAACATTTTTTTTCATTTTCAGGAATGGATTGTTTATAATTTTCCAGTGTTCACTTTTCCCTTAAAGCTTTATTCATAATTCATTTATTGACTTGAATTAAAATAGCTTTTATTATTCATGTATTTATTTATGTTCAAAAGATACAACATGTATATATTAAGTTTATTTATTTTGAGAGAGAGAGAGCATGAGCAGGACAGGGGCAGAGAGAGAGAGAATCCCAAGCAGGCTCCGCACTGTCAGTGCAGAGCCTGATGTGGGACTCAAACTCATGAACCACCAGATCACGACCTGAGCTGAAGGTGGATGCTTAACTGACTGAGCCACCCCGGCACTCAAAGATACAGTATTTTTTACCACACTATCAACATTATTTGTAATGTTCTGTACTTCCTTCAGTGGTCACATGTAAAATGCTGAAGAACAGCATTTAGAGTATTAGGTTTTCCATCTTTTCTTTAGTGTTTTCTTCCCTTCCCTTTTTAAAAATTATTTTTAACTATATACATTCAAATTTCTTCTGGTTTTAGATAGTGAACACTTTGCATTCTGACTTAGATCACTTTGTTATTCTTATTCTGACTTAGATCACTGTGTTACTGTTATTGCTTATAAATTTTAGTGTTCCTGGCATTGATGCTTTCACATTCTTAAATCTGTTATTTGAAGAGAAGCTATTACAATAGAGATAATTCAACCATAATGCATTTCATGTAGTATATACAAGTAAAAATATTTAAGTTTAGGATATTTAGAATTCAGAACCTAGTAAAAACTTAGAGGACGGGACTAGAAAATTAAGCAATATGAATAAGATGTCTTTTAAAATTTCTGATTTGAGAGTTTTCTCATTCTGGGATATCGTTCTGCATAGCTACTTTATAAATTTTATTTTTATTCTTTATTTATTTTTGAGAGAGAGACAGTGAGACAGAGTGAGAGTGGGGGAGGAATAGAGAGGGAGACACAGAATCTGAAGTGGGATTCAGGCTCTGAGCTGTAAGCACAAGGCCCAACATGGGGCCCAAACTCACAAACTGCAAGATCATGACCTGAGCCAAAGTCAGACAGTTAACTGACTGAGCCACCCAGGCACCCCTAAAACTGATTTTAAAGCAGCTATGCAGGGGTTCCTAGATGGCTCAAGTCAATTAAGCATCCGACTGTTGATTTTGGCTCAGGTTATGATCTCACAGTTTGTGGGTTTGAGTCCCGCGTCAGGCTCCACACTAGCAGTGTGGAGCCTGCTTTGGATTCTCTCTCCCTCTCTCTCTGCCCCTCCCCTGCTCGCTCTGTTTCTCAAAAATAAATTAAAAAAAATAAAATCAATTATTTTCATAGTTTCCCAATGTAAATAAAAACTTAAGGTAATCTTGAAAGTTTAATCAACCAATCTTAGAGCTTTAGTAACACCATTTTTAATAGAAGTGTTCCTTGGTCAAGTAAATGTGGGAAATACTGATTTTACAAAAAGTATAGAAAAAAATGAACGTATGTAGGGCTGCTCAGAGTCTTCCATATGCTAAATGCATTGTGAATCACCTTATGGGGAGCATTTCCTAAATAATTTGATAGTGGAGACGCTTTTCCCAAAATGCCTGTAACATTCTGAAAATTTCCTGGGAACAGATTTGGGAAACGGTTATAAACCCCCATTTACAGCAGAAAAAGCCAAAGTCCAGAGAAGTATGTAATTGGCATAAGTTATACTGGTTGCCTTCCTGTTTCCACAGCATATTTCTTTGGTGTAACAGATCTATACTTACAAAGCCCCAAAAATAGAAGATTAGCCATTATTACTTTTTTGAAGTCAGGTGTCTTATGGTATAATTCATATAAAATAAAAATTTTCTTTTTTAACTGTATAGTCCAGTGAGTTTTGACAAATGTATACATTTGTATAACTAATAGCACAATAAAAATGTAGAACATTTCTGTCACCTCCTAAATTTCCTCATGTCTCATTGCAGTCTATCCCCTGCCCCTCCCTCAACACCTGGAAACCACGAATCTCTCTATCCACTCTACTGTTGCCTCTTTTGGAATTTCATCTAGATTAAATAATAAGCATGTAGCCTTTTGTTTATGTCTTATTTTTCTTAGACCTAATGCTTTTTTTATTTATACATGTCATTTCATGTATCAGTAATTTAGTCCTTTTTATTACCAAGCAGTATTTCAGTGTATGGATATATACCATGATATGTTTGTCAATTCATCAATTGATGCACATTTGAGGTGTTTCAGATTATGGCTATTATAAATAAAGCTGCTATAAACTTTCTTTCTGGAGCATGAACATCAGTTTTTATTTGCTTGGGTAAATATCTAGTTAATGGGATTGTTGGATCATATGGTAAATATAGGTTTAACTTTTTAAGAAGCTGCCAAATCATTTTGAAGGTGGCTGTCCCATTTTGTGTTTCTACCAATAGTGTATAATTTTAGAATTAGCTTTTCAATTTCCACAAAAAAAATGACAAGGAATTTTTTGGGATTACATTGAATTTGTAGATAATTTGGGAGAAAATTAACATCTTAACAACATAGAACCTTATAATCCAGGAATATGGTATAATTTTCCATTTATTTAAGTCTTCTATAATTTCTCACAGCAGTATTTTGTAATTTTTAGTGTATAGGTTTTGCACGTCTGTTGTGAATTTTTTCCCTAAGGATTTCACGTTTTTTTGGTGCTATTTTAAATTGTATGTTTTAAATTTTCAATTTCCAGTTGTTTGTTGGTAGTAAATAGAAACTTTTTTTTTGTTTTGTAATTTGACCTTGCTAAATTCACTAACCAGATCTAATAGCATTATTTTTAGATCTTTGGGATTCTCTGCATAGATGATCATGTTCTCTACAAGTAAAGACAGGTTTACTTTTTTCTTTCTAATTTTTCCTGGCTTATAGTTTTTTCTCTTCCATTATTGAACTGCTAGTGCAATGGTGAATTGAAGTGATGAGACTGGACATTCCTGCCTAGTTCCTGATTTTAGGGGGAAAGCAGGTAGTCTTTCATCATTAAGTATGATTGTAGATACCCTTATCAGTTGGAGGATGTTCCTTTCTGTTCCTACTTTGCATAGAATTTTTATCATAAATAGATATGTCCCACTTTTAATTTTATCCAGTATAGTTAGACTTACACCAGTTATTTCTTAGGGCTTATTTTACCTGTTATTTTATGTAGAATAGTGCTACTCAGTAGAACTTTCTGTAATAATGGAGATGTTCTATTTGGTGCTATCCAAAACAGTAAGCACTAGCCACATGTGGCTGTTGAATCTGAAGAACTCAATTTTTAATTTTACAGAATTTTTAGTAATTTTAAAATCTATAACCACATATGGCTATTGACTACTGTAGTAGACAGTACAATCTAGAACAATATGAAAACCAGTAAGCAGCTTTATGGATAGGTACATAATTTAGTAATAATGTATTGACTAATGATGCATTTTATAAATTCAACCTGGAATGTTTTCTACTTTTGTACTTAGAAACTAGCTTTTCCTAATTTGATTTTAGTAACTCACTTCAAAGATCATATTGTGCCACCTCTTTCTAATGAGTTTCGCAATTATCTTTGGCCAAAAACAATAAAATCTTGACCTTAGCTGGACTTTCCACTGTATTGGATTATATATTCAAATATTCAGTATTCCCATCCTTTGTGCAGTTAATCGATGATATTATTTAGTAATTTAATGAAATGGAGGTGAAGGAGCATGGCATAGCATAGACTAACTACTGTAATACTTTAAGTATATGTGTACGTAAGTTTACCAAGGGTGAATTTCCAAATCCTTATAAGGAAAAAGCAAAGATGCCTGTGATATTTACACTATTATAAAGTCTAAGTTCCAGTCATACCATTTCATTAGCTGTATGCCTGACTAACCAGATTGGTTTTGCATTGTTCCAAAATTAAATCAAAGGAAGAAAATTGAACTAAATTCAAAACAATATTAATACCTAATGCCAATCAAAAGAATCCTGGAACATATGTAATTAATATTTGTAGTATTATTTGAGATTTTGCACTATAATCACTAAATATTATTGTTTCTTCATTCCTTTACAGATTAGTATTTATTTTGGAAACTTTGTAGTAGTTGCACTAAAATTTGAAAATCAAATTTCACACAAATACAACTCTACTGCTGAGCTGGTTTTTCAGTACAGAAGTAATTTCAAAGTCTGTTTCATGTCCATTTGAAATGAATATTTGGAAGAACTACTATTGTAGTTATTTTCCATCATGGTAAAAGTTTCAAAAATTTTTCTAATTATTATATTCTACTAAACAATTTCCATAAAATTATCCCTAGAAATGGCAGCAGGATGGCTTGTCACTGTAGTTTGAGACTGACATTTTACCCAAGGAACAAATAATGCATGCTTACCTTTCTAAACTGTAGGGCATGATATGACAAGACTATTTTCAAACCTTTTTTTTCTTTTTTCTTTTTGAAAAATTGATATATAGCAGTGTCCTATAATTTACATAGTAGGCCTTTTATTTATATTGTATACAGCTCAAGAGGCTTGCATTAACTTTAAAGCCAAATTAATATTTATATATTGCCATAAGCTTCCATTTAGCATTGATTGGCTCTTGTTATTGGCCATTCTATGGTTATATGTCACATTTAAACCCATAATTCACTTGGAGGTGGGAAACTTGCCTCTTGTTAATATGGAAGTGTAAATTGAAAGGAAGTCTAATTTAAACTTTTTATTTGGCTGAGGTGACTGGGTTTCTGCCAGTAATATTTGTCCTCCTCTCTCTCTTATTTTATGCAGTTCTTATCTTTTGCCCATGGATCACACTTTTGCCAGGCCTTGCTTTCATTGCCTCCTTCCCTTCACTTCCCTTTCCTCCTTTTTGTGTTCACATAATTGCATGAAACAAGTTGATTATAAAGTCATTACATTTATGTGTCTGGAGAGGAACAGGGGTTTCTTGTCACACCTGCAAGTAATTAGAACTGGAACATAAACTCAGAATCTTTTATATGTGATACATTATGAGTGCTCACTAAATATTACATGAATAGAAGTAGAATAATTGCTGCCACATGGAAACCTAAGCATCCCTTTTAAAGGCAATGATACGGTTTTATACAGCTCATGAGTTTCTCATTTCTGTCCATTTCTGGAATCAATATTGTGTTAATATTAGGATTAATAATTTGTTTATTTGAAAGATAAGCAGCTTTTAGTTTGTAAGTATCAATATCATCATGTAAAGTATAATAAAAAAAAAGAATTTCTCTATTCCTATTTTGAACATTCTTTCCCTTCCTCGTTATTCTTTGTCATTCCTTCAGCTTTTTCTTTCAACATACACCAAAGTATTCTAGAAGAATCTTTTAGTATTTGTTTTATGCATTTTACTTGGTACCTTATAGAAATAGAACTTCATATTTATAGTTCACAAAGGTAAGCTATAAAACAATTTCAGATTTGTTTAGTTGGAGGAAAAGTCAGTCTACAACGTTTGTGTATACTAGCCAAGTCAGGTTAAATTGTTTAGAAGATAGTAAAATAAAGATTTAGGGTATTTATTCCCAAACTATATTAAGTGAACTTTGCAGAAAGGTTGAATGGAATTACAAATATTGTTTATTTGCTATATCTCACTTAATTATCTTAGAAATAAGGCATTCAATGATCATCAATGCAAATAGTGTGTGTAGGACTTAGTAGTGTAATTTAAATTGTACTGTGGATGGGTGTTATAGGGTGATAATGGCATCAGCCTTAAAGACTGTAAAGCTGTTCTGTGGGTTTAAGGTTTCAGAGACATAATTTGATCCATAGTAGCATCACATCCATGAGAGAGAAATAATTCTGTTGTCTTATGCTTTTTACTAGTTACTTATGCTTTTTCAGGTTTTATTAAAATTTGTTTTTGCTCTTTTTCTGGCTTCTTTCATGCTTTATTTGTTTAGTTGTTAGAGCTTTTTTTAGGAATTGAATCAAGCTTCACACAGAATATATTACTAGTTATTGTAAATCTAGAATTGACAGTGAATTTCACAAGTCACTTTTCAAGGTTCTGGAAGGAGGATTTTCTTAGTTTATTGTCCTCTCTACTTATAGGAGCCATTATGTTCAAGTGCATTTTAAGCAATCAGAAGGTTGCATATTTGCTATCATTCTATTTTCTGATGAAAATTTTGAAAAATAAAACTACAAATGTTGATCAAGTGACTTTTTGTAAAAAAGATTAATCCAAGATTATTTTAGCCCTCTTTAAATATAGCTTAGTTTCTGAAAATTGTTTTATTTGAAAGATGATATTGATAGTGATGGGTGTGATGTTAGAAGCCTGATTTGTGAATAGTAGTTCTTTTTGCTTTATGTGTATAAAGCCCTAAGACTGTTATTTGGTTAGCAGTTATTTGCTGAACCTCTGATACTGTTTTTGATTCAGTCTTAAGCTTTTGCTGAAAGCACCCCTGCTCTACTTCATCCTTCACCCCACCCCCACATTCTTGAGGTTTATCTTTGAGGTAGGTGTGCAAATTACTATTGCTTAGAAGTTCAAAACTTTGCTTTATTGTTTTGAGGTTGTTTTAGTGGATTTTAACACATTTCTCGATACTATAGGCATCATATTACAATGTGATTTTGGTAATATCCTTTGTCCTTCATTCCCTTCAAAAGGCTGACCTAGCAAAGTCAAGTTGAGATTATTCTTTAAAATAGCTAGACCCACTATTTTCCAGTTTTACTGGTAGTGAGTCACATTTAAACTCTCAGGGTTGTTTATGGCTTCTTTGGATATGAAGTTAGCCTGACCTATGGTTAAAATAATTCATTTTATCTTTCAATGCCACTTAAAGAAGAATTGGAAATATTCTGCTTTCTTATATAATCTGTCTTAAAGTTTAAAAATGAAAAGTTAGAAAATGATATAAGGATTTCATGAACACCAGGTGTAGTACATTATTAGATTGTAGGTGACAGGTAAAATTGCTTGAGTTATGTGAATCATTTATATTAAAAATCAGATAATACCACTGATTTGTAAACTTTTGGTTTTATCTGGAGCTTGATGCCAAGTTAATAATATACTAATTCTCCCAGTAGATATGGTAATTACCTGGCTTTGGTTAAGTATTGTATCTCTTAGCATCATTGCTCAGATATTTTCTGTGATATAAGCAGTAGAATTCAGTGAGTTCATGTTGGTAGTGACAGTTGCTTATGGTTCATCATATTCTTGTTTAAGCCCAGAAGTGTTCTTCCTTAACCATGCATTAGTCAGTGAGCATTTGGACTGTTACCATAATTTGGCCGTTGTAGAAGATGCAGTTATAAATATAGGGGAGCATAGGTTTTAGCATTTTTGTATTCTTTGGGTAAATATCTAGTAGTGTGATTGCTAGGGTAGGGTATTTCTATATTTAATTTTAGAGGAACCTCCATACTGTTCTCCAGAGTAGCTGCACCAGTTTGCATTCCCACCAACAGTATAAGAGGGTTCCTTTTCTCCACATCCTCACCAATACCTGTTGTTTCTTATGTTGTCAATTTTAGCCATTCTGGCAGGTATGAGGTGATATTTTATTGTAGTTTTGATTTGCATTTCCCTGATGATAAGTAACGTTGAACATCTTTTCATGTGTTTCTTGGCTATCTGGACGTCTTCTTTGGAAATATGTCTATTCATGACTTCTTCCCATTTGCTAAATGGATTATTCTTTTTTGGGCACTTACTTTTATAAGTTCTTTAAATATTTTGGATACTAACCCTTTATCAGATATGTAATGTACAAATATCTTCTCCCACTGCTTTAGTTTTGTTGATAGTTTTCCTCACTGTGCAGAAGCTTTTTATTTTGATGAAGTCCCAGTAATTTATTTCTGCTTTTATTTCCCTTGCCTCAGGAGACAACTGGAAAGAAGTTGCTACTGCCAGTGTCAAAGAGGTTACTGCCTGTGTTCTTCTGTAGGATTTTTATGGTTTCAGGTCTCACATTTAGGTTTTATTTCATTTTGAATTTATTTTTGTGTATGGTGTAAGAAAGTGGTCCAGTTTGATTCTTTTGCATGTTGCAGTCGAGTTTTCCCATTACAATTTGTTGAAGATACTGTCTTTTTCCAATTGGATATTCTTTCCTGCTTTGTTGAAGATTAGCTGACCATATACTTAACAGTTCATTTCTGGGTTTTCTATTTTGTTCCATTCATCACTATTTTTGTGCTAGTTGCATACTGTTTTGATCACTACAGCTTTGTATTATAGCTTGAAGTCCAGAATTGTGATGCCTCCAGCATTGCTTTTCTTTTTCAAGGTAGCTTTGACAATCCGGGGTCTTTTGTGTTTCCATACAAATTTTAGGATTGTTTGTTTTAGCTCTGTGAAAAATGTTGATGGTATTTTGATAGGGATTGCATTAAACGTGTAGATTGCTTTGGGTAGTATAGACATTTTAACAATATTCTTGCAATCCATGAGTATGGAATACATTTACATTTCTTTGCGTCATTTTCAGTTTCTTTCATTAGTGTTTTGTAGTTTTCAGAGTCCAGGTCTTTCACCTCTTCGGTTAGGTTAATTCCTAGGTATCCTATTGTTTTTGGTGCAGTTGTAAATGTGATTGATCCCTTAATTTCTCTTTCTTCTGATTCATTATTGGTGTATAGAAATGCCACAGATTTCTGTACATAGATTTTGTATTACTGAATTCATTTCTTAGTTGTATTTTTTTTGTGGTCTTATGGATTTTCTATAAAGAGTAACATGTAATTTGTACACAGTGAAAGTTTGACTTCTTCCTTGCTGATTTGGGTGTCTTTTATTTATTTGTGTTATCTCATTGATGTGGCTAGGACTTCTAGTACTATGTTAAATAACTGTGATGAGCATGGGGATCCCTGTCTTGCTCCTGGTGGTAGAGAAAAAGCTCTCAGCTTTTCCCCATTGAGAATGATGTTAGCTGTGGGTTTTTCATATATGGCCTTTATGATATTGAGATGTTTCCTCTAAACCTACTTTGTTGAGGGCTTTTATAATGAAAGGATGTTGTACTTCATCAAATGCTTTTTCTGCATCTATTGAAATGATCATTTTTTATCCTTTTTTTATTAATGTGGTGTATCATTAGATTGGTTTACGAATGTTGAGCCCCCCTCCCCCCTTGCTTACAACCCAGGATCCTACTTGATCATGATGAATGATTTTTTAATGTATTATTGGATTTGGTTTGCTAGTATTTTATTATTTTATGTTCATCAGGGATATTCACCTGTCATTCTTTTTTTTAGTGGGGTCTTTATCTGGTTTTGGTATCAGGGTAATGTTGGCCTCATAGAATGAATTTAGAAGTTTTCCTTCTTTATTTTTTGGAATAGTTTGAGAAGAATAGGTATTAACTCTTTTTTAAATGGTTGGTAGAATTTGTCTGTGAAGACATTTGTCCTTATACTTTGTTGAGAGTTTTTTGATAACTGTTTCAATTTCTCTGATGGTTATTGGTGTGTTCAAATTTTCTAGTTCTTCCTGTTGCAGTTTTGGCAATTTATGTTTCTAAAGAAGAATTTATTAATTTCTTCCAGGTTGTCTAATTTGTTGGCATATGGTTTTTTATAATATTCTCTTCTAATTTTTTGTACACCTGTGCTGTTGGTTGTTATTTCTCCTCTGTCATTTTTTATTTTATTTATTTGGGTCTTTCTCTTTTCTTTTTGATAAGTCTGGCTAGAGGATTATCAGTTTTATTAATATTTTCAAAGAATCAACTTCTGGTTTCATGATCTTTTCTACTAGTTTTTGTTTGTTTGTTTGTTTCTATCATTTTTTTCTGCTCCAATCATTGTTATTTCCTTCCTTCTGCTGGCTTTAGGCTTCATGTGTTGTTTTTCTAGCTCCTTCAGTTGTAAGGTTAGATTGTTTATTTGAGATTCCTCTTACTTTTTAAGATAGACCTGTATTGCTTATAGACTTCCCTCTTAGGACTGCTTTTGCTGCATCACAAAGGTTTTGGATTTGTGTGTTTTGATTTTCATTTGTTTCCATGTGTTTTTTTTTATTCTTTGATTTTCTGGTTGATTTGTTCATTGTTCAGTAGCATGTTGTTTAACCTCCATGTATTTGTGGTCTTTCCACATATTTTTTGTTCTGATTGACTTCTAGTTTTATAGCATTGTGGTCAGAAAATATGCCTGGTATGATTTCAGTCTTTTTGTACTTGTTGAAACCTGATATAGGATCTACTATGTGATCTGTTCTGGAGAATGTTTTATATGCACTTGAAAGGAATGTGTATTGTGCTGCTAATTAAATGTTTTGCATATATTTGTTAATTATATCTGGTCAAGTATGTCATTCAAAGCCACTGTTTCCTTGTTGATTTTCTGTTAAATCTGTCCATTGATGTAATTCGGACATTAAAGTCTCCTACTGTTATTGTCTTATTATCAATCAGTTCCATTATGTTTGATATTAATTGTTTTATATACTTGGGTAGTCCATGTTGGGTGGATAAATATTTATTATCATAAATCTTTCATTTATTTATTAAAAAATATTTTTTTAATGTTTATTTATTTTTGAGAGAGAGAGAGTTGGTGCACATAAGCGGGGGAGGGACAGAGATAGGGAGACAGAGGTTCTGAAGCAGGCTCCCCGCTGACAGCAGAGAACCCAATGTGGGGTTTGAACTCAACAAACCACGAGATCATGACCTGAACTGAAGTCAGTCACTTAGCTGACCGAGCCCCCAGGCACCCCTATTGTAAATCTTTTAAAAGAATGTAGTCAGCATATGACAGTTTATTAATTGTATTTAAGGGCATTTCTGTGTGTTCTTTGTTCTTAGTCTGTTGAGTTGAAAATCATTTGTTTCAGCTTAGAAATATTTTCTGACACCAGTTCAAAGTTCCATGTCCATGTAAAATGATTTTAATACAAACAGATTTTTCTCCACTGTAAGTAGAGAATAAACAGAGTAGACTTATGGTCTAAGAACTCTGATGTGGTGGTCATTTTAGGATAATCTTTAAATCTGGTGAACTTTCCAGTAAAAACCAATTTTAGTAGGGACAGAGTTCCTGCTGATACTGTTCAGTATCTTTTGTGGGAAGATTGAAGTACATAATGTAGAATTTTTGCTGTTAAAATTAATTTTTCGGGCTCATAGCAGAATGTATTTTGTATAATATCATTAAAGTAGATAGTTGAAGAGTATGAAGAATACTGAATTGGAATTAGGAGATCTGTATTGAACCTAGGCCCAACCATATTTTGGCTTTGTGATGTTAGATAAGTCATTTAGTTTCTCTGGTCCTTAATTTCCTCATCTACAAATTGAAGAAAATGCTTTCCTTCGTTCTCACAGAATTACTGTGAACTCAAATGAGATGTCTGTGGAATTAATTTATTAACTTTACAATGTCATACAGATGTAATTTGTAATTATGATATTGGGTCACAAATCCTGATAATGTTAATAATAATAACTCATAGATTAAAGATATGATATTTGAGTTATCTTTGTGGAAATATTGTCTAGTGCACATGAAACTATATTAAGGTACTACTTTAATATCTAAAGTTGTGTCATACCTGCCCTTTGACTATAAATGTAGTGCTCTTGCAACAGAATTCTCAGCAAAGCAAATTATATATATTTCCTGGTTACCATAGTAGCACCTCTTGTCAACCATTATAGGTGCTCTGAGATATTTATAATCCTCATATTTGCTCTCAGTTTCCCAAATAGTTTCCAACCTCTGATTTATGTTTAGAATCATAGTTTTCACATTGTTATGTGTATTTAAAAATGTTTAATATTTATTTATTTTTGAGAGAGACAGAGACAGAATGCGAGTAGGTTAGGGGCAGAGAGAGAGGGAGACACAGAATCCAAAGCAGGCTCCAGGCTCCAAGCTGTCAGCACAGAGCCCAATGTGGGGCTCGAACTCACAGAGCTGTGAGATCATGACCTGAGCTGAAGTCAGACACTCAACCGACTGAGCCACCCCGGCGCCCCTGTTATGTGTATTTTAAATAAAACATGAGAGAATATGGTGGGAATTGGTAAGCACCATTTTATTCAATATACTTTGTGGTCAACCTATATCACATTATAGCCCCTTGTAAATGAGTAGTGGTATTATTCAGAAGAGAATTGCCTGTTTGATAAAATAAGAGCCTCTGGTTTGCAGTGAGTTATGTGACTGGAAAGGGAGGTTGTGGCCCAATTATTCTGAACTGTCCATGCTTGGAGTCTACAGAATTTTTGGATAAAGGGCTGGATAGTAAAAGTTTTTAAGTGTTTATTTATTTATTTATTTTGAAAGGGGTGGGGGAAAGTGAGCGGAGGAGGGACAGAAAGAGAGGGAGAGAGAATTCCAAGCAGGCTCCATTCTGTAAGCACAGAGCCCAATGCGGGGGCTCCATCACATGAACTGTGAGATCATGACTTGATCGGAAATCAAAAGTTGGATACTCAACCAACTGAGCCACTCAGGCACCCCTGGATAGTAAAAGTTTTTGGTCTCTGTTGCAACTTCCCAGCTTTGTGGTAATGTGAAAGCAGCCATAGATAATATGTAAATGAATGAGAATATAGTTGTTTTCTAGTAAAACTGTACTTACAAAATCAGGTGGTGGGCTGAAATTGGCCCATTGCCTGTAATTTGTCAACCTCTGTTCTACACTATATAAATGAGTTTAGATTTTATCTTGTAGATACTAAAATACCATTGGATATTTTTGAATAGGAAAATTTCATGATCAGATTTTCATTTTGGAAAGATAACCCAGGTGGCAGAGTAGGATAAATTGGGGAGGAGAGAGATTGGAAGAGACAAGGAAATCAGAGGGAGGGCTATTACTGTAAATGTAGATAGGTGATAAGTATGGCATCAGTGGCAATAGAAGTGGAGATAACTGGATTTATTTCAAGCAAAATTTTGGAAGCGGGATTAATACAGGTTGGTTGGATATAGGGAATAAAAGAGGAAGAGTAAAAAATTATCTGTTAATGATAAAATTGAGGAGAGAGAGAATATAAGAAACTTGTGATGGAAAGATAATTAACTTGATTTGGGAAATCTCCATCTATGTTATATCCAAGTAGAGGGGATGGATGTTCATGAGGTGGTTGAAAGTGTGGGCCAGAAGCTAAGGTGAAAGACAAAGGTTAGAGATAAAGATTTGGCAGTAATTAGTATGTGATTGCAGGGGCAGCATGAAGACAGAAGAGAACGCTGGATAGAACTTAAGTCAACTATCAGTATTTCATCAAGAGTGAGTCAGGGTTAAAAAATAATACAAGGATCTAAGAAGGACAAGGTTTAGAGAGACAGTGGGAGGATCATAAGTGAGATCTTGTAAGTTACAAGAAGAGGATTACAAACTTTATCAATATTCCCTATAAAACTTTCTGACTATGAATTTAAATTCTGAATGGTTTTGGAAGTTTGAAGGGTAATCACAATTACTTAACTTAAAAAAAATAGTTTTTAATTCAGTTTAGCAAATATTTGAATACCAAATATAGACAAAGCCTGCCTGTTCACGGCAGACCTTGCTATCAAGGATTTTACTCTTTGGAGAGGTTTGAACAGATGCCAGAATACGATTGTAGTGTGGGGCATCGTCTCAGTCCTTTTCAGGCTACTACAACAAACTGGCATAGACTGGTGGCTTATAAACAACAAGCATTTTCTCAGTTCTGGAGTCTGAGTAGTCAAGATCAAGGCACCAGCAGATTCAGTGTCTGCTGAGGGCCCATGTTCTGGTTCACAGATTGTACCTTCTCACTGTAACTTCACACGGAAGAAGGGCAAGGGAGATTTCTTAGGCCTCTTTGTAAGGGTACTAATTCCATTCATGAGGACTCTGCCTTCATGACCTAATCACGTCCCAAAAGGACCCCACATCCTGGTACCATTATATTGGACATTAGGTGTTCAACATGAATTCATGGATAGGGGCACAAACAGTCTATAGCAGACGTATAAACTAAGTGATTTAAGGGAAATACAAAATGTAATAGGCATTCAGGAAGGAGACATGAAACTGATTGAGAGAAATAAGGAACAATTTTGAAGAATAAGTGGACTTTGAGGTGAACTTTGAAGGATTAATTATTACCTGAGGGATGGAACATTCCATTTAAGAGGATGTCTGTATAGGACATACAAGAAGGCTTATCTAATTTCAAATGGAAAATTAATGCTCTAGAGGAGTAGGAATTATGGTTGGATATTTTGAGAAAGGTGGGACCAGATTAATTTAACAAATACTTGAATGTCTTGCTTCCAAGGGATTGAGTTAGATCACTTCATGATGCATTAAACGTTAATCTCTATCTTTAAAATGTTTACTGTCTTATTAGATCAGAGATATTCAGAAGTAACTAATACAAGTACCATGATAAGGTCCAGAATTGAATTAGGAAAGTTCTCTTTTGATTGAAGTGATGGAGAAAGATTTCTTTAAGAAAGGCGGTTGTTTTAGGTTATGTCTGCAAAGTTAAGGAGGATATTGTTAGGCTAAAATATCAGACATAAGCATAAGGCTAAAGGAATACATAAGCAAATGTGCCAGGGTGGTAAACTGAGAAGTTGGTTTAAGTGTAAGCCTTGAGATTGCCTATGGTCTTAATCAGATATTATCAGTTTTGCTTATACTCATTTGAGTGTGTGTGCATAATTGCTTCTATAGTTTTATCACTTGTGTATTCACCTCGATACTTCCGATAGTTTCATCACCACAAAGGTCCCTCATACTGCCCTTTTATAACCACACCCACCTATCTTCTGCCTGTCTCTACCCACTGCCCCCGTCTTGTCAACTACTAATCCATACTCCATTTTTGTTCAGTTTTGTCATTTTAAGAATGTTAACAAATTTATTTTTATTTTTTATGTTTATTTTTGAGAAAGAGAGAGAGACAGAGCACAAGCAGGGGAGGGCAGAGAGAGAGGGAGACACGGAATCTGAGGCAGCCTCCAGGATCTGAGCTGTCAGCACAGAGCCTGATGTGGGGCTCAAACTCACGAACCGTGAGATCATGACCTGAGCCGAAGTTGGATGCTGAACCAACTAAGCCACCTAAGCGCCCCTATCATTTTAAGAATGTTATATAAATGGAATCATATAGTACATAAATTTATTTCACTTAGCATAATTATCTGGACATTCATCCAGGTTGTTGAATGTGTTAATATTTATTCATTTTTATTGCTGATTGGTATTCCATGGTATGGGTATACCACAGTTTATTTGTTCACCAGTTCAAGGACATCTAGGTTGATTGTAGCTTTGGGCAGTTACAAATAAAGCTGCTGTGAACATTTGTGCGTAGGTGTTTTGTTTTGTTTTGTTTTGTTTGGGGTGTGTGTGTATGTGAGAGAGAGAGAGAGAGGGCCAGACAGAGAGAGAGAGAGAGAACATAAGCTTTCTTTTTTCTGTAAGTGTTCATTTCTCTGGGACAAAATCCAAAGAGTACAATTGTAGGTCATATGGTAATTACGTGCTTAGTTTTTTAAGAAACTGCCAAACTGTTTTCCAGAGTGGCTGTAGCATTTTACATTCCCACCAGCAATCTATGAGTGATCTAATTTTTCCACATCTTTGCCAGCATTTGATATTGTCACAATATTTTATATTAGCTTTTCTCATGTCTGTGTAGTATGCTATATCATTTTGGTTTTAATTTGCATTTCCCTGATGGCTACTGATGTTGAACATTTTTCTTAGTGCTTGTTTACTGTATATATGTCCTTTGATGAAATGTCTTTGTTTGAGTCTCTGACCTATTTTCTAATTGGATTATTTTTATTCTATTATTGAGTTTTACAAGTTCTTTATATATTCTAGATACCAGTCCTTTGTATCATTGCATACATATTTGCAAATTTGTATCATTTGCAAATATTTTCTCCCTATATACAGCTTGTTTTTTTCATCCTCTTTATAGAGGCTTTCACAGACCAAAAATTTTAAATTTTGATGACATCCAACATACCAAATTTTCTCTTTTTGGGTTATGCTTTTGTTAACAAGCTGAAGAATTCTTTGCCTCAGAATTCTGAAAATTTTCTCCCGTGTCATTTTTTTCAAACAGCTTGATAGTTTTACATTTAATTCTGTGATTCATTTTGAGTTAAATTGTGTAATGTATAAATGGTTTAGGTGGAGGTTCATTATTTTTTACCTATGAATGTCTAATTGCTCCAGCACCATTTGTTGAAAAGGCTATTCTTCCTCCACTGATTTTGATTTGCACTTTTGCCAAATATCAGTCAAGAATGTTTCAAACACCCATCAAGAATTTATTTCTTGGTCCTCTGATGCCACTGTTCTATGTGTTTATCTCCTTACCAGTACAACCTTGCTTTGATTACTATAGTTGCATAGTAAGCCTTAACATTGGAGAGACTAGTCTGTCCTAATTTTTCCTTGTCAAGATTGTTTTCAACATTCTAGGGACAGTGCCTTTCCATGTATATTTTAAAATAAGCTTGTCAGTGTCTGAAAAAGCCTTTTGAACTAAGCCTTTTGCATTAAGTCTATAAATCAGTTTAGGAGACCTGATATGTTCACTATGTGGAGCCTTCCATTCCATGACCACGGTATGTCTCTCCATTTACTGAGGTCTTTGATTTCTTTCATTAGCATTTTGCAGTTACAGCATACCGAAATTTACATGCTTTGTTAAATGTATATCCAACTATTTAATTTTTTTGAATGATTGTAAATGGTATTGTGTTCATAATTTTTGTTTCTGCATGTTCATTGTTAGTGTATAGAAATACCATTAATTTGTGTTGACCTCATTTCCTCCTACCTTGCTGAGCTTGCTTACCTGTTATTTCTAGAAGTTTTCTCTTTTTAAACATAGTCCATCCTGCTATTTTTATGTTATAGTTTTGGGATTGGATGATTTGAAAGATTTAATTATGTTTTGGGTTGGTTTGAGCTAGAATTTAAAGTTTGTGGTAAAACCTGTTACAGTCATTGGAACATGGTATAGCTCTTGGGGCAAATAATTTAAATTTTTTTTTCTCATTTTCAGAAAAGAATGTTATAGAATATTGGTTAAGAGATCAACTTCTGAAGCCAGATTGCCTGTATTTAAAACCTTGCTCTGCCACTTACTACATTGGGATCTCGGAGAGATTACTTAACCCCTCTATGCCTCAGTTTCCATGTCTTTAAAAGGGTGTAAGGGCGCCTGGGTGGCATCTGACTCCTGATTTCAGCTCAGGTCATGATCTCACAGTTTGTGAGATCAAGCCCCACATCAGGCTCTGTGCTGACAGCATGGAAATTGCTTGGGATTCTCTCTCCTCTCTGCCCTGCCCTCCATTCTCTTTCTCTCACAAATAAATAAACATTTAAAAAATATAAATGGAATATTAATTTATAGGGTTAAATAACTGAAACATATAAAGTGTTTAGCATAGTTCCTGGCACATGAAAGGAGTTAAATGTTAAATTTTATTATATATAACAAAGGATTGTCTTGTCAATTCTGGTCATCAATGTATGGATAATATTTTTGTATATATTTTATTTTATTTAGCATGGAGAACACTGTTCATTAGAGTCACCAATATAATACCACCTTTTTCCCCTTTCCTCCACCCAACCCATTTTGAAATGTGAACACTGAGGTCCCAGAGAATAGGAACTAAGCCTATTGTACTAGACATTCTACAAAATCTGCTTTACTTAATTCTCAAGGTAGGTGGTATTATGCCTATTTTATAAATTTTATAGGTAAAGAAGATGCTAGGCTGCTTGTTCTTTTTTCAATTCTATGTTGCCTTTTTATATCATTCTACCAAAATAGAATTGGTAAAGCCAGAGCCAAATCTGCCAGTACTGTTGAGCTATTCACATGGCTCTTTGATTTTCCCACAGGATCACTATGTATTATGTCCTTTACCCCCATTTCTTCTAGCAAACTCATGTCCCATAGCTTACCTCTTTGTATTGAATAGCAGTTAGTACCCACAAAAATAAGGTGAGTTCACTGCTCTAGACCCATCAATATCTTTTACTTGGTGGGAGATAAACATTGCTGATATATTTAAATATAAAGCACTAACTGAGAGGCAGCTCTGGTATAAGAAAAAGAACACTGGACCCAAGTTCAGGTACCTTCTTTGTCTGTCAGTTATCACCTATATGATTGGAAAACTTGCATCACCAGCCTGGATCATATGGTTTTATATGTAAAAGGAGTAGTTGGACTGAAAATTAGTCTTTAAAGTCCCTTTAAGCTCTATCATAATTCTGTAACAGACACTAGTTCAAAGAAAGAAAAGAAAAAAACATATTTGCTGATAGACTGCTTCCTGGGCCTATAGAAATGGTGATTAGCTTCAGAATCTTTATTAGTGTTGGTTTGCATTTTTTCTTTTTTTTAAACAGCTTCCCTTTAAAAAAATTTGTTTTATGTTTATTTATTTTTGAGAGAGAGGGAGACAGAGTGTGAGCAGGCGAGGGGCAGAGAGAGAGGGAGACACAAAATCGAAGCAGGCTCCAGGCTCTGAGCTGTCAGCACAAAGCCCGATGCAGGGCTTGAACCCACGAACTGTGAGATCATGACCTGAGCCGAAGTCGGACACTTAACCGACTGAGCCACCCAGGTGCCCCTCCAGCTTCCCTTTTTTATTGTAACATATGGAACATATGTGAAGAAAATATGCCAATTACGACGTTCTGCAAATTGCTATAAATTATTAGAAAATACATTTGTAGTTCCTATGTATTTCTTTTTGTCTGTGACTGTCAAACAATGGCAGTATGATGGATTATGTCACTGTAAACAGATCTCCTGTGGGCATAGTCTGGCCTCTGTCTGATAACATTACAAACCTGACATTTTTACTCACTGTTAACATAGTGGGGAATTCTGCCACACTATTCTCTATTTCTTTGCATTAAATATACACTGGAGAAAGATTGTTGAGTTGTAGCTAGCTGGAAGAGAACTCAAGAGCTCTGATTTGGAATACTTGTTACTTCATGAAGAAAATTAAATTTAGTTTCTTAAAACAATACAAAAAGATGTAGATAGAATATAGTCTTGTGATTAGATAGCATTAAATTTTCTTTTGTAGTTTCAAGTTTTTCTTTAAATTCCAGTAAGTTAACATACAGTGTAATATTAGTTTCAGGTGTAAGGACTTAGTGATTCATCACTTACATACAGGACCCAGTGCTCATCACAAGTGCCTTCCTTAATACCCATCACCCATTTATCCCATCCCCCCCTGCCCACCTCCCCTCCAACAATCCTCGGTTTATCTATAGTTCAGAGTCTGTTTTATGGTTTGCCTCTCTTTTTTCCCTATGTTCATCTGTTTTGTTTCTTAAATTCCACATAAGTGAAATCATGTATTTGTCTTTCTTTGACTTATTTCTATTAGCATAAGACTCTCTAGCTCTATCCATGTTATTCCAAATGGCAAGATACTATTCTTTTTTATGGCTAAGATTCCATTATACACACACGTGTGTGTGCACGTGCACACACATACACACACACACAATCTTTATTCATCAGTTGATGGACACTTGGACTCTTTCCATAATTTGGCTATTGTAGATAATGCTGCTATAAACATCAGGATGTATGTATCCCTTTGAATCACTATTTTTTGTATGCATTGGGTAAATACCTAGTAGTACGATTGCTGGATCATAGGGTAGTTCTATTTTTAACTTTTTGAGGAACCTCCATACTGTTTTCTAGAGTGGCTATACTAATTTGCCTTCCCACCTACAGTGTAAGAGGGTTCCTCTTTCTCTGCATCCTTGCCAACATTTGTTGTTTTCTGTGTTGTTAATTTTAGCTATTCTGACAGGTGTGAGGTGATATCTCATTGTAGTTTTGATTTATATTTCCCTGATGATGGTTTGCAAGTTTTCTTATTTATTTTGACATAAAAATTGTGTATATTGAGTGTGTGCAGCATGTTTTATATAGGTCTATGTTGTAAAATGATTATTGCAATAAAAATTAACATGTCCATCAGCTACTGTAGTAATCATTTCTTTTATGAGATCACTTGGGATCTACTCTCTTAACAAATTTCAAGTATACATTCCATTATTATTTGCTATAGTCATCATGCTCTATATGAGATACCTAGATTATGAGCTACAGTCACCATATTGTATATGAGGTAACTGAATATACCCTTTGATCAGTGTCTCCCCTTTTCCCATACCCTCCCAGCCTCTGATAACCACCATTCCAATTATTGTTACTATGAATTGAACTTTTTTTAAAGATTCTACGTATCAGTGAGATAATGTGATTTTTTTTCTTTGTCTGGCATATTTCACTTAGCATAGTGTCCACCAAGTTCATCCATGTTGTTACAGATGGCAGGATTACATTTACTTATTGCCAAAGGCAGCTGGGGTTGTTTTTGTCTGTATTTGTATCTTTAGAATTAAATGTCTTTAATTAAATGTAATTTTTAATTACATTAAATTAAGTTAAATTTCTATGTTTTGTTGGTATTTTTGTCTATATTTTCTATGTTTAGAATTAAAACGCACAAAGCTCAGTTACATTTAAAATGTAAATCACAATGAAAATTTCCTATGGTAATAGAAAATGAGTAGAAGTACTGAATTTCTAATTGTATCTATGGACAAATGTCTCTTCATGTGGTTGAATCAAAAGCTTATTTGAATCTATGCTTTCTACAAAAAAGTGTGTTTTTAATGTACTTAAAAAAATGTTTATTTATTTTGAGGAAGAGTGCACGCATGAGTGGGAGATGAGCAGAAAGAGAGAGAGAGAGAGAATCCCAGGCAGACTACCTGCTGTCTGTGTAGAGCCCAATGTGGTGCTCAAACTCAGGAACCATGAGACTGTGACCTGAGCCGAGACTGAGAGTCAGATGCTTAACCAGCTGAGTCACCTAGGTGCCCCTTTAATGTACTTTTTAAATTGAAGTATATTTGATATAAAACATTGTATATATTTAAGTTGTACAACATATTAATTTGATACATTTATATATTGTGATATGATTGCCATTGTGGCAATAATTAGCATTCCTATCACATTACATAATTATTATTTCCTTTTATTGTAATAATTAAGTTCTAGTCTCTTAGCAGTTTTGTTATATAATACAATATTTTTGTTTATATCCATATACCATGATTTTAGATCCATAGGACTTATTTATTACTTGTGCAAGTTTGTACCCTGAAACAACATCTGTCCTATCCCCCAACCGCCAGCCCTTGGTAACTACCATAAAATGTTGGTTTTTCAGTTTGACTTTTTTAGGTTCTACATATAAGTGATTTCATACAGTACTTTCTCTGATTGAGTTCTCTCACTTAGCATAATGTGATCAAGGTCCATTCATTTTGTTACAAATGGCAGGATGCCTTTCTTTGTCATGGCTGAACACTATTCTATTATACATATATACCACATCTTTTTTATCCATTCAACCATTGATGGGAACATAGACAACATATTGTTTCCATAATATGGCTAGTGAAAAATACTTCAATGAATATGGAATTGCATATATCTTTTCAGTATCCTGTTTTCATTTCCTTTGGGTATATAATTTACTGAGGAAGATTCATATCATTTTCCATAGTGGCTGAACCAGTGTACATTCATTACATTCCTACCAGCTGTAGCCAAGGGTTCCCTTTCACATCCTAACACTTCTTAGTCTCTTGTATTCTTGATGATAGCTGTTGAAATAAGTACGAGGTGATAATGTTATGGTTTTGATTTATATTTCCTGGATAATTAGTGATGTTGAGCATTTTTTTTTCATGTACCTATGGGGCTTTTGGATGTCCTTTTTGGAAATGTCTATTCAGTTACTCTGTCCATTTTTAATCAAATAATTTGTTTTCTTGTTGTTATTGAGTTGTAAAGTTCTTTATATATTTTGGACATTAACCCTTTGTCCAAAATATTGTTTTTAAATATTTTCTCCCATTATTATGTTGCCTTTTCATTGCTGTTTCTTTTACTATACATAAGGTTTTAAATCTGATGTAGTCCCACTTGTTTATGCTGGCTATCATTTGTGTTTTTCGTGTCACATTCAAAAAATTATTGCCGGGGCGCCTGGGTGGCGCAGTCGGTTAAGCGTCCGACTTCAGCCAGGTCACGATCTCACGGTCCGTGAGTTCGAGCCCCGCGTCAGGCTCTGGGCTGATGGCTCGGAGCCTGGAGCCTGTTTCCGATTCTGTGTCTCCCTCTCTCTCTGCCCCTCCCCCGTTCATGCTATGTCTCTCTCTGTCCCAAAAATAAATTAAAAAAACGTTGAAAAAAAAAAATTAAAAAAAAAAATTATTGCCAAGACCAGTGTTGAAGACCTTATGTTTTTTTCTATGAGTTTTATAGTATCAGGTCTTATGTTTAAGTCCATTTTGAGTTAATTTTTGTGAGTGGTGTAAGATAGGGATCCAGTTTCATTGTTCAGCATGTGTTTACCCAGTACCATTTACTGAAGAGACTTTTTTTCATTGTGTGTTCTTGGCTCCCTTATTGAATATCAGTTGACTCTGTATGAGAGGATTCATTCTGGAGTCTATATTATGTTCCATTGGTCTGTGTGTCTATTTTTATGCCAGTCATATTGTTGTTATTACTATAGCTTTATAGTATAGTTTGAAATTAGGCGTTATGATGCTTCTGAATTTGTTCTTTCTCAAGATTTCTTTGACTATTTGGGGTCTTACATATTTCCATACAAATTTTAGGAGTATTCTTTTTTCTGTTTCTGTGAATTGTGCCATTAAAATTTTGATAGGGATTGCATAGAGTCTATAGATGGCTTAGGGTAATAGGGACATTTTAACAGTATTCATTATGCTTACCCATGAATGTGAGATGTCTTGTCATTTGTTTTGTTTATGTCTTCTTTGATTCCTTTCAATAGAACCTTGTAGTTTTTGTTGTTCAGATCTTTTACTTCCTTGGTTAAATTTATTCTTAGGTATTTTACTGTTTTTGATGCTACTATGAATAGGATAGTTTTGTTTTCCAGTGTTTCATTATTAGTACATAAAAATGAAACTGATGGAGAAGATGGCAGTGGAGTAGGAGGACCCTAGACTCATCTTGTTCCATGAATGCAACTAGGTAACTATCAAATACCTTGGAAATCAACGTGCAGACTGATAGAAAAATATCGACGATTAAAGGGAGAAAAGAGGCCACATCAAATGAAGTAGGAAGTGTGGGAATATGGTTTAGGGGAGAAATGGGTCATGGGAGCTGCAGAGGGGAGAGAGCTGTGGTCGCATACAAGGACTAGAGAGAGAGGAGGACATGGGAACACAAGCAGAATGTTTCTTGAAAGCCATTGGCTTGGAAATGAAAGAGGCTGAATTCGTGAGTTCTTACAAAGATCAAAGCTTAAACCCTAGAGTTACAAAGGACAGCGGGCTTGGCTGGAATAGACTAGAGGGCACTGTGCTGCTCCTGGAGAGAAGGCAGGCAAACAACCAGAGCCAGACAGCATGGAAACAGAGATCTGAAGAGTGCCTCAAGCACACAGGAGGGAGATTATTGACTCTTTTTGAAACACACCCCTGAGAAGCAGAGTTCATGGAGATACCTATCCAGGAAGAAAGGAGCTGGCTGGCACCATTGCCCTCCCCCGCCCCTCAGCATAAACACAGAGCCACCTGCAGGAAGAAGTGCAGTGCCTATAATGGCTCCCTAAATTACTTACAAGTTCTACCCTATGCTCTCTGGCAAGACCGCTTCTCTCAGTCAAGTTCCTTAAGTCCCAGCATGGCAGGCCCCTCCCTCAGAAGGCCAGCACAAATCCTTGCCCACATGTCTCCAGAACAGAGTGCTGCACTGCCTCATTTCTGGTGGAGTCGGTGACAGGTCTCATTTCACAAGCAGACCAACGCACACTTAGTTAAAACTCACCACATTTAGTCCAGGGATCAAACACTTCTCATAGCATGCAAGGAGAGCCTCTCCAGACACCTGGCCTGAAGGATAGACTAGCTGAAACACAGCAGCAGAACCCACACAGCACACAGCAGAGACACTCCCCAAAGCAACAGGTCCTAGGCATTACATGACCTTTTATCCATAAGGCCATTATTTTCAGGAGCAGGAGACATAACTGGGTTTTCTAACACAGAGAAGAAGGCAGAGACTTACATAAAAATGCCAAGATAGAGTAATTTATCCCAACAAGGTAAGGCCACTGCCAGAGAGCAAAACAGATAACAGATAACAGAGAGCAAAACAGTAACACGAATGATGGATATTTTAAAGCAACAATCATAAGGATACTCACTGGGTGTGAGAAAAGAATAGAAGACATCCATGAGACCCTTATCACAGAGATAAAGGAATTGAAAAAGTGTCAGAGATGTGGAATGCAGTAAACGAGATTTGAAACAGGCTTGATGCAATGAACAGCAAGCTATAAGAAACAGGAATGAATTATTAATATAGAAGACAAAATAATGGAAAATAAGCTGAAAAAAGAGACAGAATTATTCAGCAAGAGAATACACTTAGGGAACTCAGTGCCTCCATCAAATGTAATAACATTTGTATTCTAGGAGCCCCAGAAAAAGAGAGGAAAGGCAGCAGAAAATTTATTTGAATAAACAATACTTGAAAATGTCCCTAATCTAGGGAATGAAATAGACATCCAGATATAGGAGGCACAGAGAACTCCCATCAAAAACAACAAAACCAGTCCAACACCAAGACATATTATAATGAAATCTGCAAAACATAGTGATAAAGAAAATATCTTAAAAGTGACAAGACAAAAGAAGTCCCTAACCTACAAGGGACAACCCATAAGGTTAGCTTGATATTTTTCAACAGAAACTTGGCAAGCCAGAATGGAATGGCATGATCTAGTCAAAGGATTGAATGGGAGAAATCTGCATCCAGAAATAATTTATCCAGCAAGCCTATCATTCAGAATGGAAAGAGAGCTAGAGTTTCCCAGAGAAATAAAAAGTGGAGTTCCTGCCCACTAAACCAGCCCTGTAGGAATATTAAAGGGGACTCCAGAGGAGAGACCAAAAAGACAAGAAAATATCAGAGAAACTTTCCAGATACAATGACACAGCAAGTAATAATGTAGCAATAGGGGGCACCTGGGTGGCTCAGTCGGTTAAATGTCTGACTTTGGCTCAGGTCATGATCTCGTGGTTTGTCAATTTGAGCCCTACATCAGGCTCTGTGCTGACAGCTCAGAGCCTGGAGCCTTCTTCGGATTCTGTGTCTCCCTCTTTCTCTGCCTTTCCCCTGCTCGTGCTCTCTCTCAAAAATTAATAAAAACATAAAAAAGTTAAAATAATGTAGCAATAAATACATACCTGTCAATGCTTACTTTGAATGCAAATGGGATACATGCTCCAATCAAAAGACATAGGATGTTAGAATGGATAAAAATACAAGACCCATCTATATGCTGCCTACAAAAGACACATTTTAGACCTAAAGATGCCTGCATATTGAAAGTGAGTGGATGCAGAAACAATTATGCAAATGGATGTCCAAAGAAAGCCTGATTAGCAATACTTATATTGGTTAAACTAAACTTTAAAACAATGACTATAAAGGGGCACGTGGGTGGGTCAGTAGATGAAGCGTGCAACTCTTGGTTTTGGATCAGGTCATGATCTCATTATTGGTGAGTTTGAGCCCCATCTCGGGTTCTGTGCTGTCAGCACAGAACCCACTTGGGGTTTCTCTCTCCCTCTCTCCCTATCCCTTCCCGGGTTGCTCTCTTCCTTCTTTCTCTCTCTCTCAAGAAATAAACAATAAAAAAATTAAAACAAAGGCTATAAAAAGAGACAAGAGCATTATATAATCATAATGGGATAATTCAATAACTTACAACAGTTGTAAATATTTATGCCGCCAACTCAGAAGCACCCAAAATACATAAAACAATAACAAACAAAAAGGAACTAATTGATAATAACACAATAATAGTAGGGGACTTTAACACCCCACTTACAACAATGGACAGATCACCTAAGTAGAAAATCAACAAGGAAACAATGGCTTTGAATGACACACTGAACCAGATGGACTTAACAGATATATTCAGTATATTCCATCCTAAAGCAGTCGAAAACACATTCTTTTAAGTACACTTGGGCATTTCCCAGAATAAATCACTTATTGGCCCTCAAAACAGGCCTCACAAATATAAAAAAGATGGAAATTGTACCATGCACCTTTTCTGACCACAATGCTATGAAACTAAAAGTAAACCACACATACACAAAAGGTCTGGAAAGACCACAGATACGTGGAAACTAAACAAAATAGTACTAAACAATGAATCAGTCATCTAGGAATCAAAGAAGAAATAAATATGTGGAAACAAATAACCTGAAAACACGATGGCCGAAACTCTTGGGAATGCAGCAAAAGAGGTCCTAAGAGTGAAGTATATAGCAATACAGGCCTACCTCAAGAAGCTAGAAAAGTCTCAAAGAAACAACCTAACCTTACACCTAAAGGAGCTAGAAAAAGAACAACAAATGGAGCCTAAAGCCAGCAGAAGGAAAGAAAAAATAAATATTAGAGCAGAAGTAAATGATTTTGAGGTTAAGAAAACAATGGAACAGATCAATTTAAACAAGAGCTGTTTTTTTTTTTGAAAAAATTAATAAAATTGAGAAACCCCTAGCCAGACTTGCCAAAAAGAAAAGAGAAAGTACACAAATTAAATAAAAAATGAGAGGAGAAGTAACAACTAGCACCACCACAGAAATAGAAACAAGTATAAGAGAATATTATGAGAAACTATATGCTAACAAATTTAACAACCTGGAAGAAATGGATAAATTCTAGAAACAAACTACCAGTACTGAAATAGGAAGAAATAGAAAACTTGAACAGGCTGATAACCAGCATGGAAATTGAATCAGGAATCAAAAAATTTGCAACAAGGAAAAGCCCAGGACCAGATGGCTTCCCAGATGGCTTTGGGAGTGCTACCAAACATTTAGAGAACAGTTAATACCTATTCTCAATGTTTTCCAAAAAAATATATAAGGAAGGAAAGCCTCCAGATTCATTCTGTGAGGCCAGCATTACCCTGATACCAAAACTAGGTAAAGACACCACTAAAAAAAAAAAGGAGAGATAACTACTGGCCAGTATCCATGATGAACATGGATGCAAAAATTCTCAAGAAAATACTAGCAAATCGACTACAACAATACATTAAAAGAATCATTTACCACTATCCAGTGGGATATATTCCTAGGTTGCAAGGGTGGTTCAGTATTCACAAATCAATTATTGTGATACACCACACTAGTAAAATAAAAGGATATGAACCATATGGTCCGTTCCATAGATGTAGAAAAAGCCTTTGACAAAGTACATTCATGATGAAAGCCCTCAGTGAAGTAGGTTTAGAGGGGACATGCCTCAACATCGTAAAGGCCATATATGAAAAACCCACAGCTAATATCATTCTCAGTGGGGGAAAGCTGAGAGCTTTTTCTTTATCATCAAGATCAATATAGGGATATGAACTTTCACCAGTTATTTAACATTAGGCCTGGTGATCCTAGCCACAGCAATGAGACAATATGTTGCAGATTTTGAGTCTGGAGTTTTCTCTCGTTCAGCAAGAGAGCCGGTGCAGAAATGAAAATGAGAGAGGCTAATGTCTATGCTGAGACAAGAGCCCTGAGTAAGGGTTCTTTCTCCGTATTTATTAGGATCTTGAAGGCTTACATATGTGACGACCTGCAGAAAGAAACAATAAAACAGTAATCATTAGTTCCTGTGTAAGAGGTAAAGGGTTTCAAAGGTATGTGGTGTTAGAGGTTATAGTCAAGACAAATCAACATCTCAGAGCCAAGCAGACAGCCCTTTCCTTGGGCACCATATCTGTTAATCTAACTTTTCTAAGGACTGAGAAAAATGGAGTATGCTATCCTGAGAATGATAGGTTACTCAAGGTTCCATTAAGGCATATATATCATTAGCTGTTCTCAAGCGCTTTTGTCCTGTTAAGGAGGCTTTCCTCCTTAGCCTTCCTCAGATGCTTTCCTCCTGTGGAAGTGGCTTTCTGCTCTGTGCTTTGTTCTACTTAGTGACTAGCCTTGGGCACTTTCGCCCTGCCTTGGCTTTCCACCCTGTTCTTTGTTTTACTTAATGATAGCCTTGGACGTTTTCACCCTGTGGTAGCTTTTTGCCCTAAGCCTTGTTAACCCATTGGTGTAAGCATAGAGAATTCTTAAACTTATTTCCACAACAATACAAAGAAATAAAAGACATCCAAATTGGCAAGGAAGTTGTCAAACTTTCACTATGTGCAGATGGCATGATACTGAATGTAGGAAACCCAAATGACCAGCAAAAGGTGCTAAAACTGGTAAATTAATTCAGTAAAGTTATAGGATACAAAATTTGAAGAAATCTGTGGTACTTCTATCCACCAACAATGAAGCAGAAGAAAGATATCAAGGAATCAATCACATTTACAGTTGCACCCAAGACAGTAAGATAGCTAGGAATAAACCTAACCAAAGAGGTGAAAGACCTGGACTCTGAAAATTAGAAAACACTAATGAAAGAAATTGAAGACAACACAAAGAAATGGAAGTACATTCCATACTCGTGCATTGGAAGAACATTGTTAAAATGTCTGTACTACCAATGCAGTCTACATGTTTAATGCAATCCCTATCAAAATACCATCAGCATTTTTCACAGAGCTAGAACAAACGATCCTAGAATTTGTATGGAACCACACTAAAGACCTCAAATAGCCAAAGCTACATTGAAAAAGAAAAGCAACGCTGGAGGCATCACAGTTCTGGACTTCAAGCTACATTTAAAAGTTGTAGTGATCAAAACAGTATGGAACTAGCACAAAAATAGTGGTGAATGGAATAGAATATAAAACCCAGAAATGAACCCACAACTATATGGCCAATTAATCTTTGACAAAGCAGGAAAGGATATCCAATGGGAAAATAACAGTCTCTTCAACGAATGGTGTTGGGAAAACTGGACAGCATCATCCAGAAGAATAATGGTGAGGAAAGAATGAAACTGGACCACTTTCTTACACTAAAGAAAATAATTTCAAAGTGGATAAAAGTCCTAAATGTGGGAGCTGAAACCATAACATCCTCTTGGATAACAGGGAGTAACCTTTCTGACATTGGTCATAGAACATTCCTTCTAGATATGTCTCCTGAGACAAGGGAAATAAAAGCAGATATAAACTGTTGTGGCTTCATCAAAATCAAAAGCTTCTGCACAGTAAGGGAAATAATCAACAAAACTAAAAGCAACCTACAGAATGGGAGAAGATATTTGCAAATGACATATCTGATAAAGGGTTAATATACAAAATATTTAAAGAAATTCTGAAACTCAATAAGAGATATCACCTAACGCCAGTCAGAATGGCTAAAATCTATAACACAAGCAACAACAGGTGTTGGCGAGGATGTGGAGAAAGGGGAACCCTCCTGCGCTGTTGGTGGGAATGCAAACTGGTGCTGTTACTATGGAAAACAGTATGAAGTTTCCTGAAAACCTTAAAAAAGGAACTACCCTATGATCCAGCAATTGCACTACGAAGTATTTACTCAAAGAATGCAAAAATACTAATTCAAGGGATACATGTACCCTGATGTTTATAGCAGCATTACCTACAATTATGGGAGAAGCCCAAATGTCCATCGACTGGTGCATGGATAAAGAAGATGTGTGTATGTATACAATGGAATATTAGTCATAAAAAATAATGAAATCTTGCCATTTGCAAGGACATGGATGGAGCTAGAGAATATTATGTTAAGTGAAATGAGTCAGAGAAAGACAATACCATGTTTTCACTCATATGTGGAATTTATGGAACAAAACAAATGAAGAAAGGGAAGAAAAAGGAGAGAGGGAGGCAAACCAAGAAACAGATCCTTAGCTATAGAGAACAAATTGATGGTTATCAGAGGAGGGAAGTGGGTGAGGGCATGTCTAAAATAGGTGATGGGAATTAAGGAGTGCACTTGTTGTTATGGTCACCAAGTGTTTTGAAATGTTGAATTGATATATTTTACACTTGAAACTAATATTACACTGTATAGTAACTAACTGAAATTTAAAAACTTAACAAGAAAAGAAATGTAAATTATAATTGTGTGTTGATTTTATATCCTTCAACTTTACTGAGTACGTTGATTTTTTCCAACAGTTTTGTGTTTGAATCTGGAATTTTCTAAAATGATCATGTGCAAATAACACTTATGTTTCTTTTTTTTTTTCTTTCTGATTCAGTTGCCTTTTATTTCTTTCTTACCTAATCGCCATAGCTAGGACATCCAGTACTGTATTGGAAAGTGTGATGAGAGTGGGCCTTCTTGTCTTATTCCTGATCATAGAGGAAAAGTCTTTAAGTTTTTCATAATTGAGTATAACGTTAACTATACATTTGTTGTTTGTGACGTTATAATGTTGAAGTAAGCTCTTTCTGTACCCAACCTGTTGAAGGTTTTTATCATGAAAGGATGTCATATTTTGCAAATACTTTTGTAACATCTATTGAATTATCATGTGATTTTTATTTTTCATCCTATTAATGTGATGTATTACATTTATTGACTTGAGTATGTTGACCCATCCTTGAATCCCAGAGTTAAATCACACTTGGTCATTTTTAGGATAGCAACCAGTGTAGAGCCTGAGAGAAAGCGATGTCCCCTAAACTCAAGGGTTTGTGTGAGGGAAGGGATCGAGGATCCCAAGACTGCAGAAAGACCTAGAGGAGGCATCCTTCCAATGGTTGGTCCATTGATTGTTTATCCAGCCCAGTACTGGGGCTTAAACCTTGTGGTGGGGAAGCAACTAAGACTGGTGATTGTCCCCAGTGCTCAAGATCTCAAAGACACCTTCCAAAAATGAAAATTTGACTCAAGGTTAGTCAAAAAGGAGATCTGGTTGAGATGGATTTTGGTCAGCGGGCAATGGCCATTCCCTGTATGGGCCACCAAAAATGTTAGGGTAGCTAGTGATATGGGTGGCAAAGAATTGCCAAAGAGTGGAGAAACACACACAACATAGTTTATTCACTCTCCAAGGGAGGAGAGGGGCCAGACATCAAGAGAGATATTGGCCCCAAGCTTCTGTTGGGCTAGGCCTTTAAAAATATATTTATTTATTTTTTAAAAATTTACATCCAAGTTAGTTAGCATAAAGTGCAATAATGATTTCAGGAGTAGAATCTAGTGATTCATTACCTACATGTTTTTCTTTTTTAAAGATGTGAGAGGGTTGTAGCTGCACTCTTGGGGGGTGGGTGGGAAGGGGCTTGATTCTTGGCCAGATAGGGCAGGAGGTGGCAGGTTTCTTGAGGGGCTCTGTCTGGGGATCGTCTGGGATGTGGGTTGTGGTCAGGCTAGAGAAGAATATGCTTTGTAGTTGTAGTCTATTTTCTGAGAATGGGGGTACCATGACCTAGAAAAACAAGGAGTTAGGGCCAGGTACAGACACCTGTGAGTTTTGTCTGTATGCTTGGCTGGTGAGGGGGATTTAAATAGAACTCTTTAAGTCATAGTGTATAATCCTTTTAATGTGTCCTTGAATTTGGTTTGCTAATATTTTGTTGAGAATTTTTACGTCTGTGTTTATCAGGGATATTGGTCTATAATAGTTTAATTTTCTTGTAGTCTCCTTATCTGACTTTGGTATCAGAGTAATGCTGGCCTCCTTGCTTGAGTTTGGAAATGTTCCTTCCTCTTCAGTTTATTGATAGAGTTTGAGAAGGATTGGTGTTATTTCTTTAAGTTTTGGTAGAATTTCCTTGTGATGCTGCCTGTCCTGAGGTTTTCTGTATTGGAATGTTTTTGACTACTGATTCAATCTCTTTACTAGTTATTGATCTGTTCAGATTTTCTATTTCTTCCTGATTCAGTCTTGTTAGGTTGTGTGTTTCTAGGAATTTATTCATTTTTTCTAGGCTATCCATTTCGTTGACATATAATGGATTGTAGTCTCTTATGATCCTATGTATTTCTGTAGTATCAGTTGTAATGTGTCCTCTTTTATTTATAATGTTATCTGAGGTCTTCTCTCTTTTTTATCTTAGTGCAGCAATTTTATCTTTTTGAAAATCCAGCTCTTAGTTTTTTGTTGATCTGTTTTTTGTTTTGGCCTCTATTTCGTTTATTTCTTCTCTGATCTTTATTATTTTCTTCCTCCTGGTAACTTAATGCTTAATTTGTTCTTACTCTAGAACTTCCTTGAGGTGTAAAATTACATTTATTTGATATTATTATAATTTCCTAATTTAAGCATTTTTCAGCATAAGCCTTCCTCTCAGGACTGGTTTGGCAGCATCCCATAGGATTTGATATGTTGTGTTCCCATCTTCATTTGTTTCAAGAAATTTTTTATTTCCTTGTTTATTTTTTTGGTTTGACCCATTGATTGTTCAGAAGTATTTAGTTTCCACATTCATAGATTTTTCAGCTTCCTCTTGTTGTTGACTTCTACTTTAATACCATTGTGGTCTGAAAAAGATAGGGGGTATGATTTCAGTCTTCTAAAATTTGCTGTGACTTGTTTTGTGTCCTATTATAATATCTACTCTGTAGAGTGTTATGTGTGCACTTGGGAAGAATGTGTTATCCTGATGTTGTAAGAATGCTCTATCTATGTTTGTTAAATCTATTTGGTCTGGAGTATGTTTCAGTGTGGTTTCCTTGATTTTCTCTCTGGATGATGTATCATTGTTGAAAGTGGGTTGTTGAAGTCCCCCCGCCCCCGCCCCATATTGTCTGTCTATTGTCTGTTTCTATCTTCAGGTATGTTAGTATTTGTTTAATATATTTAGGTGCTCCTATGTTTGAAACGTGTATTTACAATTATTGTATCTTCTTTACGTATTGACCCCTTCATCATTATATAATGACCTTCCTTTGTCTCTTGCTACCATTTTTTGCTTGATGTCTATTTTGTCTGATATAAGTATGGGTATCCCCACTTAATATGGTTTACAGTTTGGTTTACAGTTGCCTTTCATCCATTTACTTTGACTCAATGTGTCCTTAGAATTGAAATGAACCTCCTGTATGCAGCATGTAGTTGGGTCTTGTGGTTTTATTCATCGAACCACTCTGTGCCTTTGATGAATTCAATCTCATTTACATTTAGGGTGATTATTGATATGTAAGACCTTACTAGTGCTCTTATTGTTTGCTTTGTGGTTGTTTTATGCCTCCATTGTTTCTTTTTCTCTGTTTCTGCCTACCTTTGTAAATCGTTGTTTTTCCATGGTGGTATGCTCTGATTCCTATTTTTAGCTTCATGAATCTATTCTAGATTTTTGCTTTGTGGTTACCATGAGGCTTGAGCATTTCTTGATAAAACAGTCTATTTTATCCTGACAGCAACTTAATCCTTGTTCTCCTGTAATATTTCCCACCCTTTTCTCCTCTGCTTTTCTATTTTTGATGTCACAGTTTACCTTTTTGTGCTGTGTGTTCATTAACAAATTATAGCAGCTAGAGTTATTTTTAATCTTTTTCCTTTAACCTTTATACTATAGTTAAGTCTTTAGCACACTATTCTAATACAGAATTACAGGTTTATTATGCTGTCAGTTTTTCACCTTTACCAGAATGTTACTTACTTTCATATATTTTCACATTATGTATTAGTGTCTTTTCATTTGCAGTGATGTGGATGGAGCTAGCAAGTATTATGCTAAGTGAAATAAGTCAGTCAGAGAACGAAAAATACCATATGATTTCACTCATAAATAGGTGATAGAGATTAAGGAGTGTACTTGTTATGATGTGCACCGAATGTTGTATTTAAATGTTGTATCACTAAATTGTACACCTGAAACTAATATTATACTATATGTTAATTAATTAGAATTTAAATTAAAAAAAACCATTTTAGCTTGAAAAACTTCTTTCAGCATTTCTTGTAAGGTAAGTCTAGCTGAACTCTTTTAGCTTTTGTTTGTCTGGGAAAGCTTTTATTCTCTTCTGTATCTGGAGTATAACTTTGATAACTTTGCTTTGATGAAGTATTCTTGGCTGGCAGTTTTCATATTTCAACACTTTGAATATGACATTTTGTATTCTTCTGGCCTGTAGATTTTCTGCTGAGAAATATGGTAATTGCCTAATAGAGTGTCTTTGTAGGTTACTTACTTTTTTCCCCCTTGTTACCTATAGATTCTTTCTTTATCATTGATTTGTGATATTTTCATTATAATGTGTCTTGTAAAAAGTCTTTTTGCACCATATAATAGGGCGTTCTATTAGTTTCTTGAACTTGTATGTTTATGTCCTTTCCTAGAATTAGGAAGTTCTCAGCTATTATTGTTCAAGTAAACTCTGCTCCCTTTTCCCTCTCTTCTCCTTTTGGTACACCAATTATTTTGGTATTTGATTTTCTGATAAAATCTGATAGCTCTTGTAGAGTGTCTTCACTTTTAAATTCTTAAGTTTTCTCTCTTATTGGATTATTTCTATATTCCTATCCTCTAAATCACTTATTCTTTCTTCTGTTTGGTCTGACCTGTTTCCAATGCCCTTTATTGCATTCTTTATCTCATTCATTGAGTTCTGCAGCTTCAGAATTTCTGTTTTGTTCTTTTTCGTAATTACAAATTTTTGTTAAAGAATTCCTTCTCTTTATTAATTTTATTCCTGAGTTTATTGAATTGTGTTTCTGAGTTATCTTGTTTTTTTGTTGATTCTGTTCATACAGCTGTTTTGAATTCTTTATCAGCGAGATTGCAATATTCTGTGCCTTTGAGTTCAGTTGTTGCATTATCATTTTCTTTTTTTGATACTATATTTCCTTGATTTTCCATGGTGTTTGATGGTATGGCCTTATGCTTTCACAGGTGGGGTGTCAGAGAATCCTTTTATTAAGGCTTTGTCTTCTTTGATTCTTTTTCTTTTTTTAATATTTATTTATTTTGTGAGAGAGCATGAATGGGGAAGGCAGAGAGAGAGGGAGAGAATCCCAAGCAGACTGCCCTGTCAGTGATGAGCCCTATATGGGGCTCGATCTCATGAACTGGGAAATCATGACCTGAACCAAAATCAAGAGTCAGACACTTGACCGACTGAGCCACTCAGATGCCCCCTTCTTTGATTCTTATAATTCAACAGCCTGGCTATTAGAATCCTTAATTTGTATTCCAGAATGTGGCATGGCACAGTAACTCGAGAGTATGGTTTTTCCTTTGGGAATTGGTTCTCTCAGGTGTGCTGGGAAGATGCACAAGGACCTGAGAGTGCAGTGTGGTATGGGCTTAGCATCTGGGAATTCAAGGGTGCCAACAGTTGGCTAGGAGAAGGATCCTCTAAGTGGAGCACTCCCAGAGATCTGTGGGTAGACCTGCTGATGTTCTGAAGCAAACAGCATGAAATTTGTGCTGTTGATGCTCTTTGATATTCTTATTAGCTTTTCCCCTATTCCGCTCCCCCACGCCCCCAGTCAAGGATGTCGGTCCTTCAAAATCTGGTTCAGTTGCAACCTGCACATTTTCATCAGCTGGGAAGTCACTTACCGCTTTTGATTTCTACCTATCTGTGAGAGTGGTTGCGGCTTTCCACCTCTTCTACTTGAGGGTGCTTCTGCAGCTGCCAAAATATCAGCACCTTGCAATATCATCCAGGGAAGCAGTGCTCCTTTGGCAAGTTCGTCCATCTCCTTTGTTCAAATTAATCTCTATTCCATTCTGATAGCATGCCAGATTCTCCCTTTATGCAGGCTGGACCCCACAAATTCTCTATTGCCTGTGGGTATCCACTCACTTTTGCACTCTCCAGGTTTCCTTTTATCCTATGATCACCATGAGTTGGGGTGGGACATTCTAGTCCAATCCCTTGGATTACAGCCACCATCAAAGCCCTGTATACCCACTTTTGGATGCATAGGTGGGTAGAAACTTCCTGATATTCTGGTGTGGTATGTAGAAACACGTTTATTCTGCTATGAGTGTCTAATCAGTTAACAAAAATGGAGAGAAAAGTGTAACAATCTGACATGATACTGACGTCACTCCAATAAATGAACTTTATTTTTGTGTCTGTGTGTGTTTTAAATTAATTAATTAAATTAAAGTTAGTTAACATACAGTGTAGTGTTGTATTCATCACTTACATATAACACCCAGTGCTCATCCCAACAAGTGCTGTCTTTGATTCCCATCACCCATTTAACCCATCCCACTACCCACCTCCCCTTCAGCAACCCTCAGTTTGTTCTCTGTATTTAAGAGTCTCTTATGGTTTGCCTCCCTCTCTGATTTTATCTTATTTTTCCTTTCCTTCCCCTGTGTTCACCTGTTGTGTTTCTTAAATTCTAGCTATGAGTAAGACCGTATGATACTTGTCTTTCTCTAACTGACTTATTTCACTTAGCGTAACACACTGTGTCTAGTTCGATCCATGTTGTTGCAGATGTTAAGATTTCATTCTTTTTAATTGCTGAGTAGTATTTAATTGTATATATATACCACATCTTTATCCACTCATCGGTCGATGGACATTTGGGCTCTTTTCATAATTTGGCTATTGTTGATAGCACTGCTATAAACATTGGGGTACATGTGCCCCTTCTACTCAGCATTTTTGTATCCTTTGGATAAATAGTAGTACAATTGCGGGTCATAGGGTACTTTTATTGTTGTTTTGAGGAACCTCCATACTTTTTTCCGGAGTGGATGCAACAGTTTGCATTCCCACCAGCAGTTCAAAAGCGTTCCCCTTTCTCTGCATCCTTACCGACGTCTGTTGTTTCCGGAGTTGTTAATTTTAGCTCTTCTGACAGGTATGAGGTGGTATCTCATTGTGGTTTTGATTTGTATTTCTCTGATGATCAGTGATATTAAGCATCTTTTTCATGTGTCTGTTAGACATCCTGATGTCTGTTTTGGAAAAGTGTCTATTCATGTCTTCTGCCCATTTCTTAACTGGATTGTTTTTTGGGTGTCGAGTTTAACAAGTTCTTTATAGATTATGGATACCAACCGTTTATCCAATGTTATTTGCAGATACCTTCTCCCATTCCATCAGTTGCCTTTTAATTTTGTTGTTTCCTTCACTGTGCAGAAGCTTTTTATCTTGATGACATCCAGTGGTTCAGTTTTGCTTTTGTTTCCCTCACCTCTGGAGACATGTCTAGTAAGAAATTTCTGAGGCTGAGGTTAAAGAGGTTGCTGACTGTTTTCTCTTCTAGAATTTTGATGGTTTCCTGTCTCACATTGAGGTCTTTCATTAATTTTGAGTTTATTTTGTGTATGGTTTAAGAAAGTAGTCCAGTTTCATTCTTCTGCATGTTGCTGTCCAGTTTTTCCAACACCATTTGTTGATGAGACTGTCTTTTTTTCCAGGGGATATTCTTTCTTGCTTTGTCAAAGATTAGGTGACCATACATTTGTGGGTCCCTTTCTGGGTTTTCTGTTCTGTTCCTTTGATCTATGCATCTGTTTTTGTGCTAGTACCATACTGTCTTGATGATTACAGCTTTGTAATACAGTTCGAAGTCTAGAATTGTGATGCCGCCATCTTTGGTTTTCTTTTTCAACATTGCCTTGGCTATTTGGGGACTTTTCTGGTTCCATACAAATTTTATAATTGTTTGTTCTATAGAGCTCTGTGGAGTATGCCAGTGTTAGTTTGATTGGGATTGCATTGAATATGTAGATTGCTTTGGGTAGTATCAACATTTTAACAATATTTTTTTTTTCAATCCATGATATGGGATGTTTTTCCATTTCTGGGCGTCTTTTTCAATTTTTTTCATAAGTTCTATCATTTTCAGTGTACAGATCTTTTACCTCTTTAGCTAGGTTTATTCCTTTGTATCTTATGGGTTTTGGTGCAGTTGTAAATTGGATCCATTCCTTGATTTCTCTTTCTGTTACTTCATTATTGGTGTATGGAAATGCAGCCAGTTTCCACCGGTTGATTTTTTATTCTGTGACTTTGCTGAAATCATGCATCAGTTTTAGCAGTTTCTTGGTGGAGTCTTTTGGGTTTTCCATGTAGACTATCGTGTCATCTGCGAAGAGTGAAAGTTTGAGTTCTCCTTTGCCAGTTTGGATGCCTTTTATTTCTTTTTGTTTTCTGTTTGCTGACACTAGGACTTCCGGGACTGTGTTGAACAACAGTGGTGATAGTCCACATCCCTTCTGTGTTCCTGACCTTAGGGGGAAAGTTCTCACTTTTTCCAATTTGAAGATGATGTTAGCTGTGGGCCTTTCAGATATGGGCTTTATGTTGTTGAGGTATGTTCCTTCTCTCCCTTCTGTCTTGAAAGTTTTTATCAAGAAAGCATACCGTATTTTGTCAAATACTTTTTCTACATTGATTGAGAGGATCATATGGTTCTTATCCTTTATTTTATTAATGTGGTTTATCACACTGATTGATTTGTGATTATTGAACCAGCCCTGCAGCCCAGGAATAAATCCCACTTGATCATCATAAATAATTATTTTAATGTATTGTTGAATTTGATAGGTAGTATCTTGTTGAGGATTTTTACATCCAGGTTCTTCAGGGATTTTGGCCTTCACTTCTCCTTTTTATTGGGGTCTTTGGTTTTTGAATCAAGGTAATTCTGGGTTCATAGAATGAGATTGGAAGCTTTCCTTCCATTTCTATTTTTTGGAACAGTATGAGAAAAGTAGTATTAATTCTTCTTTAAATGTCTGATAGAGTTCCCCTGGGATGTCATCTGGCCCTGTAGTCCTGTTTGTTGGGAGATTTTTGATAGCTTTTTATTTAATTACTTTGCTAGTTATGGGCCTGTTGAAATTTTCTATTTCTTCCTGTTTCAGTTTTGGCAGTGTGTGAGTGTCTAGGAATTTGTCCATTGCTTCCAGATTGCCCAGTTTGTTGGCATATAATTTTTCATAGTATTGTGTTAAAATTGTTTGTAGTTCTGTGTTGTTTGGTATTCCTCCTATTTCATTCGTGATTTTACCTATTTGGGTCCTCTCCCTTTTGATAAGTCTGGGTAGGGGATTATCAATTTTGTTCATTCTTTAAAAGAACTAGCATTTAGTTTCATTGTTCTACTGTTTTTTATTGTTTTTTTTGTTGTTGTTGTTGTTTGTTTCTATATCATTTATTTATTCCTTCTTCTGCTGGTGTTAGGCTTTCTTTGCTCCTTTTTTCTAGCTCTTTTAGGTGTAAGGTTAAGTTGTGTATTTGCCACCTTTCTTTCTTCTTGAGATAGGCTTGAATTGCAATGTACTTTTCTCTCAGAATTGCCTTTGCTGCATCCCAAAGGGTTTGGACTGTCATGTTTTCATTTTCATTTGCTTACATGCATTTTTTATTTCTTCTTTAATTTCCTGGTTAGCCCATTCATTCTTTAGTAGGATGTTCTTTAGCTTCTATGTATTTGAGAGCTTTCCAAATTTTTTCTTGTTGTTGATTTCAAGATTTATAGTATTGTGATCTGAAAATATGCATGGTATCATCTCGATCTTTTTGTACCTGTTGAGGGCTGATTTGTGACCCAGTATGTGATCTATTTTGGATAGTGTTCCATGTGCACTGGAGAGGAATGTGTATTCTGCTGCTTTGGAATGAATGTTCTGAATATGTCTGTTAAGTCCATGTAGTCCAGTGTGTTATATGTCATTCAGAGCCATTGTTTCTTATTGAGTTTCTGCTTAGATGATCTGTCCATTGTTGTCAGTGGGATATTAAAGTCTCCTACTCTTATGGTATTATTATCAGTGAGTTTCTTTCTAATATTTTATTTATTTTTGATAGAGAAAGACACAGAGTACAAGCAGGGGAGGGGCAGAGAGAGAGGGAGACACGTAATCTGAAGCAGGCTCCAGGCTCTGAGCTGTCAGTACAGAGCCCGATGCAGGGCTCGAACTTGTGAATCGTGAGATTATGACCTGAGCTGAAGTTGGACGCTTAACCAACTGAGCCACTCAGGTGTCCCATCTTTCTGTTTGTTATTATTTGATGTATATATTTGGGGGTTCCAAGTTGGGGGCCTAAATATTTATAATTGTTAGATCTTGATGGATGGACCCCTTAATTATGATATAAGGCCCCTTTTCATCTCTTGTTAAGGTTTTTGTTTTAAAATCTAGTTTGTCTGTTATAAGTGTAGCCTCTCCGACTTTCTTTTGATTTCTGTTAGCATGATAGATGGTTCTCTATCCCCTCACTTTCAATCTGTAGATATTTTAAGGTCTAATATGAGTCTCTTATAGGCAGCATGTAGATGGATCTTTATTTTTTTTATTCATTCTGATATCTTGTGCCTTTTCATTGGAGCATTTAGTCCATTTACCTTCAGAGTGGTTATTGAAAGATATGTATTTAGTGCCATTACATTATATGTAGTGTTGGTGTTTCTGGTTATGTTCTCTGGTGCTTTGTTGTCTTTATCACTTTGATCTTCTTTTTTTTCCTCCACTCAGATAATCCCCCTTAATATTTCTTGCAGGGATGGTTATGTGGTGACAAACTCCTTTAGTTTTTGTTTGGGAAACTCTTTATCTTTCCTTCTATTCTTAATGACAACCTTGCTGGATAAATAATTCTTGGCTGCATATGTTTCCCATTCAGCATATGGAATATTTCCTGCCACTCCTTTCTGGCCTGCCAAGTTTCAGTGGACAGGTGTGCTGCTAACCTTATGTGTCTACCCTTGTAGGTTAAGGACCTTTTGTCCCTAGCTACTTTCAGAATTCTCTCTTTATCTTCATGTTTTACAAGTTTTACTGTGATATATCATGGTGTTTACCTGTTTTTGTTGATTTTGAGGGTAGTTTTCTGTGCTCCTTGGACTTGAATGCTTGTTTGCTTCCCCAGATCAGGGAAGTTCTCATCTATAATTTGTTCAAATAAACCTTCTTCCCCTTTTTCAAGCTCTTCTTCTTCTGGGCCTCCTTTGATACAGATATTGTTTTGTTTCATGGAATCACTTAGTTCCCCAAGCCTCCCATTATGATCTAATAATTTCCTGTCCCTATTTATTTCACCTTCATTGTTTTACAAATTTTATCTTCTATATCACCTATACGCTCCTTTGCTTCTTCAGTCCTCGTTGTCACTGTTTCCAGTTTGTTTTTCATCTCAGTTATAGTATTTTTAAATTCATTCTGACTAGTTCTGAGGTCTTTCATCTCTGCAGCAGGATTTCTCTGGTGTCTTCTATGCTTTTTTTTCAAGCCCACCTAGTAGTCTTATGATTGTTGTTTTAAATTATTGTTCAGATATATCGCTTATATCTATTTTGAGCAAGTCCCTGGCTGTGATCTCTTCTTGACCCTTCTTTTGGGAAGAATTCCTTCATTTTGTCATTTTGAGTAAGTTTTTGTTGTTTGCATGTTTTAAAAGCTTTTTGTGTTTCCATCACCTGAGTGTACTGCTATATCAAAAAGGGGTCATGCACTGTCTAGGTCCTGGCCTTTCAGGAAGTGTTTCTGATGTATGCTTTGTGCACTCTGCTGTTGCATTTTGGCTTCTCTTTCTCACTGGTTAGTCCTCTGCAGAGCTTATCCTTGCTTGCAGTGGTGGTGTGTTTGGACCTTTAACTAAGTGTGCTTTGATTTGTTTGTTAAGGTAATCCTGGAAAAAAAGGAGTTGGGAAAAGCCTGATCCTAATAAAAAGAGAAAAGAAAAGGGAACAAAATCCCCCCAGAGAATCAAAAAACTCTAGGATGATTCCAATGAAAATGAAAAGAAAAATAAGAGAAAAAAAGAAGAAAAGAAAAAAGAGAAGGAAAAAGAAAAGAATAAAAATGACTGATTCAAAAAAAAATGAGAAAAGGAAATGAAAAAGCCAAGAAGAAACTATGAGCCTGATTACAAATGAAAAAAGAAGAAAGTAAACGAGTAAAAAGAACTGCAGGTGTTGTTTTGAAGCATTTGATTTTCAGTGCTCTTGGTACATGGGGGGTGCTGGGTGTGCTGGTCTTTTGAGAGAGAAAAGTCCACTGTGTTGGCTCAGAGTCATTCTTGTGCCAGTAAACAGACAGTTGCCAGGCATGGGATGGTGGGGTTTGGTGTAAGTGTGTCTGCCTCCCCTGGAGGCCTCTGTGTTGCTTTCTGAAGTCCCACCTTGGTTTTGGGAGAAAATGGAGCTACCCAAATCTCTTGTCCCCGGACATGGGGGACAGCCCACACTGTTCAGGCAGCTCTCAAAGAATAGCAAGGGCAGTCAGCTCACCCTGTGCCAAACCCTGTGTGTTTTTTCTTTGGCGCTTGGCTGGGATTCTTAAAGGACTTGGCACCATTCAGATTGGTCTTGTCCTCTGGAATAGAGCCTTTCCACCCTGCTGATGAAAGGCCTTTGGGTGGCACCTTCAGGGTCCTTTTTCCTTGGGGAGGCAGTAAACCCTCTTCCAAACAATCTCCAGGAAGTGAATGTTCTCTCCCAATGTGTCTTGGAGATCTCTACACCACCCTGTGCACTCTGTGGTCAGCCCCCTCCTCCCCAGAAGCGCATGCCACAGCTCCACTCTGGAGATTGTCATGCACTTCTACAACCTCAGAGTTTGAGCTCCAAATGCTGTTTGAAAGAAAAAAAAAAACTGGGACACTCAGTAATTCTCGCTCCCCAGTCCATGGTCTAGAGAGGCTTTCATCTTGTGCTAACTCAGTGCTGAACTTTCTCAACCCCTCTTTCTTTCTCTTTTGTCTTTCCACGGAAAGAGTTGTCTCCCCTCTGCCACACTATCTCCCCCAATTCACTCCCATGCACATTGCACCTGCCAAGCTGTCTCCCTCCAACTGTGGAGATCCTTCTGCCACACTGCAGATCTATTTCTTGGGTGTTCCAAGTGATCTGACCTCAATATGTTTGAGGGACGAGGAAAGCCCAGGGTCCTCCTACTTTTCTTCCATCTTAATTCCTCTCACTCCCTTAATGCATTTTAAATTTGGATTTTGCTATTGATAGTTGTGTTCTAGCAATAAAGCACGTGTAAAATGAGATTCTATAAGAAACACTCATTATATTTCTAAAATGGAATCATTTTTGAATAGATTATGTGATAAAATAGATCGTTTGAAATAATTTAGAAATCTAAGTAAAATTTCCTTTATGAAGTATATAAAATATAAAACCTTAAATTTAGTATAAAATAAATATTTTATACTTTATTACTACTTTTCCACTTTCTCAGATTTTAAATTATTTATTACTTTACAATTTGTCCTACTTGTTATATAATTCTTTCAGTATGTTTCAGCATAGGCTTCCTGATCTTTTTTGGTCTAATGTTCTGTTTTTCATGTATGGAGTTGATAGAAGAGAATGTGGTTTGAGTTGTTTTTCACTGAAGGTATGCATTTGCAGTGATCCTTCTATTTCTTCTTGCTTACTGACCTAGGTGTTTTGATATGATTGACTGAATTTAGGATAAGAGACTCTTTTCTCTTGTTATCTTGTGTTCTTGACCATTGTAGGAAAAAGCCCATGTACTCACAAAGTTTTCTTAGTATAACAACCCTGTAATAAATCCTTGATTTTCATTTATTGTTATTAAATGTTCTTGTTATTGTGTCCTGTATTGCTTTTTAGGGTTTTTCATTACCATTTAATATGTGAGATTCTAGTACAAAGCTTTTAAGTCAAGATAATATAAATAGTATATTTTGTACCACATGCAACAAATGTTCTAAAATGGACACACTCAGGATTTTAACAAGTTTTTGGCATTTTTTTTTCCTTTAAAATCACAGGATGGATATCGAATGGGGAGAACAATGAAATATTGATTAACATAAGAAGCACATCCTTATAATTAGTTCAGGATGCCGCAGAATTAGGATGGCAAAGCTGTTACTGAGGAATACATGAAAAAAGTCATTCTGGTTCAAACTCTATTAATTTGGGTTATAACATTCCATATTATAATTGTGAAAGAAATAGAATTTGAATATGTGAAATGATGTTTTAATATCCAATATACTAGAATATCATATACTTCAAATTATGACATTTTACTGTGCTTTTTTCAAAGAACATTCAGTATTCTTAATTTCTAAAGGCACAAGATTTAATTTTTTTTAATGTTTATTTATTATTGAGAGACAGAGGGAGACAGAGCATGAGCAGGGGAGGGGCAGAGGGAGAGGGAGACACAGAATCCGAAGCAGGCCTCAGGCTCTGAGCTGTCAGCACAGAGCCCAATGAGGGGCTCAAACTCACAAACTGCGAGATCATGACCTGAGTCGAAGTCAGACGCTTAACCAACTGAGCCACCCAGGCGCCCCCCTAAAGGCACAAGATTTAAGGCACAGTGATAGCTATTTTATTTTTTATTTACATTTTATATTTTAGTTTTATTTTCTTATTTTTTAAAGTCTTTTTAAAATTTTATTTGCTTTGAGAGAGACAGAGACAGCATTTAAAATATTAGAAAAAATGACCAATTTCAGAAGAACCTTTATATGAATTTTATTTGGTTTTAATTAATTCTTTAATATGTTGTTGATAAAATTTGAGGCTTATGTGATGACTGTGACCTCATATTCTCTCCCTTTTACTGTTCACTGGCACTTCTAATTGATGTTCAGGAAGCTTAATTTTTATTTTTGTTAGGGACACTCATAAAAATAACCAGTTTTAAAAAAAATATATGATGAAATACAGTGGCTATAACATAAGGAAAAGATCCACAAAGGAGGAAGTGACCAGTAATTCACAAGAGAAAACATTAGGTTGGGTAGAATATTTATAAATATTACTTACAATGAAACAAAGTGAACTAGAAACTTTTACATCAAGAGATACAAACTTGAAATGGTATAAATGTGGCTATACTGTGAGAAACAATGAGTACAGGTAAAAATAGTGATAAACAGATAAGGAATTATACTATAGACCTGACAATATTGATGATGCTTTCCTACTGGAGAAGTAAAGAAGCAGGATACCTAGATCAGACTAATCCTTGATGTCTGCCAATCCCACCACTTCCATTATAGCTATTATATTGAGCCTAAATTTAAAATCACTATTTTTTATATAGAAAATAGTCAATTATCAACAATTTCTTTCAGTTCAACCTATATAGGATTACTTCAAAACACCTTTAAAGTCCCAATTAGCATTTAGAGAAAGAATCTATAAATTTATCAAAAGGGAATAGATGGTATGCATTGATAGGTAAAATGTAAGAGCTGGGGATAACCATATTTTCCATTATCAAAGAGAGTGATCTCTAAAGTGTAACAAGCATGGTTAAAGAAAAGAAAACCCAAGATATATGAGTACCTATCTGCTTTAAGAAGCCTAAATGAATTAAATCCTGGTATACTGAAATAATTTTCCCTGGCAGGTATTTGCTTGAAATCAGAGTGGACAGGAGAAATGGAAATGACACAATGGACAAATATATCAAAGGGGAAAAAATGATACATTCTAGGAATTATAGATTGGTGAATTTAACCCTAGGCAAAATTTTAGACACGTTATTGAACAAGTGGTTTGTGTACTCTTAGAAAAGAAAGAGGTGATCACTAGGAACTTAATGCTTATTAAAAAAGAATGTCAGGGGCGCCTGGGTGGCTCAGTCGGTTAAGTGGCCGACTTCGGCTCAGGTCATGATCTCACGGTCCGTGAGTTCGAGCCCCGCGTCGGGCTCTGTGCTGACAGCTCAGAGCCTGGAGCCTGTTTCAGATTCTGTGTCTCCCTCTCTCTGACCCTCCCCCGTTCATGCTCTGTCTCTCTCTCTGTCTCAAAAATAAATAAACGTTAAAAAAAAAATGTAAAAAAAAAAAAAAAGAATGTCAAACTAGCTTTATTTCCTCTTTAACCAAAAGATGTATAAAGCAGCTGTTTTAGAAAACTGAGGTAGTCTTTGCAATCCTAAATTGCATTCATAGAAATGTGGTTGGAAATAATCCACTCTGTGCTGATTAAACCACTGGAATATTTTGCAGAATTCTTGTTATTTTAAGAGGCTGAGACATTGATGAACTAGAGACATCATAGAAAAAAGCAACCACAGTAGTGTTTAGGGTGAAAGAGTGTTTTTCTATAGGGGATGATAGGAAAGAGAGGTGTTTGTAAACTATGGCAGTGAGTAATGTAGAAGGAACCTCATATATTGAGAGAAGATTTAAGGCACAAGTGATAGCTAATTTCTTTTTTTTTTTAATTTTTTTTAAAAATTTTATTTATTTTGAGAGAGACAGCATGAGCAGGGGATGGGGAGAGAGAGAGAGAGAGAGAGAGAGAGAGAGAGAGAGAGAGAAAATCCCAAACAGGCTGCACACTGTCAGTGCAGAGCCCGATGTGGAGCTCAAACCCACGAACCATGAGATCATGACCGGAGCTGAAACCAAGAGTCAAATGCTTAACTGACTGAGCCACCCAGGCACCCCAAGTAACAGCTATTTAAAAATATTTCATGGGTTACCATGTGACAAAGGGATTTGACTGTTTCTTTTTTTTTTTTCCCAGTGTAGCTCCCAAGGGCAGAGGCTGTATGATTGTAGAAGTTACAGGTAAAGAGATTGAGTTCAATTAAAGGTAGAGTCTCCCCAAAATTAGAGTAGCTTAACATATGAATTGGCCATTATATTAAGAAATAATAATCTTCTCTTTACCAGAAGTGTTTAGGCAGAGACTAAATGGCCATCTGCCAGATAATGTTATAGAAAAGATAATTTTGGGAGGAGAGAGATTGGACTAGAATTAGTAGTTCCCAAACTTGACATAGTATCAGCATCACTTGTAGAGCTTATTAGAAAAATACATTTCTAAAGCTGTATATATTTTTAATATATATTATATATTATAATATATAATATATTATACATTATAAATTTAATAATTTAGATAATTTTCCTCATTAAAGTATCTTATTCACTCATGAAATTGGGCAAATGAATGATGAAAGCTTTGTTCAGTGGAATGTAAATTCCATGAGGATGAGGATCTTGTTTGATTTGTTTATAAGGTGTATTTCCAGTGTCTGTCATAGTGCTTAGCTCATAGTAGGTGGTCAACAAACATAGGTTTTAATGAAAAAACAATTATTCCATTAATAGCTGTTCACTGATCTCTATGACTTAATAAATTTATAAAATACCGTTTTATCCTGTTTTTACTTGAATCTTCAAGCATTTTGCTCTGTCACTGAGTTAGTTCATATATCTTATCTCTTGGTAGAGAACATTTAGATGTCTATCTTACAAAATTTTAAAGAAAAAAACAAACATGATGGATTCTGAATAGATTGTTTTATATTTAAATACATTTTATACATACACACATTTGACTAATTTATCTACTAGTTGAGTTTGTCAATACAAAGAAATGTGGCATCAAGGATTTTTGTCTGAAAAGGATGCTTCTTAAAATATTTCAAGACAAAGTTGGCATGTTCACATCACTGCTCAAGAGAAAATGCTCTATAGTTGATTGTTGGAACCTGACCATAACTATGCCAGGTCCCTAGATAGAAAGGAGTTACAACTATAGCATAGGGTATTATTTCTCTAAAGTTGCCAAATCCTTAACAACTGTTGATGGAAAAGCAGGAATTTTGTTCTGACTAAAATTACGTTGATTGCTCGCCCAGTTTCAACTATTGTTTTTGCCATTTCACTTTTGTGACTATATGGAGCTAAATTCCTTAGTAAATAGAGGCTGAAATAACATAACTTAACCTTTATAGTGTTTTTGAAAACTTAAGTAAGTAATTAATCAAGGTAATTAGTTGTAGATACTAAAACTTATTTACATGCCTTTGAAGTACTATAGATTTTAGAAGGCTTAATAGTGAGAATGCAATAATGGCATTCTAGTGGATATTTTGGCATAGGATTGTGGGAACTTTTTATTTATTTGTAGGTTTCTCATGAATACCTCATTTTACTTTAAGGTGAAAGAAATTTAAATTGTTCATCTTCCAACTTGTATTATACTTAAAATAGAAAAATAATTCACTCAAGTAGTACATTTGATAGAGACATTCAGATACATCACAGTGATAATTGTGTTTGTGTATGTGTGTCTATTTTATTGTCACTTTTGAGAAAAAGAATAATGACTTTGAGTATTTCCCTCCCTTAAAAGAGCTATGTAACATTTGTGCTAGAAGAGTGAGATCTACTTCTTCCTGGTAGAATACTCAAGGGTTGGTCAAAAGTGAACTCAATTGTATCTTTATAGTCAGGTATCAGCTATTAACAATTGACAAAAATGTTCCTGATAAAGTACTCTGTAAATAGATAAGAAAAGCAAAAAGCAGTAATACTGAAAAATAGTGGCTAAATGGACAATGCATGCAAAAGTGTTGACAGGACTCCTTAATGTATAGAGCCTAGGGCCTGTTGATATCAAATGACTGAAAAAAAGGTATGAATGTTACCATTTCAGGTGCTAGGTGAAAAAACAAAAAATCCCTGAGATCGGAAAGAAGGAATATTTGATGCTGCTTCTGTCAGATATTCAACGTACCTTATATTAGAATTTTTTTGAATAGGTATTAGTGATAACTAAGAAGAACCTAATAGAAAAATTGTATTTAATACAAAAATGTATTGTTAAGTGAAATTTAAAAAAAATTGCCTATACTTTGATTACAAAGCAGTTGGTTCCATTTCTCTTGTTTCTTCTTAGTCTTTATTATATATGTATGCATTTTTTCTATAATTTAAATCATAGTATACTTGCAAGGTTGTATTTTATGTTTTTTGCTTTGTAGTTACTAAGTTTTTCCACAGTGCTATAATACTTGTATTTTAATTAATTCCTATAGAATAGTCCATCACATATTCTGTAACTTAATTTACCATTCCCCTGTTGTTGGACTTAGGTTATTTATCATTCTTTGGTATTATAAAAGCATTTTGTACATGTAACCCTTTTTTGCTAAACAGTTATGTCACTAGAATAGATTCTCAGGGGTTGAGCAGTGGGTGTGTATATTCTCATGCCTCTTGAAGTATATTGCCAAAATTATTTTCCAAATGGATCATGTCACTTTATGGTGCATCTAGAAATGTAGGTGTACACCAGTTTCAGGTAGTAATTGCTGGCATTAAGTTTTAGAATTTTTAAAATGCTAATTTATTAGGTATACTATTGTATTTCATCATTCTCATTTAAATTTCTTTTGATAGTTGGCAAAATAGTTAAATGTTTTTGTGACTTCCTTTATTTGTATTTCCTATATTGTGACTTATCTGTTAATTTTCTTTATCCACTAATCTATTAGATCTTAGTGGTGTTCTTATAGATGGTTAGATTAATATGTGTTTTAAAATATTAAGATTATGTCATATTTGTTGCAAATATTTTCCGTTTTTCTTTTTAATGAATTATTAGTTTTCTTTGTAAAGGAGTCTTAAAAAGTAAAAGCTAATTTGTATACACTATAAAAATGCATGAAGTTTTTAGTCATTGTTCCTGATTTAACAGTTTTGGCCTGAGAGTATTAATGGGGTCTCTTTGGGGTGAAGAATATTGGGCACCTGGGTGACTGAGTTGGTTGAGCTTCTCCTGAGTCATGATCTCCTGAGTTTTGAGTCGCAAATCGGGCTCCCTGCTGTCAACACAGAGTTTGCTTCCGATCCTCTGTCCCCCTCTCTCTGCCCCTTCCCCACTTGCGCTCTCCCAAAAAATAAATAAATATCTAAAAAAAATATTTTGTTTATATGCTTAGTTGTGTTCCTTTGGCCTTCGAAAAAATCAGATATTTGTTAGATGAATGACTGGATTTCTGGTAGCTATTACCTCTCTCTGTCATTGATTATTTGTTTTCTTTATGTCTCTGCTTTTCTTCTCAGAGTTGCTCTTCTGATTTTTTTTCTTCCTATTGATGTTGTTTTTTGTTTTTATCCTTTAAGCAGTGGTTTCTAACTGGGGGCAGGTTTTTTTTTTTTTTTTTTTTTTTGTTTTTGTTTTTGTTTTTGTTTTTGTTTTTGTTTATTACCATCAGGAGACGTTTGGCAATGTCTGGAGATATTTTTCCTTGTCACGGCTTCATGGTGGTTTTTATGAACATCTAGTGGGTAGAGTCCAGGGATGCTGCTAAATACTCTTCAATAAACAGCCCCGTACACTGAAGAGTTATCAGGCCCAAAGTGCCATTATTTCTAAGGCTGAGAAACCCTGCCTTAAGTAACACAACTTTTCTTCTATCTACTTGCAAAGTATGGATAGAAAAAAGCAAAGCAGAAGTGATGATTGATTGTTTCAGGGAACTAAGAGCAGTAAGAAATGTTTGACTGGAGAAGGAAGATTACTAAGTCCCAAAGTTATGGTGTCTTTTCTTTCCACCTTAGAGTTGTGAAAATTTCTAGAGGTTGGGATGGGGAGCAGCTGCCAAAAAGAAATCCTCTTAGCTGGTAGTGTTGCTTACAAGTTTTCTACCATTATTTACTTAACATATCACAGTGTTATATAAATACTCAGATCTTTATTATGTTCTTATGGTTTACATTCAAAGTTTCATTGGTTTTGCTATTCATCATTCATTTTTTTGTCATTTTGTCAGTTTAAAATGGCCAGCAGATCTACCTTTGCCTAAGAAAACACTCCATTGCTCTTTAAGACTGGGATACGGAAAGGTTTCATTTTGTGTGTGTGTGTGTGGGGGGGTGGTGGCATGGTTCTAACTGTATTAATCTGGCTACAAATCCATTCTTGCCTTAATTTTGCCTTGGCTTCAAAATTAAGCTATTATCATTTGTACTATATTATTTATGCACTAGGGTGAAATGTCACCTTGCCTCAATGTGGCTTTCCACTTATGAAGATCTAATGATTTGATTAAAATATAATGTTTGGGATGTTAAATATTTTCAGTGCATAAGGGAATACTGGAGGAATTTCACAGAGCAAGTGGGTGCTTGTAAATCCTTACATGGAGGTTAAGATCTCCATTTTAGGTAAGTGAGAAGAATCTAGGTGGCATTGGAGGAGAATTGGACAGATCTATGCTTTCTTCTGTCTGTTTTTTAAGAAAATAAATAATAAGGCAAACAAAAAGCCAGGTGTAAGTTGACCTTATAGGAGGTGCAGTTTCAAAAATTCATTGGTAACTAGTGGGAGAGCCTAAAAGTGGAGAACCTATAGAGAAACCTAGGAAAGATTGTTTGTTACTGAAAACTTAATGTGTTATCATAGCTTCCTTTCTTTTTTCACTGTATAAATCTATTACTCTTGAAATTTTAGAGACAGCTTCATATGGAGTGAATGGATTTGAGGAGGTAGGACAGGAGTTCATAAAATTCTCTATGTAATTAAAAAAAATTAATGTTTTTATTTATTTTTGAGACAGAGAGAAACAGAACATGAGCAGGGGAAAGGCAGAGACAGAGGGAGACACAGAATCAGAAGCAGGCTCCAGGCTCTGAGCTGTCAGCACAGAGTCTGATGCGGGGCTCGAACTCATGGACTGTGAGATCATGACCTGAGCCGAAGTCGGATGCTTAACCGACTGAGCCACCCAGGCGCCCCTCCCTATGTAATTTTTAAGGTGTATTTTACTTAACCAAATATAGTCTTTATTATAAAATTCCTTCATGTTATAGTAAGATTTACCCATATACTTAGAGTGACAGTATCTTTGACTGTAGTTTACCAAGAAAGGCAAAACAAGAATGTACCTGGGAAATGAGAGTAAGGCAAACAGAAAATCAGACTTGTGGGATTTAAAAGAAGAGTATTCTTAGTGCTTTGTGTTAGTAAACTTGAGTTCATAAAATCATGAAATGTGTAATGGAATTTAGACTTCTCACAGGGTAAAATGGCTGTGGTGTATATACCCTGTTTTACCTCATCTTAATTTTTATGATTTAACTTCATGATGTAGGTTTCGCTTTTAGATTTTAAGAAGGAGTCTCCTATTTTATGTTTTTCAGTGAATATCACCTCTGCCAGGCAATTAACTGGATGCAGTCGCTTCAGCCATATTTTCCCTTCATCTGCTTACCAGCACATTAAGATGCATAAGAGAATTCTGGGGCACTTGTCATCTGTCTACTGTGTAGCATTTGACCGAAGTGGGAGAAGAATTTTTACAGTGAGTTTAAAATTTATGATACTATAGCATAATAGAGATTTACAACAATTAAAGGTAGGCTTCATGGCACTGAATTATACTTGTAAGCAATTCATCCTTCTTAGACACATGAATGCAGGAAAAGATGAATAGAAATTGAAAGTCTTTTCTCATTCTATTTAAATGAGTAAACTATAATGTCCTCTATGTTTTGGGAAATGTAATTAAAAACAACGAAATCTTAAGGCCTTATATACATAGAGATGGTTAATTTATGTGAAACAATTTTATCTACTCAGTTTCATTTCCTTTCATTTTAGCAAACATTTATTAAAATGCATTTTCCATTTGTCACTTAGTGTAATTTGTGTCCATTCTGCTTAATTAAAATGATTACACCATTCATATAGTTGAATAATTGTACTACACAGTAGCCAAGATTAGTTATTGTGTATATCTTTCTTTTGTTTTAGTACTAATTATTTTTTAAATAGTTTTTTTAAGCTTTTATTTAAATTCCAGTTAGTTAACATACAGTGTAATACTAGTTTTGGGTTCGACACTTGCATATAATACATGGCGCTCATCACCGCAAGTGTTCTCCTTAATTCCCATCACCTATTTTACCTATTCCCCCAACTGACCTTCCCTCTATTAATCATCAGTTTGTTCTCCATAGTTGAGTCTGTTTCTTGTTTTGCCTCCCTCTCTCTTTTTTACCCTTTATTCATTTGTTCTGTTTCTTAAATTCCACGTATGAGTGAAATCATATGGTATTTGTCTTTCTCTGACTTCTATCACTTAGCATTTTATTAACCAGATCATATTGTGTGTTTTTGAGTACAAAATTTTAGCACGCTAATATTTCTAAGAAAGGGTTTAGTGTCATTGCTTTAGTACTAAGTTAACATAGAAGTGGAGTTAGTGGCATAATTTTCTTTTTAAATTTCTATGATATAGTAAATGAAGTAGTTTGCATTTGAGAAATTATGACTCCTTGGAGTTCATTAAAGACTCTTCCATTGACATTTCATAACTCCAAATGCATCGTTTAAGTATTTGGATGTTGATGATCATGATGAGAATGACAATTGCCATCTTTCTATAAACATAATTACTAAATAGCTTATTTACCACATTAGATTAGAATTGATTTTAGTATTTTTAAAGCTCTTTTGAAATTCTCAGTAGGAAGTGCAACATAATATTTTCAGCAGAGATTGTTAACAAAGACTCATATTTACTAAGAAATGCATGTAGACTGGGGCGCCTGGGTGGCTCAGTCGGTTAAGCGTACGACTTTGACTCAGGTCACGATCTCGCGGTCTGTGAGTTTGAGCCCCGCGTCGGGCTCTGGGCTGATGGCTCAGAGCCTGGAGCCTGCTTCCGATTCTGTGTCTCCCTCTCTCTCTGCCCCTCCCCCGTTCATGCTCTGTCTCTCTCTGTCTCAAAAATAAATAAAGGTTAAAAAAAGAGAAATGCATGTAGACTTAAATTTTTAAGTATCTATAGAAAAAAATATTCAACTATGATAAAAGGCCATCAGGTATAAGGAAAGAAATAATGCAGATACATTTAATGCCAAATCACTTAAAAGTGAGTTAAAAATATTTTGAGTTAAGATTGGTAGTTTTGAGGAGTTCTTCACAAATGCCATTGTCAGTTTGGACAGTGCTTTGTCATTGCCATCATTTGGACATCAGTTCTATTTCTTACTGGATCCATATTATATGGACAAAAAGATTAGAAAGTGAAGGCTCAGAAGTAATTTAATAAAAATCCTGCCTTTGTCATTTGGCTTTTTTTTCTGGGGTGGGGGATTGCAAATTTTCGCTACATTGTAAATCTTCTGTCCTTTTGTATTACTATAGGGTTCAGATGACTGTTTGGTGAAAATTTGGGCAACAGATGATGGACGTCTCCTTGCTACACTTCGAGGGCACTCTGCTGAAATTTCTGACATGGCTGTTAACTATGAAAACACTCTTATTGCTGCAGGCAGCTGTGATAAGGTTGTAAGGGTGTGGTGTCTTCGAACTTGTGCACCAGTTGCAGTCCTTCAGGGACATTCAGCTTCTATTACTTCCATACAGGTAAGAAAAATGAAAAGATATCTCTAATATATATAATGAGGGTAGGAATTCTCTCAGTTTTTGTTATATTGTGTGGATATTTATAAAGAATAGCAACAGAAAAATATTGATCTCTAAGAGCTTTGTCCCTACTCTGCTCTGGTATTTTTTTAAAGTTCCTGTTTTATATAAATTTATTCCCTTCAGAGATAATTAAAATCTCATTGAAAAGATTTTTCAAATGCAGTGTAAAACATCTTATTTATCTCACTAGTATTTGTGAAGAAGGGAGAAGACTTATAAATGCCATAAGGAAGCAACACTAATACCTGTTAGGTTATAAACAGGTTCTAACTTGAATATTGGCATACTTTGTGTTAATATTTAATGCAAGATGTTTGTCAGTCGGTTTGTGTGTGTGTGTTTGTGTATGTGTGTGTGGTTTGATGTTAAAGAAATTTTATTCTTAGTTACAGTGATTTCTTATTTCAACTTGATATTTGACATAAGATACATTGACTTTTAAATTCTTATTCATAGAGCATTTTTACTAAATGTTGGTAGTGAAAGTCCTGGATAGCCCCCAAAAAACTTTTATTTAAGAAAACTAAGCTGAATTTGTCCTCTTCTTTGTGTTGAAAGCAAAATAGAGGAATCCCTCTGAAACTGTTTTACACTTCGGTCAAGGAAGGAGACCACTTTTGTGGATGAGATAATTAACTCCCATTTACTTTTCCTTGTTCTTTAGTCACTAAAAAGTATGTCAGTCAATTTTTGTGTGTTATTTAAATAAAATATCACCTGTTTATGAGGAGCTAGCAAGAATTAGGTTTAATGTATATTGGATTTTAAAAATTGTATATCAAACTTTTAATCAGTTGAAATTATTTTATGTCTTTTGTTTTAGGAGTTTATTAGTTACTTGTGTTCCTATCATCGTATCTGCCGGATTATTTCTGGAATTCAGAAATACTCTCATATAACGAAAAAAAAAATGGCCACTGATATTGAAAAATGTTTTGATACTCCTTGGCTTCCTCATAGGTTGATTTTCTGATTTCTATCTCACTTTGTTTACATGTAGGAGCTCCCTAAAGATTGATGGATCTCTATCACATTCTTTCCTTTAGTGATCTCATTAAGTCTCGTAGTTTTGGATTTCATCTGTAGGCTGATGATTTTGAAACTTATATTTTCATCTTGGGACCTTTCTCTTAGTTCCATACTTGTATATTCAGCTACCCATTTTGTATCATCACATGAATTTCATGAATCTCAAACTCAGCATACTCAAAATTGAACTTCTATTTTCCTTTCTTAAATCTGCTTTTCCTAAAACTTTTTTCAACTAAACAAATGGCTATTTTATCCTTCCAATTGCTCAGAGTAGTCATCCCTGACTTTTTTTTGTCTCTTTTATATCTCATATCTAACTTGCTAGCATATAATTTTGGCTCTACCCTCAGAATAAATCCAGAATCTGACAAATTATCATGATCTTTATCATTTCTATTACGTTTCAAATAGTTATCATCTATGACCCAGATTATTGAAGCACATTTCCAACTGATCTTCCTGCTTCTACCCTTCCCTCTTTCTTGCCCCAGTCTAACCTCTGCCATAGCAGGCTGTGTGGTTTTAAAATGGAAGTTAAATCACGTCACTGGTACTCAGAACCCTCAGTAGTTCCAAACTCAGTGTTAAAGTTGAAGTCTTTACAATTACCCATATTGTAAGGCCTACATTCTCAGCCCCTTGCTCTCTTTGACCTCATCTTCTACTAGTTTTCTGTTCTCATTCTGCTTTAGCTGCTGCTATGCACTCTGCTTTGTTAGACCACTCTGCCTCCAATTCTGCCTTTGCTCTGTTTCATGTCTCTGGAACGGAATGGTCTTCCTTAGATAGTCACATGGCTTATTCCTTCACTTTCTTTGCACTTTGTGTAAATTTCTCTTTCTCAGGGACTTTCTCTGACCACTTTACCACTCTAAAATTGTAAATTGTTCCCTGAACCAGCACTCTTTATCTCCCCTTAATTTTATTTTTTTCCATAGTAATCAGTACCATTTAGTGTGAATTCTATATACTATACTCTTTGCTAATTGACTGTCTCCATTAACATCATGGTGTATTTTCCTTTCAGATTTTTTTTAAACAAAACAGATATAAAATGATATGATGTTAATAGAGGTTGCCTCTGGGTGGTGGGATTATTTTAAAAAAATCTTATGTCTTTATTTTATTTTGAAAGACAGACAGAATGCAAGCAGGGGGAGGGGCAGAGAAAGGGAGACACAGAATCCGAAGCAGGCTCCAGGCTCTGAGCTGTCAGCACAGAGCCCAGTGCGGAGCTCAAACTCAGACTGTGCGATCATGACCTGAGCTGAAGTCAGACGCTTAACCGACTGAGCCACCCAGGTGCCCCTGGGTGGTGGGATTATGAGTAGCTTTTATTGTTTCTCTATATTTACTAAATTTACTTTAATAATGATGTATTAATTTATATTCAGAAGTGTACATATCTTATTTGTATAATCTCTAACATGATTTATTATTTAAAAACAATCCAATTAGGGAACATTAATAGGCCAGATCCACCTTTGTGATTGATGAATGTATTTAAATATAATGGTGATAATAAAAGTTTTAGTGTTTTTTTCAAACTTAATACAATTATACTCTTTTATATTTACTTGTCTTATTTGCATATATCAGAGATCAGCAAATTCATGGATCTGATAGTAAATATTTTAGGTTTTGCAGACTGTGTGGTCTCTGTCATACCTACTTAACTCTGCAGGCCAAAAGCAGCTATAGGCAGTGTAAGGTGACTTTGTCCAATAAAGCTTTATTTACAGTAACAGGCAGCAAGTTGGATTTGGCATGTGTGTTGTAATTTGCAGACTCCTGCTGTAAATTGTGGATTAAGCTTTCAATTGCAAGTTTCTTTATCTCAGAAAGGAAAATATAGGCATGATACCTGAGTACTGGTTCTTTACTGTATATCAACTGTTAATGGATAACATTAATTGATAATCTTTGTTTGATTTAAATTCTCTAGTCTTGGTAGAAGTTCTGTGTTTCCTGTCAAGAAAACTAGATAAATGAATTCTAATATCTATAATGATCATTTTCTTTAGATTTGAGTCAAAATTTATTCAGATCCTTAATATTCATCTTAGTGGTGTTGATTTATCTGTATTTGGGATTTTTAAAAAAAAATTTTTAATGTTTATTTATTTTTGAGACAGAGAGAGACAGAGTATGAATGGGGGAGGGTCAGAGAGAGAGGGAGACACAGAATCAGAAGCAGGCTCCAGGCTCTGAGCCATCACCAGCCCAGAGCCCGACGCGGGGCTCGAACTCATGGACCATGAGATCGTGACCTGAGCTGAAGTTGGACGCTTAACCGACTGAACCACCCAGGTGCCCCTGTATTTGGGATTTTTAAAACTCATGGCATGCAGAGACCCTGGTTTGATTTCCAACTTTTTTCTGTATCTCAGGCATCAGGAGCCCAGTGGCTCTTCCCTTATCTGATTCTCTTCTGAGGATGTGTAAAATACTGAGAGTCAGAGCCTGAGAATCCTTCATGATAAGGCCATCCATGGTTCATCTAGGGTAGTAGTCGTCCTTTAAATTGGCAACTTAAGTATATTTTTTAATCTATTTTGTCCACAATGATACAGATATTTGACCTATTATACATTTTCTATTAAAAAAAATGAAAATGATTTAAATTTTAAAAGGACAACATTTATATCATACATTATTGCAGTTGGAGTTTAAAATAAAATGATAAGACCAAAATATTTAGATATAACTTCCTAATCATTGATTTTAGATTGATTTCTGATGCCATATTCATATAAGCTATAAAAATTCCATAATTTTTTGCTATATAAGTATATATTTAGTAGACTTATAATGGCTTACTAGTAATCACCTTGTAATATTTTTCTCCATTAAAAGTAATGAAATAATCTTAAACTGTGATGTTCAGTAATTTTAAAATAATTATTTATTTTTAAAAATTTTATTTAAAAAAAATTTTTTTTTAATGTTTATTTTTGAGACAGAGAGAGACAAAGCATGAACGGGGGAGGATCAGAGAGAGGGAGACAAAGAATCTGAAACAGGCTTCAGGCTCTGAGCTGTCAGCACAGAGCCCGATGTGGGGCCCGAACTCACGGACCGCGAGATCATGACCTGGGCCGAAGTCGGCCGCTCAACCAACTGAGCCACCCAGGCGCCCTAAAATTTTATTTTTTTGAAGTAATCTCTACATTCAATATGGAGCTTGAACTCGCCCTGAGATCAAGAGTTGCATGCTCTACTGACTGAAGCATCCAGGCACCCCTAAAAATAATTGTTTTTAAGCTAATATATTTTATCCTAAATTTGATGACTTTTTTCTACAATTTCTTGATATTGTAAATTTTTGTAAGGTATTCATTAATCTAGGAAATTTAAATAACTGATATCTTGAATGTGAAATTCTTAATTGAATTTATTTAAGGTATATCTATTAAAGTTATTTTAATTTTAGAAGATGCTGTGTTTAAAATAAGTTTGAACATGAAAGCTTTCTATTTGAATTAGAATTTTCTTTTTAGTTTTGTCCATCAACTAAAGGCACAACCAGATACCTCACTTCTACTGGTGCTGATGGAACAATCTGTTTCTGGCAATGGCATGTAAAAACAATGAAGTTTAGGTAAGTTTAGAATTGGGTTAGGAGTTTTGTGCAAAATCAAGCATGTCTCATTTTCTTTGTTATCTTGAGACGTTCTTAATAGTTGATTTATTTAAGTATGTAAGTCTGTGTGTGCATGTGTGTATATATACACATCTATACCTATTTCAATTAGATGTTAGAGATTCTAGAATAGAATTTTTATGAAACCAATGTTGGAGAGACTATTTAACTTATACACAAAATTTTTGCAGAGTGTTTGTTTCATTTATTACTCTGATAAGAAGACTTTGAACTTCTCTTTGTGGTAGTAAGTTACTTGGCAATTTCTTTGCAAAGCTATGATAATAATTCTGGTATCTTAAAGTATATTTGAAGTTTAAATGCATTTTTAACCTGAATGATGGGAATAGAACTTATTGACTACTTCAAATGTGTGTTTTATAATATTGATGTTAAATCTATAGATATCCAGCAGTGTGCAAAGATTCTTGCATGTTAAATGAACATGATGGAAAATAAAAATATCTTCCTTTTCTTTTAGAGATCGCCCAGTGAAATTTACTGAGAGATCTAGACCTGGAGTTCAGATATCTTGTTCATCTTTCAGTTCTGGTATGTGTAAAAATTCAAAGTTTTGAGTACCCAAAATATTAAATAATCCAGTTGTAAAAGATATATTTTTCAATTTTGTGGAGAAAAAAATGTATGTTTGTTAATGGAAACATAATAAACATAATAAAATAATAATATAACATAATAAACAAAATACAAAAAACAAAATAAACATAAAAAATGTGAACCATATGATACTATAGAGGGACACATGTAATAGCTTTGGAGTGTTTTTATTATTTGCTTATATGTTTTTATCTAATTCAGAATTTAGTTGGTAAAAAGTATACCCCTGCCACACACACAGTTCAACACTAAAATCCTGCCCTGACATTTCAGAAAAAATGTACTGTGGCTCCATATAGAAGAAACTTCTGCAGTATATAAACAGTGCTTTTCTATTACTATGCTAGTTCACCTTTTCTTTTACTGTAGTAAAATATAACAAAAACTTTACTATTTTAATAACCATTTTTAAGTGTACGGTTTTGTGGCATTGAGTATATTCACTTTGTTTTGGATACACTACCGCCATCTGTCTCTAGAATTTATTCATCATCCCAAAAGTGGTTTTTACATTCCACCTCTATAGCCCTGTAAAGACAATTGTAGCTATAGGTCATTTTATAAACAATTTTGGAGCATTATGTTTTCACATAAAATATAAAGAAATGAGTTCCTCAAGGCCCTGATCTTTAATGTTTATTATTCAAGGGCCTGTATTTAGTGTATAGTTGGTGGACTTTTGTTGGGTGAGTGGTATGTGTAGTTGTCCTTTAAATACTTCCCTTATTTCTCTTGAATTATACTTATTTTTCTCTGAGATATTGTTAATGGTGAGAAGATAATGTATTTCTTGAAGCCCTCTTACTAATATCAGGAGCATATAATTGAGAAGGCAGTTGGAAGGTTTTTAAAGTTCCTTGGTACAATGTTTGCTTGTTTGTTTTTTAATCCTCCAGGTGGTATGTTCATTACAACAGGTAGCACTGACCATGTGATTAGAATATATTATTTGGGTTCTGAGATCCCTGAGAAAATTGCTGAATTAGAATCACATACGGTAAGAACAAAATGAAAAACTTAAATATGTTGCTTTCTTATGTAACACCTGTGGAAAGTTGATTTTATTCTTTTCTAATTTGTACCTTAATTTAATATATAGGTGCTAAAATCTGTACGGTAAGACATCTCTGTAATAATGAAGATAAGTGTGAAATTCTGGATTTACTATGGCCCCAGTATTTAAAATGAGTTCTGTTTGACTATATAGGAAAAGAAAAATATATTATAGTAATAGTTTATGAAAATCTTCTTTTATCCTGCTGTATTTAATTAATTGTATAAGCTATTTGTTACTTTAAAATCTACATACTTATTAAAAGACATATTGAAAGATGGTGGCATAGAAGGATCCTGAAATCACCTCCTCCAATGAACACAACAAAACTACAGCTGTAATGGGACAGTTCCCTCTGAAAAGGACCTGAAATCTAGCTAAACAGTGCTTCTACAACAAAAGATAAAAGGTCCACATCAAGATGGGTAGGAGGGGTAGAGACGTGTTCTTGCAAATAGCCCCACCCCAGGGCAGCAATCCACAGTTGGGACTGATCTCATAATATGGAGCTTATTCTTGAGGAGCAAGGTGTCTGTATCCCACATCAGGCAATCCAACCCTTGGGACCTGCACTGGAGAAATGAGCCCCCAAAGCATCTAGCCTTGAAAACCAGTGGGGCTTACTTCTAGGAGAACCATAGAGAATGAAAAATCCACCCCTAAAGGCTCTTATACAGATTCACTAGCCCTGGGACCCAGCTCAAAAGCAACAGTTTGCAAGGCACCTAGACCCTATGTGAAGGAGACTCATTTGCTAATCTTAAAGCATCTGCTGGAGAGGCAAGAACCTGTTGGGACTCTCTCCTGGGATAGAAGTGGGTACCATTTTTGAATTCTCCTGCCTTGTTGGTCCTGGTGCAGATGGGTGCCATTGTTGAATCCCTCCTTTTTGTCTTTAAGTCTACTAGCTTCAATGGGAGCACCTTGCCCATGCACACTGCAGCTGTGGCCTATCCCACCACAGCCAGGTAGGCTGAGTACCCCACCCCATACCACATTCGAAACCTGCCTGGGCAGGGATGTGCAGCCCACACAGGAGATACCCCCTTGAGCACCTGGCTCTTGTGGCCCCGGGGGGTATTGCATTTTTGGACCTCATGGTTTTTTCGTTTTCTAAAGTGTATTTATTTATTTTGAGAAAGAGAACAAGCACAAGTGGGGAAGGGGCAGAAAGAGAGGGAAAGAGAGAATCCCAAGCAGGCCCCATGTTGTCAGCACAGAGCCTGATGCAGGGCTTGATCTCACAAACTCTGAGATTACGACCTGAGCTAAAGATCAAGAGTCAGAGGCTTAAGTGAGCTACCCAGGCACCCCTGTACTCCATGAATTTCAAGCAATTAGAGACAGTGTTTGGGAGTTAGCATTCCCAGGGTACTGTACAAACAGAAGACTGAAACTCACTTGCAGTCTTGATGTGAAAAAGGCCTATTTTCTTGTCCTGGGGCATGTCATACAACCAGAGGCTGCAGAAGTGCTCTCAGGGAACATGAGTAGGAATTTACCATATTAGTGCCCTCACTTGGCCCCATCATAGCTCGCTGATACCTCACAGAAAGAAAATTATACATATGTTTAAAGCTATGGTTTTTGCAACTTTACCTAGGGGACACCTCTGGAACTGGTCTGGAAATCAGCAGTGTTTACAATTGTGGACTCAAAGACTATGATTTGCATATCTTAAAAGATACTGCCTGACAATCTGGCTTACAATTAGCCTGAAACTAGGCACTGTCTGAGATCCCTCCCTTTAGAACAATGACAGGTCTTGGCATACCCTCAACAACTGGGACCTATGAAGAACAAATTGTTCTTATAGATAAGATAACTTATAGATAACCAAAAGCCAGGGTATGGTTGAATTGGTAAGGTTTATTTCCAATGCAAAGTCATACTATACAATTTCATTTATATGTGGAACCTAAAAAATTAAAAAGCAGAAAGAGACCCATAGATAGAAAAAAATTTGTGATTGCCAGAGGGGAGGGAAGTGAAATAATTGGCAAAATGGGTGAAGGGGAGTGGGAGATACAGGTTTCTAGTTATGGAATGAATAAGTCATGGGGGTAAAAAGTACAGCATAGGGAATATAGTCAGTCATATTGTAATAGTATTGTATGGTGACAGATGGTAGCAACACTTGTGGTGAACATAGTATAATGCATAAACCTGTCAAATCACTATGTTATACACCTGAAATTAATATACAATAGTGTGTCAACTATAATAAAAAATTTTAAAAGGAGGAGAGGTAGCTATCTTATGTAATACATAGAAACAAACATGGAGTCAGACAAATTGAGGAGACAAGATATATGTTCAGATGCAAGAACAAGAGAAGACATTAGAAAAAGCCCTTAATGAAATGGATATAAGTAATCTACCTGATGAAGAATTCAAAGTAATGGTCATAAATATGCTCAACAAACTCAGGAGAAGAATGGATGAACACAGTGAAAACTTCAACAAAGAGATATTAAACCATAAAGAAAGTAACAAAGAGAAGTCACAAAGCTGAAGAATACAATAGCTGAAGTGGTAAATATGCTAAGAGGTTCAACAACAGACTAGACAAAATAGAATGGATGAGTGACCTGCAAGACAGGGCACCAGAAATAACTGAGAACAGTGAAAGGAAAAGAAAATTAAAAAAATTAAGATAGTTTAAGGGACATAGGGGACTATGATAATAAAATCTGCATTATAGGGGGTCCTAAAAGGTCAGACAGAGATAAAAGGGTAGAAAACTTATTTTAAGAAATAATGGCTGAAAATTTTCCTAATCTAGGGAAGGAAACAGACAATCAGTTCCAGGAAGCCCACAGAGTTCCAAGTAAGAAAAAGCATTCAAATTAAAATGTTAAAAGTTAAAGAGAATCGTAAAAGAAGCAAGAGGAAAACAACTTGTTGCATATAAGGGAACCCCCATAAGACCATCAGCTGATTTTTCAACAAAAACATTGTAGGGCAGAAGTGAGTGGGGTGGTATATTCAAGATACTGAAAGGGGAAAAAAACATCTAACCAATAATTCTCTACCTGGTAATGTTATTAAGAATCAAAGGAGAGGGGTGCCTGGGTGGCGCAGTCGGTTAAGCGTCCGACTTCAGCCAGGTCACGATCTCGCGGTCCGTGAGTTCGAGCCCCGCGTCGGGCTCTGGGCTGATGGCTCGGAGCCTGGAGCCTGTTTCCGATTCTGTGTCTCCCTCTCTCTCTGCCCCTCCCCCGTTCATGCTCTGTCTCTCTCTGTCCAAAAATAAATAAAAAACGTTGAAAAAAAAAATTAAAAAAAAAAAAAAAGAATCAAAGGAGAGGTAGGGTTTTCCAGACAAGCAAAAACTAAACCAATAAACCAGCCTCATAAGAAATATGAAAGAGAATTTCAGCTGAAAAGAAAAGGAATTAACTAGTAATGAGAAATCATGTGAAAGTAAAATATGACACTGATAAAGGCATATATATATATATTAAAGGTAGGGGATTAACTACATATAAAGCTAATAGGAAGATTAAAAGAAAAAATTAGTAAAATTAATCATATAATAATTAGTATAGGGATGCACAAAACAAGTTATTTATTAAATGCTTATCTTTTAAAAAAAAAAAAAGTTTATCCATTTATTTTGAAAGAAAAAGAGAGCACATGACCACAAGTAGGGGAGGGGCAGAGACAGTGGGAGAGAGAGAATCCCAGTTAAGCTTCATGCTGTCAGCACAGAGCCCGATGTGGGGCTTATATCTCACAAACCATGAGATCATGACCTGAGCTGAAATCAACAGTCAGACGTTTAACCAGCAGAGCTACCCAAGCACCCCAAGATTTATTTATTTTTTAATTAAGTTTTTTTTAAGGTTTAAATTTCACTTACTTAACAAAGTGTTACATTACTTCAGCTGTACAATATAGTGATTCAACAATTCCATACATCACCCAGTGATCATCACAAGTACACTCCTTAATCCCCATTACCAATTTAACCCATCCCCCCAAAACCCATCTGGTAACCATCTGTTTGTTCTGTGTAAGTAAGAGTCTGTTTCTTGATTTGTCTCTCTCTCTTTTTTCCCTTTGCTTTTTTTTTTTGCTTACTGAATTTCAACGATGAGTGAAATCATATGGTATTTGTCTTTCTCTGACTGACTTATTTCACTTAGCATTATACTCTCTAGCTCCATTCATATTGTTGCAGCATTATACTCTCTAGCTTCATTCATGTAATTGCAAATAGCAAGATTTCATTTTTTTATAACTGAATAATATTCCATTGTATATATATGCCCCTTCTTATTTATCCATTCATTAATTTATGGACATGTGGGCTGCTTCCATGTCTTGGCTATTGTCAAAACTGCTGCCATGAACATGAGTTCATGTAACTCTTTGAGTGTTTTTGTATTCTTTGGGTAATTACCCAGTAGTGCAATTGGATCATAGGAGAGTTCTATTTTTAAAGTTTTGTAAAGTTTATTTATTTTGAGAAAGAGAGCAGGAGAGGGGGAGATTGAGGATCCCAAACAGGCTCTGAGCTGTCAGCATGGAGCCAGACATGGGATTCAAACTCACAAACCTTGAGAGCTGACCTGAACTGAAACTGGCTGAGCCGCCCAGGTGCCCCTATTTTTAAGGTTATGAGGAATCTCCATATTGTTCCCCACAGTAGCTACACCAGTTTGCATCCCCACCAACAGTGTAATAGTGTTCCTTTTTCTCCACATCCTTGCCAATTCTTGACGTTTCTTGTGTTGTTGGTTTTAGCCATTAGGACAGGTGTGAGATGATACCTCATTGTAGTTTTAATTTGCATTTGCCTAATGGTAAATGATGATGAACATCTTTTCATGTGTCTATGGGCAATCTGTATGTCTTCTTTGGAAAAATGTCTGTTGATGCCTTGTGCTCATTTATTAACTGGAATATTTGTTTTTTTGGGTGTTGAGTTTTATAAGTTCCTTATGTATTTTGGATACTAAACTTTTATCAGAGATGTCATATGCAAATATCTTCTCCCATTTCATAGGTTGCCTTTTAGTTTTGTTGATGGTTTCCTTCACTGTGCAGAAGCTTTTTATTTTATGGAGTCCCAATAGTTTATTTTGCTTTTGTTTCCCTTGCTTCAGGAGACATAGAAGAAGGTGGTTGCCATGGCCAATGTCACAAAGAGGTTAATGGCTGTGTAATCCTCTAGGATTTTTAAGGTTTTAGGTCACACATTTAGGTCTTTAATCCATTTTGAATTTATTTTTGTGTATGATGTAAGAAATTGGTATAGTTTCTTCCTTTTACAGTTTCTTCTTTTGCATATTGCCATCCAGTTTTACCAACTCCATTTGTTTTACAGGCTGTCTTTTTCCTGTTGGATACTTTCCTGCTTTTAAAAGATTAATTCACCATATACTTGTGGGTTTATTTCTGGGTTTTACATTCTGTTCATTGTTCTATACGTCCATTTTTGTGCCAGTACTATACTGTTTTGATCACTGTAGTGTTTTTTATTATTTTGTTGTTTTTAATTTTATATAGAATTTATTGTCAAATTGGTTTCCATACACCACCCAGTGCTCATCCCAACAGGTGCCCTCCTCAATGCCCATCACCCACTTTCCTCTCCCCCACCCCCATCAACCCTCAGTAGCACTCAGTATTTAAGAGTCTCTTATGGTTTGTCTCCTTCCCTCTCTGTAACTTTCCCCCCCCCTTACCCTCCCCGCTGGTCTTCGATTAAGTTTCTCAGGATCCAACTATGAGTGAAAAAGTGTGGTATCTGTCTTTCTCTGTATGACTTATTTCACTTAGCATAATACTCTCCAGTTCCATCCACATTGGTATAAAAGGCCATATTTCATTCTTTCTCATTGCCAAGTAGTATTCCATTGTATATATAAACCACAACTTCTTTATCCATTCATCAGTTGATGGACATTTAGGCTCTTTCCATAATTTGGCTATTGTTGAGAGTGCTGCTATAAACATTGGGGTACAAGTGCCCCTATGCATCAGTACTCCTGTATCCCTTGGGCAAATTCCTAGCAGTGCTATTGCTGGGTCATAGGGTAGATCTATTTTTAATTTTTTGAAGAACCTCCCACTGTTTTCCAGAGCGGCTGCACCAGTTTGCATTCCCACCAACAGTGCAAGAGGGTTCCCATTTCTCCACATCCTCTCCAGCATCTGTAGTCTCCTGAATTGTTCATTTTAGCCACTCTGGCTGGTGTGATGTGAGATCTCAGTGTGGTTTTGATTTGTATTTCCCTGAGGAGGAGTGACGTTGAGCATCTTTTCATGTGCCTGTTGGCCATCTGGATGTCTTCTTTGGAGAAGTGTCTATTCATGTCTTCTGCCCATTTCTTCACAGAATTATTTGTTTTTCAGGTGTGAAGTTTGGTGAGTTCTTTATAGATTTTGGATACTAGCCCATTGATGTGTCATTTGCAAATACATTTTCCCATTTCGTCGGTTGCGTTTTAGTTTTGTTGAATGTTTCCTTTGCAGTGCAGAAGCTTTTTATCTTCATGAGGTCCCAATAGTTCATTTTTGGTTTTAATTCCTTTGCCTTTGGAGATGTGTCAAGTAAGAAATTGCTGCGGCTGTGGTCAGAGAGGTTTTTTCCTGATTTCTCCTCTAGGGTTTTGATGGTTTCCTGTCTCACATTCAGGTCCTTCATCCATTTTGACTTTATTTTTGTGAATGATGTAAGAAAGTGGTCTGGATTCATTCTTCTGAATATTGTTGTCCAGTTCTCCCAGCACCATTTGTTAAAGAGACTGTTTTTTCCATTGGATGTTCCTTCCTGCTTTGTCAAAGACTACTTGACCATACTTTTGTGGTTCCAATTCTGGAGTCTCTATTCTATTCCATTGGTGTATGTGTCTGTTTTTGTGCAATTGCCATACTGCCTTATTGATTACAGCCTTGTAGTAGAGGCTGAAGGCTGGGATTGTGATGCCTCCCTCTTTGGTCTTCTTCTTCAATATTACTTTGGCTATTCAGGGCCTTTTGTGGTTCCATACAAATTTTAGGATTGCTTGTTCTAGCTTCGAGGAGAATGCTGGTGCAATTTTGACTGGGATTGCATTGAATGTGTAGATTGCTTTGGGTAGTATTGACATTTTGACAGTGTTTATTCTTCCAATCCATGAGCACAGAATGTTTTTGTATTTCTTTGTGTCTTCTTCAATTTCCTTCAAAAGCTTTCTATAGTTTTCAGCATACAGACCTTTTACATCTTTGGTTAGGTTGATTCCTAGGTATTTTATGATGCTTGGTGCAATTGTTAATGGGATCAGTTTATTTGTCTTTCTGTTGCTTCATTATTAGTGTATAAGAATGTAACTGATTTCTGTACATTACTTTTGTATCCTGCGACTTTGCTGAATTCATGTATCAGTTCTAGCAGACTTTCGGTGGAATCTATCAGGTTTTCCATGTATCATATCATGTCATCTGCAAAAAGTGAAAGCTTGACTTCATCTTTGCCAATTTTGATGCCTTTGATTTTCTTTTGTTGTCTGATTGCTGATGCTAGCACTTCCAACATTATGTTAAACAGCGGTGAGAGAAGACATCCCTGTCAAGTTCCTGATCTCAGGGGGAAGCTCTTAGTTTTTCTCCATTGAGGATGATATTAGCTGTGGGCTTCTCATAAATGGCTTTTATGATGTTCAAGTATGTGCCTTCTATCCCGAATTTCTTGAGGGTTTTATCAAGAAATGATGCTGAATTTTGTCAAATGCTTTTTCTGCATCGATTGACATGATCATATGGTACGTATCTTTTCTTTTATTAATGTGATGTATCACATTGATTGATTTGCGAATAATGAGCCAGCCATGCAGCCCAGGAATGAATCCCACTTGATCATGGTGAATAATTCTTTTTATATGCTGTTGAATTCAATTTGCTAGTATCTTTTTTTTTTAATTTTTTTTTAACGTTTATTTATTTTTGAGACAGAGAGAGATAGAGCATGAGCAGGGGAGGGTCAGAGAGAGAGACACAGAATCTGAAACGGGCTCCAGGCTCTGAGCTGTCAGCACAGAGCCTGATGCGGGGCTCGAACTCACGGACTGTGAGATCATGACCTGAGCTGAAGTCGGCCGCTTAACCGACTGAGCCACCCAGGCGCCCCAATTTGCTAGTATCTTGTTGAGAATTTGTGCATCCATATTCATCAGGGATATTGGCCTGTGGTTCTCTTTTATTGCTGGGTCTCTGTCTGGTTTAGGAATCAAAGTAATGCTGGATTCATAGAATGAATCTGGAAGTTTTCCTTCCCTTTCTATTTTTTGGAACAGCTTGAGAAGGATAGGTATTATTTCTGCTTTAAATGTCCGGTAGAATTCCCTAGGGAAACCATCTGGTCCTGGATTCTTATTTGTTGGGAGATTTTTGATAACTGAATCAATTTCTTTATTGGTTATGGCTCTGTTCAAGTTTTCTATTTCTTCCTGTTTGAGTTTTGGAAGCGTGTGGGTGTTTAGGAATTTGTCCATTTCTTCCAGGTTGTCCAGTTTGTTGGCATATAAATCTTCATAGTATTCCCTGATAATTGCTTGTATTTCTGTGGGATTGGTTGTAATAAATCTATTCTCACTTGTGATTTCATCTCTTTGGGTAATCTCCCCTTTCTTTTTGAGAAGCCTGGCTAGAGCTTTATCAATTTTGTTTATTTTTTCAAAAAAAACAACTCTTGCTTTCATTAATCTTCTCTGCAGTTTTTTTAGATTGTATATTGTTTATTTCTGCTCTGATCTTTATTATTTCTCTTCTGCTGGGTTTGGGGTGTTTTTACTGTTCTGCTTCTAGTTCCTTTAGGTGTGTTATATTTTGTATTTGGGATTTTTCTTGTTTCTTGAAATAGGCCTGGATTGCAGTGTATTTTCCTCTCAGGACTGCCTTCGCCGCATCCCAATGCATTTGGATTGTTGTATTTTCATTTTCATATGTTTCCATATATATTTTAATTAGTTCTCTAATTGCCTGGTTGACCCATTCATTCTTTAGTAGGGTGTTCTTCAACCTCCATGCTTTTGGACGTTTTCCAGACTTTTTCCTGTAGTTGATTTCAAGTTTCATAGCACTGTGGTCTGAAAGTGTGCATGGTATGATCTCAATTCTTTTATACTTATGAAGGGCCGTTTTGTGACCCAGTGTGTGATCTATCTTGGAGAATGTTCCATGTGCACTCGAGAAGAAAGTATATTCTGTTGCTTTGGGATGCAGTGTTCTAAATATATCTGTCAAGTCCATCTAATCCAGTATATCATTCAGGGCCCTTGTTTCTTTATTGGTTCCCTGTCTAGATGTTCTATCAATTGTTGTAAATGGAGTATTAAAGTCACCTTCAATTAACACATTCTTATCAATAAGGTTGCTTATGATTGTGGTTAATTGTTTTATGTATTTTGGGGCTCATGTATTTGGCACATAGACATTTATAATTGTTAGCTCTTTCTGATGGATAGACCCTGTAATTATTGTATAATGCCCTTCTTCATCTCTTGTTACAGCTTTTAATTTAAAGTCTAGTTTGTCTGATATAAGTATGGCTACTCCAGCTTTCTTTTGGCTTCCAGTAGCATGATAGATAGTTCTCCATCCCCTCACTTCTAATCTGAAGGTGTCCTCAGGTCTAAAATGAGTCTCTTGCAGGCAGCAAATAGATGGGTCTTGTTTTTTTATCCATTCTGATACCCTATGTCTTTTGGTTGGCACATTTAGTCCATTTACGTTTAGTGTTATTATAGAAGATATGGGTTTAGAGTCGTGACGTCTGTAGGTTTCATGCTTGTAGCGATATCTCTGGTACTTTGTCTCGCAGGATCCCCCTTAGGATCTCTTGTAGGGCTGGTTTAGTGGTGATGAATTCCTTCAGTTTTGTTTGTTTGGGAAGACCTTTATCTCTCCTTCTATTCTAAATGATAGATTTGCTGGATAAAGGATTCTTGGCTGCATATTTTCTCTGTTCATCACATTGAAGATTTCCTGCCATTCCTTTCTGGCCTGCCACGTTTCAGTAGATAGGTCTGCTACCATCCTTACGTGTCTACTTTTGTATGTTAAGGCCCATTTATCCCTAGCTGCTTTCAGAATTCTCTCTTTTTATTTGTTTTGCCATTTTCACTAGATATATCGTGCAGAAGATTGATTCAAGTTACGTCTGAAGGAAGTTCTCTGTGTCTCTTGTATTTCAATGCCTTTTTCCTTCCCCAGGTCAGGGAAGTTCTCACCTATGATTTATTCAAGTACACACCTTCAGCCCCTTTCTCTTTCCCTTCTTGTGTAATTCCATGATACGGATATTGTTCCTTTTGATTGCATCACTTAGTTCTCCAATTCTCCCCTTGCACTCCTGGATTTTTTTATCTCTTTTTCTCAGCTTCCTCTTTTTCCATAATTTTATCTTCTAAGTCACCTGTTCTCCTCTCTGCCTCTTCAGTCCATGCTGTGGCTGCCTCCATTTTATTTTGAACCTCATTTATAGCATTTTTTAATTCCTCAGGATTGTTTTTTCAGTCCTTTGATCTCTGTAGAAATAGATTCTCTGCTTTCCTCTATGCTTTTTTCAAGCCCAGCAATTAATTTTATGACTATTATTTTCAATTCATTTTCTGTTACATTGCTTAAATCGTTTTTGATCAGTTTGTTAGCTGTTGCTAGTTCCTGGAGTTTCTTTTGAGAATTCTTCCATTTCATCATTTTGGCTAGTTTCTGTCTCTTATGAGTTTTAAAAGCTTGTTATGTGCTCTGCACCTGCGAGCACTGCTATATTAAAGGAGGGTCAAACACTGTCCAGGTCCTGGCCCTTCAAAGGTGTTTTTTCAGAGATTGTTACTTGCTCTCTGTTTTTGTGACTTTGGTTATTTTATTCCCCTACTCATAGTGATATTTTGGACCCTCCACCAGGCGTACTTTGATTTGTTTCCTGGAGTAGCCCTATCTTTTTTCCAGCTTTCCCATTTTCTTCCTAGTAGATTCAGTCTCTTTTCCTCCCAGATTCTGTTGTTCAAAGTCCTTTGGCTTCTGCACTTCTGTTTGAGAGACGCACGAAGTATGTATCCCCCTACTTCTCTGCCATGTCGTCCCCTATTTTATTGATCACTGTAACTTTGTAATGTTACATGGCATCCAGAAATGTGATGCCTCCAGCTTTGTTTCTTTTTCAAAATTGGTTTCGTTAAATGAGGTTTTTTGTTGTTCCATAAAAATTTTACGATTGTTCTAATTCTGTGATAAAAGCTTATAGTATTTTGATAGAGAATGTCTGAACTGTGTAGCTTACTTTGCATAGTATAGACCTTTTAGCAATATTTGTTCTTCCAATCCCTGAGCATGGAATGTCTTCCATTTCTTTGTGTCTTCTTCAGTTTCTTTCATTAGTGTTTTATAGTTTTCAGAGTCCAGGTCTTTCACCTCTTTGGTTAGGTTTATTCTTAGGTATCTTCTTATTTCTGGTACAATTGTAAGTTGTATTGATTTCTTAATTTCTCTTTCTGCTGCTTTACCATAATGTATATAAATTGCATGATATTTCTCCATCCCCTCACTTTTATTTTGCGGGTGTTGTTTGTTCTAAAATCAGTCTCCTGTAGGAAGCACATAAATGGGTCTTGTTTTTTTACCCAATTAGTTACCTTATATCTTTTGATTAAACTTTTTAGGCCATTTGTATTCAAAGTATTTATTGATAGATATGTGTTTATTGTTATTTTATTATTTGTTTTGTAGATGTTTCTGAAAAATTTTTCTGATCCTTTCTTGTTTTTCTCTTTTCATGTCTTCCTGATTTTCAATAATGATATATTCTGGATTTCTTCGTTTTTGTTTTTGGTATATGTTTTTAGTGGTTTTTGGTATATTGTTACCAGAAATTTTGTGTATAACCTCTTTTGTATATAGGAGTCTATATGGTCTTTTACGTTTGGACCCATTCCTTTTTTCTCTACTCCCCATATTTAATGTGTATGTTGTTATAATCTATATCCTTTTCTCCTGTGAGATACTTGACTGATTTTTTTTAACTAAAATATTCATTTTTACTGCTTCTGTGTTTCTTACCTTTATATTGTCACTTTTTGTTTCTCCTTTTCACTCAAAGAGTCCCCTTAAATATTTCTAGCAGGGCTGTTTTAGTGTTCATGAATTTCTTTATTTTTTTGCTGTTGTCTTAGAAACTCTATCTCATATTCTAAATCATAGCCTTGCTGGATAGAATATTCGTGCCTATAGATTTTTCCCATTCAGCATTTTGGCATACAACGTCACTCCCTTCTGGCTTGCATAAGTTCCATTTAAAAAGCTCCTGCTAGCATTATGGGTTTTGCCTTTTAAGGTACTGTCTTCTTTTGTCTTGCCGCTTTTAAGATTTTGTTTTTATCACTATATTTTGCACATTTAATATCAATATGTGTTGGCCTATTATTGTTCACTTTGATGGGGGTTCTCTGTGCTTCCTGCATCTGTATATCTGTTTCCTTCTCCAGATTAGGGAAGTTTTCAGCTATTATTTCTTCAAATAAATTTTCTGCCTCCTTTTCTCCCTTTTCTTGTTTTGGGACTCTTATAATATGAATGTTATTAAATTTGATGGAGTCACTGAGATCACCAAAGTCTGTTCTCATTTTGCATAATTCTTTTTTCTCTCCTGTTCAGTGTGAGTACTTTCTATAACTCTGTCTTCTAGATCATTAACTTGTTCCTCTGGTTCTTCCATTATTCTCTTGTTTCCATCAAGCATGTTTCTCATTTTGTTTATTGACCCCTTTATCTCTGCTATGTTATTCTTTATCCCTGTGTTAAGGGTCTCACTCATGTCTTACACTCCTTTCTTAATTCCAGTGAATGTCCTTATGATCATTGCTTTAAATTCTGTATTAGGCATGTTACTTATATCTGTTTCACTTAGATACCTGTCTATGGCCTTGTCTGTTCTTTCATTTGGTATATATTTCTCTCATTTTGTCTGTCTCTCTGCATCTGCTTTTATATGTTAAAAAATTCAGCTATGTCTTCTGCTCTTGGAAGTAGTGCCTTTATGAAGAAGAGCTCTTAGAGTGCCCTGAAGTGCAGTGTCCCATTTTCCTGAACCTGGCCTTCAGCAGAGTAACCTGTGTGTGTTGCTTGTGTTCTGCAGTTGTGTCTGAGTCACATTTCTAGTAAATGTGTAAATCTAGTAAATCTAGTAAATGTGGTATAAAATGAGCTTATGGTTCTCCTACTCTACCCCCTTTCCCGGTAGACATCCATAATGAACAGATTTAAAATCAACATTAAAAATAACATGTGAGGGGTAATAAAGATTTATAGGTTTAGAATACATTTAAATATCAGATAGTATTAACTTAAAATAGGTTGATGTATATATAGGATATTAAATGTTAACCTCATGTAATACAAAACAGAAATCTATAGTAAAACAAAATATAATGAGAAAGGAATAATGCTAAGGAAATCACCAAACCACAAAGGAAAAATCCAAGAAAAAAAGAAAGGAACAGAGAAGAAGTAAAAAGAAAATATTAAAGAATATATCAATAGATACATTCCTATCTATAATTGCTATAAATGTAAATGGACTAAATTGTCCAATCAAAGATATAGACTAGATAAGTTGATTTTTTTTAAAAAAAGCAAGGTTCATTAATATGTTGCGTGTGCAATCACTGCAGATCTAAAAACATGAAGAAACTGAAAATGGAAGTATAGAAAAAGGTACTGCAGATCTAAGAACATGAATAAACTGAAAGTGAAAGTGTAGAAAAAGATATTCCATGCAAATGGAAAAGAATGCCCGTCTTTTGTGTGTTGGGAGGTTTTTGATTACTGATTGAATCTCTTTCCTGGTTTTTAATATGTTTATGTTTTCTGTTTCTTCTGTTTCAGTTTTTGATAGTTTATATGTTTCTAGTAATTTATACATTTCTTCCAGCTTGTCCAATTTGTTGGTATATAGTTTTTCATAATAGTTTCTTAAAATTACATGTATTTCTGTGGTATTAGTTGCTATTTCCCCTCTCTCATTTGTGATTTTATTTATTTAGGTTCTTTCATTTATTTTTGATAAGTCTGGCTAGAAGTTTATTAATGATATTAATTTTTTCAAAGAAGTATCTCCTGGTAATTATATTAATTTTTTCAAAGAGTTATCTCCTGGTTTCATTGATCTGTTTTGTTTTGTTTTGTTTTTTAGTTTCTATATCAATTATTTCTGCTCTAATGTCTATTATTTCCTTCCTTTTGCTGATTTTAGGCTTCCACTTACTCTTTTTCTAAATCAATTAGGTGTAAGGGTAGGTTGTTTATGTGAGATTTTTCTTGATTCTTGAGGTAGGCCTTTTAATTTTAGGACCACTTTTTTTTACTACATGCCAAAAAACTCCTGAAAACCAAAGTCTAGAACCAGATGGCTTCGCGGCAAATTCTACCATACATGTAAAGAAGAGTTAATACGTATTCTTAACTATTTAAAAAAATAGAAAAGGAAGGGAAATTTCCAAATTTGATTCTGTAAGGCCAACATTACCCTGATACCAAATCCGGATAATGACTTCACTAAAAAAGAGAACTATAGGCCAATATCCCTGATCAACATGAATGCAAAAATTCTTGATAAAATACTAGCAAACCAAATTCAACAATACATTGAAAGAATCATTCACCACATTGAAATGGGATTTATATCTGGGTTGCAAGCATGGTTCAGTATTCACAAATCAATCAATGTGATACACCACATTAATAAAGGAAAGGTTAGGAAACATATCATCCTTTCAATTGATACAGAAAAAGCACTTGATAAAATACATACAGCACTCATTCATGTTAAAAACCCTCAACAAAGTAGGTTTAGATGGAATATACCTAAGCATAATAAAGGCCATCTATAAAAGACCCACAGCTGATATCATTGTTAGTGTGGAAAAGTTGAGAGCTTTTTCTCTATGTTCAGGAACAAGATAAGGATGTCCACTCTCATCACTGTTATTTAACATAGTATTGCAAGTCCTAGCCACAGCAATCAGATAACAGAAAGAAATGAATGGCATTCAAATCAGCAGCAAAGAAGTAAAATTTTCACTATTTGCAGATGACGTGATACTCTATATAGAAAACCTAAAAGACTCTACCAAAAAACTGCTAGAACTGATAAATAAATTCAGTAATGTTGCAGACTCCAAAATCAACATACAGAAATATGTTGCATTTCTATACACCAGTAATGAAGCAGCAGAAAGAGAACTTAAGAAATCAATCTCATTTTCATTTGCACCAGATATAATAAGATACCTAGGAATAATCGTAACCAAACACATGAAAGGTGGTTATTCTGTAAAGTATAAAACACCGATGAAAGAAATTGAAGAAGACACAAAGAAATTGGAAGGTATTCTATGCTCATGGGTTAGAATAACAAATACTGTTAAAATGTGTATGCAACCAAAAGCAGTGTACACATTTCATACAATGCCATGAAAATACCAACTGCCCTTTACACAGAACTAGAACAAACAATCCTAAAATTTGTATGAAACCACAAAAAAACCTTGGATAGCCTAAGCAATCTTGAAAAAGAAATGAAAAGCTGGAAGCATCACAATTCTGGACTTCACATTATATTACAAAGCTATAGTGATCAAAACAGTATGGTACTGGCACAAAAATAGACACATGGGTCAATGGAACAAAATAGAAAACCCAGGAATGAACCCACAGATATATAGTCAACTAATCTTCAACAAAGCAAGAAAGAACGTCCAATGGCAAGAAGACAGTTTCTTCAATAAATAGTGTTGATATAACTGGACCATTTTCTTAAACCAAGAACAAAAATAAATTCAAAATGGATTCAAGACCTAAATGTGAGACCTGAAACCATAAAAATCCTAGAGGATTATACAGCCATTAACATCTTTGTCTTCAGCCATAGCAGTTTCTTACAAGATATGTCCCCTGAGGCAAAGGAAACCAAAGTAAAATAAATTTGGGGGACTTCATCAAAATAAAATTCTGCACAGTTAAGGAAACCATCAACAAAACTAAAAGGCAGCCTACGGAATGGGAGAATATATTTGCAAATGACATATCTGAAAAAGGTTTGGTATTGTAAATATATAAAGAAGTTATAAAACTCACTGCTCAAAAAGACATGAATAGACACTTCTCCAAAGAAGACATCCAGATGGTCAACCAACACATGAAAAAATGCTCAACATCACTTATCATCAGGGAAATCCAAATCAAAACCACAATGAAATACCACCTCACACCTGTCAGAATGGCTAACATTAGTAACTCAGGCAACAACAGATGTTGGTGAGGATGCAGAGAAAGAGGATCTCTTTTGCACTGCTGGTGGGAATGCAAACTGGTTCAGCCACTCTGGAAAACAGTATGGAGGTTCCTCGAAAAATTAAAAATAGAAGTACCCTGTGACCCAGCAGTTGCAGTACTAGGTATTTATCCAAGGAATACAGGTGTACTGTTTCGAAGTGGCACATGCACCCCAATATTTATAACAGCACTATCCACAATATCCAAAGTGTGGAAAGAGCCCAAATGTCCATCGATGGATGAATGGATAAAGAAGATGTGGTACATATGTATATGCAATGGAGTATTACTTGGCAGTCAAAAAGAATGAAATCTTCCTATTTGCAACTACATGGATGGAACTAGAGGGTATTATGGTAAGTGAAATCATTCAGTCAGAGAAAGACAAATATCATATGACTTCACTCATATGAGGACTTTAAGACACAAAACAGATGAACACAAAGGGAAGCAAAAATAATATAAAAACAGGGAGGAGGATGAAACATAAGAGACTCTTAAATATGGAGAACAAACAGAGGGTTACTGGAGGGGTTTTGGGAGGGGGGATGGGCTAAATGGGTAAGGGACATTAAGGAATCTACTCCTGAAATCATTGTTGCACTATATGCTAACTAACTTGGATGTAAACTTAAAAAATTAAATTAAATTAAAAGAAAAAAACCTCTATTCACAATAAATGAATTATCCAATTAAAAAATGGACAGAAGACATGAATATATCTTTTTTCAAAGAAGACATGCAAATGGCCTATAGATACATGAAAAGATGGTCAAAATTACTCATCATCACAAAATTAAAACTACAATGAGATATCACCTCACACTTGTTTGAATTACTAAAATCAACAATATAAGAAATAACAGGTGTTGGCCAGAATGTGGAGAAAGGGAAACCCTCTTGCCCTGTTGGTGGGAATGTAAACTGGTGCAGCTGCTCTGGAAAGCAGTATGGAGGTTCCTCAAAAAGTCAAAAATTGAACTACCCTATGATCTAGCTATTGTATTGCTTGGTATTTACTGAAAAAGTACAAAAATACTAATTAAAATGGATACATGTGTTTTGATGTTTGTTGCAGAATAATGTACAATAGCCAAACTATGGAAACAGCCCAAGTGTCCATTGACTACTGAATGGACAGAAGATGTGGTATATATGGTGTTTTGTGTGTGTGTGTGTGTGTGTGTGTGTGTGTGTGTTTGTGTAATGGAATATTACTTAGCCATAAAAAAAGATGAAATCTTGCCATTTGTAACAATGTGGTTGGAGCTGGAGAATACTATGCTAAGTGAGAAAAGTCAGAAAAAGATAAATAGCATATGACTTCACTCATATGTGGGATTTAAGAAGCAAAACAAATCAGCCAAGGGGAAAAGAAAGAGAGGTAACTGAAGAAACACTCTTAACAATAAGCAACAAACTCATGGTTAACAGAGGGGAGGTTGGTGTAGGATGGCTTATGTTGTTGATGGGGATTATGGACTTCCCTTGTGATAAGCACAGGGTGTTGTATGGATGTGTTGAATGAGTATATTTAACACCTGAAACCAATATAACACTGAAAGTTAACTAGCTGGGATTAAATAAAAAACAGTAAAAATGAAATTTTTTAAGGAGAAAAAAACACTGGTGAAACTGTACACGTATTAGACAAAATAAACTTTCAAACAAAGATGGTAATAAAAGGTATAGAAAGGCATTACCAAATGGTAAAGGAAGGATAAGGAAAGATTGGTCTTAATGACACATTAGACCAGATGGACTTTATAGATATATAATGAATGTTCCATCTACAAGCACCAGAGTACACATGGAACATTGTCCAGTATAGATCATATTTAGGTCACAAAACAAATCTTAGTAATTCAAAAAGATTGAAATCATATCGACCATTTCTTTTTATCACAATAGTATAAAAATAGAAATCAATTACAGAAGGAAGACTGGAGAAATCACAGATATGTGGGTATTTAAAGAAGATGCTTCTGAACACTCATTGGATTGATTAGGATATCAAAGAAGTGAAAAAAAAATACCTGGAGACATGGAAATGGAAATATAACAGTCCAAACCATATAGGATGCAACAATGCAGTTTTAAGAGTTAAGTTTAGGGGCGCCTGGGTAGCTCAGTCGGTTGAGCTTCCAACTTTGGCTCGGGTCATGATCTCACAGGTTGTGAGTTCGAGCCCCGCATCCGGCTCTGTGCTGACAGCTTAGAGCCTGGAGCCTGCTTCGAATTCTGTGTCTCCCTCTCTCTCTGCTCCTCCCCCGCTCATGCTCTGTCTCTCTCTCTTTCTCCTTCAAAAATAAATAAAAACATTTAAAATAAAAAAGTTAAGTTTAACTGAGAATAAACTGAGGGTTGATGGGGAGTGGGAGGGCAGGGAGGGTGGGTGATGGGCACTGAGGAGGGCACTTGTTGGCAGGAGCACTGGGTGTTGTATGGAAACCAATTTGACAATAAATTTCATATTAAAAAAAAGAAAATGAAGGAGTAAGGGAAAAAAAAGTTAAGTTTACGGTGATACAGACTTATATTGAGAAATAAGAGAAATCTGGAAGAATCAATCTTACTCTACACACAAAGGAACTAAAAAAAGAAAAACAAAGCCTAATTTAATACAAGGAAGGAAGACCAGAGCAGAAATAAATGAAATAGAGACTGACAGTAGAAAACATCAATAAAAGTAAGAGGTAGTTCTTTGAAATAATTAAGTTGACAAACATTTAGCTAGACTCATCAAGAAAAAATGAGAGTGGACTCAAATTGATAAAGTCAGAAACAAAGGATAAGTTCCAACTGATACCACAGAAACACAAAGGATCATAAAAGACTACTATAATTATATGCCTACAAATTGGATCACCTAGAAGAAATGGATAAATTCCTAAGATGTACAGTTTTCCAAGACTGAATGATGGAGAAATAAAAAAGATCAGTGTAGATGGAATTCAAGGACCAGATGGCTTCACTGGTGAATACTGTAAAACATTCAAAGATTTAATCACCATCCTCAGACTCCACATAAAATTAAAGCAGGAATGCTTCCAAACTAATTTTACAAGGTCAGTCTCTGATAGCAAAACCAGACAAGAATGCCAAAAATGAGGAAATTACAGGACAATATCCCTGATGTATAGAGATACAAAAACCTTTAACAAAATATTAGCAACATGAATTCAGCAATGCACTCAAAGGATCATACACCATGATCAGGTGTATGCAAGGGATGCAAGAATGATTCAATATCTGCAAATCAATCAACATGATATGCCACATTAGCAAAATGAAGGATAAAAGTTATATTATCCTCTCAATAGATGCAGAAAAAATATTTGAAAACATTCCACATTCATTTATGATAAAATCTCAAAGTGGGATAGAGAGAATGTATCTGAATATAATAAAGGTGATACGTGACTAACCCACAGCTAACATCATACTTAGTGGTGATAAAGGTGAAAGCTTTTCTCTAAGATCAGGAACAAGATAAGGGTACCCATTCTTGTCACCTTATTCAACATAGTAATGGAAGTCCTAGCCACAGCAATTAGCCATGTAAAAGAACTAAAAGGCATCCAGATTGGAAAGGAAGAAGCAAAAACTATAATTATTTGCAGATAACATAATACTATATATAGAAAACTCTAAAGATTCTACTAAAAAACTGTTAGAATTCATAAATGCATTCAGTAATGTTGCAGGATAGAAAACCAGTATACAGAAATCTATTGTGTTTGTATACACTGAGAAACTATCAGAAAATATACTGAGAAAACATCCCCATTTACAATTGCATCAAAAGGATGAAATACCTAGGAATAAATTTATGTAAAGAAAGGAAAATCTGCATACTGAAATACAGAACTGATGAAAGAAATTGAAGAAGATAAATAAATGGAAAGATATTCCATGCTTATAGATGGAAAGAATTAATATTATTTTAGTGCTCCCTAAAGCAATCTAGAGATTGCATGCAATCTCTATCAAATCCCAGCAGCATTTTTCACAGAACTGGATCAGATAATTCGAAAATTTGTAGGAACCACAAAAGACCACAAATAGCCAAAGCAAACTTGAGAAAGCAAAGCTGGAGGCCTCACACTTTTTGACTTCAAACTATACTATAAAGTTCTAGTAATCAAAACAGCATGGTATTGGCAGAAAAACAGACAAGTAGATCAATGGAACAGAATAAGGAGCCCAGAAATAAACCCGCAAATATATGATCAGTTAATTTACAACAAAGGAGCCAAGAATATAAAATGGGAAAAAAGTAGTCTCTTCAATAAATGATGTTGGGAAAACTGGACAGCCACATTCAAAAGAATAAAACTCCGGACCACTATTTTATACCATACACAAAAATTAACTCATAAAGGAAGAGCTGAGTGTAGGACCTGAAATAAGAATTCCTAGAAGAAAACATAGGCAGTTGTCAGTTTGTAACCCTCTAAGGAGCCTATTGAGTGTAATCTGAAACTGGCCTCTGTACTCAGAGGAGCAGGAGAGAAAGAGCCAGGGCACTCCAGGTTGGTAGGTGTCAGTTTTAATAAGTAAAAGGAACTTTCACTTAAGGCTTGTCTTGGGTGGCAGCAAGACAAATGGATCTCCATGTCCGCCCACGAAATCTTAAAAGTTTATAAAGAGACATTACGTGGGTTCAGCCAAGTAATCTGTGCAGGTGTTCCCGACACCACATCGTTATCTCAAGGCTTTGCCCTTGGAGCAGCTTCTGGTAGTGGAAAGGCAAGAAGAACCTGCATTTCAAGGGCAGAGTTTAGGAGCCTTTGATTGCCCTGGGGTCCAGCTCAGAGGTTAGCTGGTGGTCGCATCTCTTCTTTTCTTTTCTTCTCTTTTCTTCTCTTTTCTTTTCTTTTCTCTTCTCTTTTCTTTTCTTTAATACACACACATACACACACACATATACATACATGTATATATACATGTATGTATATGTGTGTGTGTATATGAAATTTATTGTCAAATTGGTTTCCATACAACACCCAGTGCTCATCTCAACAGGTGCCCTCCTCAATGCCCATCACCCACTTTCCCCTCCCTCCCACCCCTCATCAAACCTCAGTTTATTCTGTTTTTAACAGTCTCTTATGGTTTGCCTCCTTCCCTCTCTGTAACTTTTTTTTCCCCCTTCCCCTCTCCCATGGTCTTCTGTTAAGTGTTTCAGGATCCACAGAAGAGTGAAACCATATGGTATCTTTCTTTGTATGACTTATTTCACTTAACATAATACTCTCCAGTCCCATCCACATTGGTATAAAAGGCCATATTTCATTCTTTCTCATTGCCAAGTAGTATTCCATTGTATATATAAACCACAACTTCTTTATCCATTCATCAGTTGATGGACATTTAGGCTCTTTCCATAATTTGGCTATTGTTGAGAGTGCTGCTATAAACATTGGGGTACAAGTGCCCCTATGCATCAGCATTCCTGTAGCCCTTGGGTAAATTCCTAGCAGTGCTATTACTGGGTCATAGGGTAGATCTGTTTTTAATTTTTTGAGGAACCTCCCACTGTTTTCCAGAGCGGCTGCACCAGTTTGCATTCCCACCAACAGTGCAAGAGGGTTCCCATTTCTCCACATCTTCGCCAGCATCTGTAGTCTCCCGAATTGTTCATTTTAGCCACTCTGACTGGCGTGATGTGAGATCTCAGTGTGGTTTTGATTTGTATTTCCCTGAGGAGGAGTGACGTTGAGCATCTTTTCATGTGCCTGTTGGCCATCTGGTTGTCTTCTTTGGAGAAGTGTCTATTCATGTCTTCTGCCCATTCCTTCACAGGATTATTTGTTTTTCAGGTGTGGAGTTTGGTGAGTTCTTTATAGATTTTGGATACTAGCCCTTTGTCCTATATGTCATTTGCAAATATCTTTTCTCAATCTGTCAGTTGCCTTTTAGTTTGTGGATTGTTTCCTTTGCAGTGCAGAAGCTTTTTATCTTCATGAGGTCCCAATAGTTTATTTTTGCTTTTAATTCCTTTGCCTTTGGAGATGTGTCAAGTAAGAAATTGCTGCGGCTGCAGTCAGAGAGGTTTTTTTTCCTGCTGTCTCCTCTAGGGTTTTGATGGTTTCCTGTCTCACATTCAGGTCCTTCATCCATTTTGACTTTATTTTTGTGAATGATGTAAGAAAATGGTCTAGTTTCATTCTTCTGAATGTTGCTGTCCAGTTCTCCCAGCACCATTTTTTAAAAAGATTGTCTATTTTTCCATTGAATATTCTTTAAAGCATTTGAAAAAAATCAGCATCTGTTCTTAATAAAAACCCTCGAGAAAGTCAGGATAAAAGGAACATACTTAAACATAATAAAATCCATTTATGAAAAGCCCACAGGTAATATCATCCTCAATAGGGAAAACTGAGAGCTTTCCCTCTGAGATCAGGAAAATGACAGGGATGTCCACTCTCACCACTGTTGTTTAACATAGTGTTGGAAGTCCTAGCATCAGCAGTCAGACACCAAAAGGAAATCAAAGACATCAAAATTGGCAGATGAAGTTAAGCTTTCACTTTTTGCAGGTGACATGATACTATACATGGAAAACCTGATAGACTCCACCAAAAGTCTACTAGAACTGATACATGAATTCAGCAAAGTCACAGGATACAAAATTAATGTACAGAAATCAGTTGCATTCTTATACACTAATAATTAAGCAACAGAAAAATAAAGAAACTGATCCCATTCACAATTGCACCAAGCATCATAAAATACCTAGGAATAAACCTAACCAAAGATGTAAAAGATCTGTATGCTGAAAACTATAGAAAGCTTATGAAGGAAATTGAAGAAGATGCAAAGAAATGGAAAAACATTCCCTGCTCATGGATTGGAAGAATAAATATTGTTAAAATGTCAATACTACCCAAAGCTGTCTACACATTCAGTATAATCCAAATCAAAATTGCACCAACATTCTTCTCGAAACTAGAACAAATAATCTTAAAATTTGTATGGAACCACAAAAGGCCTCAAATAGCCAAAATAATTTTGCAGAAGACCAAAGCAGGAGGCATCACAATCCCAGCCTTTAGCCTCTACTACAAAGCTGTAATCATCAAGACAGCATGGTATTGGCACAAAAACAGACACATAGACCGAAGGAATAGAATAGAGACTCCAGAATTGGACCCACAAAAGTATAGACAACTAATCTTTGACAAAGCAGGAAAGAATATCCAATGGTCACATCTTTTCAGTGTTCTTCCCCAATAGTCCATCTCTCTTGACCAGCTTTCACAATCTCATGTGCCCTCTTGTGCAATGGGCCTTAAGTGGTCAGTAGTGGGTTTTATTAGCATTGCAGCACCTCTTTGGTGGCTGGCTGGCTGCTTTGTAGCCTAATGCAACAGTTACAGTACAGGGACATATAAAGGAAACATAGATTAATACAATGATTTCAAAATCAGTGACAACTGTTTTTTTTATAAGAGCCCATGATCTTAGCCACTGACTGATTTATTAGGTATCCTAAGCTGGGAATTGGATTATTAGGGGCATTCACTTGTGTTTCATGTGATTTAATAAAGAAGATACATTAACAGATTCATTAGGTGTGAACATACAACATTATGTTTGGATAATGGCACAGATACCTCTTTGTGAGGCGTAATAATGTCTATTGCCATTTTTTTTTTTTGGACAGTAAAATAGTAAGGACAGGTTTTATTGTTATGATTGAATGCTTGCTGAGTGAATTTATTAAGGGCTTCACATTTGCTGTAATGCCTTCTAAGCCACTGGAGGGAACAAAGACAGTGGCAAAATGGTTAGATCAGTGGAAAAACTGAACATTTCTTCTGACTTTGAGAAGAGGGAGGTTAGCACCTTTAGAAACTTGACTTGGTTGTATATACCATTGTCCTAGACTCTGGGTCTGGTGTTCTCTCTTGTCCAGCAGGAGAGCGGGATGCAGGGTTAAAAATGTGAGAGAGGCTAACATCCGGGAGGAGACAAGAGCCCTGATTTTTATTAGGATCAGAAGGCTTACTGGCATGATGGGTGTGCACAGAGAGACAATGAAACCGTGAACATTAACTCATGGCTGTGGGGAGAAGGGGGTGTTAGAGATATGCGGTGTTAGGGGTTTGGGTCAATACAAAACAACATTCTGGTGCTGGGTGGAAGGTTGTTTACAGCAAACATGAGGCTGGACCTAAACTGGCCTAGGGAACAAGAAAGAGCTAAACTGGCCTAGGGGACAAGAAAGATAGAGCATGCTATCTCAGTGTCAACAAGGCACCCTTTTTTGCTAATTAGCTCTGCTCTGAGCAACTTAGCCCCACTGCGGTCTGTAGCTCTATTTACCTGTTTACCTAATTTGGTCCTTCCTTCCTGTGAAAGCAGCTTTCTGCTATTGTCCTATACCTTTGTCCTATACTGGGGGCCTTTGCCATGTTTGTCAAATCTTATTTACCTAATCTTGTTTACCCAAACTTAGGTGTGTTCATCCTATGGCTTTTTAATTCTTTATGCCTTGTTAATCCATCAATGCAGACTCAGGAAATTCCTAAGCTTATTCCTCACATACCATAAATGTTGGACAGGGGAAGCAGTTCTGTCAGGTGTAAAGAGCTGAACTGGGGTCAGGATATGCCATTATCAGGACCCCCATTTACTCCCTTCTTTCAGTGGTGCATGTTTCGTTTCAGTTATAGTGTATTTTAACAGCTCTGGCATGTAGCAGGACAAGAGGATGTTAGTAGAAGTTGAGTAATTCTTCACCCCAGGGTGTGAAGTAAGTCACCTATCTCATAGGACATTGCATTGTAAATTCTGGTAGATAATTTATTTTCCAGGAATGATGGGGCTTGGTGTTTTCCACAGCATAGTGTGTTGATCCACTGTGAGATTTGGGGCAATGGCTGTTTCCCGAAGCTTCTATATCTTTACATATCAGGTGCCTAGGCAGGGATCTCTAGTCTGATATGTGGGGCAATAGGCCCTACTGGTTGGTCACTTAAATATTTTAAAGCCTAGGACAGTATTTTAGTTTGGTTGGTCAGGGTGGTCTTGCCTGTTAAGTATCTAATTTGCTGTTTTAATATTCCATTTTCCTTTCTACCAACCCTGCTGTTTGTTGGTTATAGGGAAGATGGAACCTTTGTTTAATGTCATATTTTATTGTTCAGTCTTGCACATCATGGCCTTTGAAATGTGACTTCTGATTGTTATGTGTTTGGTGAAGGTATTCATACGTGGTACTCAATTTTTTTTTTTTTTTTTTATAATCTCCTAATCATGGCAGCCTGGTTTACATGGTGGCAGGGAAAAGCTTGGGTTAGGCCAGATGCAGTGTCTACATAAACCAAGGCATATTTACAACCCTCACTCAAAGGAGGGCAATATAGTCAATTTTCCAGTTTCTCACAGGTTGCGAACTCCGGTGGATGGCCCAAGTCTTTTGGCAGTTGCCTTGGGTTTGTTTGGAACACACAACATGCTCTTCTTTCTTTAACCAAGTCACTGGACTCTGAGGATAGTCTCTGGCATCCTTGACAGTGTGCTATCATACTTGGGCATTTTGGGAGCCACTCTTTTTATGTACCCAATCTGCTATCACTACTGAAAAGGTCAGTAGCTAAGGCTTAATCCCGAGCTGGGGCATCAGCTTCTTGATTGCCAAGGGGTGTCTGTGTCTTAAGAGCTAGGGCATGAAAAACAGTGAGAATCACTTCAGGCTCTTGCAGATGGACCCAAATGTCATTTTATATATATCTTGACCCCACAAGGACTTTTTAATGGTCATCTGCCCCTCAGCTTCCCATTGTTCAGGCCTTAAATTTAATCCCTGTAGAATAGCCCAATTAACAGTACAAAGGGCTAATTGCCAGGGCTCATGAGTGATCAGCAGCCAAGACCACTCTGAGCTAAGTGCACTGGCTGCTGTCCTGACTGCTATGTGAGAGGCTTTACCTGGAGGAGCACTGTGTACATTGCTAGGAGCTACTGCTCTATAGGGTATATTGGGGCTTTACCCACTTCTGGAGCTGGAACCAAAATCCCAGGGCCATCCTCCCCTTTTGTTATCTCTGCCATCGTTTGGAGTCATGGACATATCTAACTCAAATGGTAGTGCTGCGTGGGAGATGCCCAGGGTTTTAATCTGTTTTATTAGTATTTTTGCCTTCTCAAGAGGCAGCTTGCTGCTGTGGTCCCCAGTCCCATATGTGTCCATTCTTTACTAGGCAGCATAAGGAATGGGGAGTACTATGCCAGGTGCAGATTAAATGTCTTCCAAACCCCCAAAATCCCCATGAAGGATTACACCTCTTTTACATTCTTAGGGGTTGGTTAGGCTTGCACCTTTTCAGTTACAGATTTATATGGGTCTTAGCTGACCAGATAACACCCAAAACTTTATGGCAGTGTCTGGGCCTTAAATTTTCTTCGGGTTCATTGCCCATCTTCTTCCTCACAGATGTTCCTGAGCAAAGCCTGCAGGTGTCCTGCAGCAGAGGTAAATCTTTACATGTTAACATGATATTATCAATGTAATGGACCCATTTTGCTGATGGGAGAAGGAAAACAGCAATAGGTCCCCAGCTACCACCATCCTATGACATACTTTGTGGCTATGCATGTAGCCTTGGGGGAACACTTGAAAGGTTCATTATTATCTCCAAAATGAAGGTTTAATCTTAGTTATCAGAAACCTGTCAAAGTCTTTTCCATGAGTTTTCTTGAAGATGAAGCACTTTTGTAGGAACATTTTTTGCAAAGCATCAGAGCAAAACAGCAACTACAAATGACAGAAGACTTAAAAATGGCCATTTGGTTTGATGAGAGTTCATCATAATGCAGTTGACGAGAGAACTATAGCAGTCTGTGTTATTTTTTTCTGGCAGTGTTTTGGTTATCTCCAGGGGTGTTGATGTTTCAAAGACATGATAAGATTTATAAACTTCAAGGGACAAGGAAAGATGTTAAGTTTTTTCCTAGGAGTTTTGGGGCAATTACTATTTAAGAGTAGGGGTGAGATGGTATGGGACATTTTATCTGTTTCCTCACCAATTACCACAACATCCTCTTCTTCATTTTCATCATTTTCTCCAAGTTTCCACCTCTTAGCATCCTAATCAGGCTCTGTTGTAAGTTCTCATATCTTAACACATGGCAGCTTGCACCCTCCTTGCTTTGCAAAAAGCACACTAAAGTATTTAATTTATTATTCTGCTCTTCCATCTTGTCTGCCAGCCCCAGAGCTAGCAGAGTGGTGGACACTTGTATGTCCATTTCTAACCTCAGCTCTACTAACTTTCTAACTTGAGCTTCAGCCTTTAGTTGGGCATCGGTAGCTAGCTGAACTACTCACAGTAGAGACCCACTGTGGCAACCACGTGTTTCCCTTCTCTGCCTCAATGTGGTATGTGCATTTCCTCCAACAAGAACATTACACTGGGTGGCATTTTCTGGGTATCCCCATACTCACGCAGTAGTCCACAAGTATCTACCATATAGGCACCTTCCTCCCACAGAAGTTGATGGCTGATTTGGTATATTTACTGCAGATGCCTCATTCCCAAGGCCCATTTCTTTGGTCTCCTGTCTGGCTTGCCAATTGCCAGTTCATAACCTTCTTGGGAGCTTCTTGGATTTAATCTGAAACTGGCCCATATAACCCAGAGGGCAGAGAAAGACCAAAGAAAGAGGTAGGCCACTCTAGGTTGGTAGGTGGCAATTTTAATAAGCAAACAAAATTTACACATGAGGCTTGTCTTGGGTGGCAGCAAGACAAATGGATCTTTGTGCCTGCCCGCCAAATCTTAAAAGTTTATAAAGAAGCCTTAACTGTGTTCACTCAAGTATACTGTGCAGATGTTCTCAATACCGCATCATCGTCTCAAGGCTTTGTCCTTGGAATAGCCTCTGGGAGTGGGAACCCATATTCCAAGGATATGGAAGAAGGTGAGGACTCTCCAATCGCCTGGGGTCCAGCTCACAGGTCAACTGGCATTCACATCTTTTTGATGACTTTCCCACATTGATAAGGTCCTTGGCATTTGTCTTAGTGAATTTTTTTGTAAATCTGGGTCTATAGGGAAGGGAGACAAAAGCAAAAATAAGCAAATAGGACTACATCTTATAAAGCTACTGCACAGTGAAGGAAAACATTAGTAAAACAAAAAGGCAACCCACTAAATGGGAAAAGATATTTATAAATTATACATCCACTAAGGGGTTAATATCAAAAATATATAAAGAAGTCATATAACTCAACAATAAAAAATCAACCCAAATAAAAACTGGGCAGAGGAACTAAATAAACATTTTTTCTAAAGAAGACATATATATGGCCAACAATCACATGAAAACATGTTCAACATCACTAATTATCAGGTAAATGCAAATGAAAACTGCAATGAGATATCATCTCAAACCTAGTAGAATGGGTGTTATCAGAAAGACAAACAATAATAAGTGTTGGAGAAGATGTGGAGGAAAGGGTATTCTCATACATTATTGGTGGGAATGTAAATTGGTGTAGCCACTATGGAAAGCAATATGGATATTTGTCAAAAAATTAAAAATAGAACTACCATATGATCTAAATAGTCCACTTCTGAGTATTTATTTAATTTTTTTTAATGTTTATTTAATTTTGAGAGAGAGAGAAAGAGTGCAAACAGGGGAGGGGCAGAAAGAGAGGGAGACACAGAATCTGAAACAGACTCCAGGCTCTGAGCTGTAAGCGCAGAGCCCCATGTGGGGCTCGAACCCATGAACCACAAACAAGATCATGACCTGAGCCGAAGTTGGGCGCTTAACTGACTAAGCCACCCAGACGCCCCAGTTCTGAGTATTTATTGATGAATATAAAAACACTAATCAAGAAGATATATGCACCCCTATGTTCATTGCAACATTATCTATAGTAGCCAGAAAGTGCAAACAACCTAAGTGTCCATCCATGGATGAATGGATAAAGATGTGTTGTACATGCACGCACACCCACACCACATACACACACACACTAGAATACCACTCAGCCACATATAAGGAAATCTTGCCATTTGCGACAAATGGATGGACCTTGAGGATATTATGCTAAGTTAAAAATCTGATGGAGTAAGGCAAATAACATGATTTCAGTATATGTGAATTCTAAAGTAACAAAACAAAGGAACAAACAAAACTAAACAAAAATAAACTCATAGATACAGAGTTTGGTGGTTACCAGAGGGAAAAGGGTGTTGGGGGATGGGTGACAGTGCTCAAATGTATGTTGATGGATGGTAACTAGATTTATGGTGGTGATCACTTTGTAGTATATATAAATATCAAGTTATAATATTGTACAGCTGAAACTTATATGATGCTATATGCCAATTTACACCAAAAAAATAAGCAAAAGACATATTAAGTATATCTTAGGAAAAATTAATTTACTAATTTAGCCTTTCGATTTTAGTATGATTGTTGCAGATTGCTATCAAAGACAACTGAAATCTAATCCTACTCAGTTATCAATAACAGCAGGGAACAGCTTTATCCGTGGGTGACAGCCATTGATGACTGGCACTTGTCCACTCAAGCTATTTCCACTTTCCTTTTCAGGAAGCTTGGAACCAGTACTGTTTTTTCATATACCTATGTATCTTTCATCTCTAACTCCTCTTTCTTTCATTACCTTTTTCTCTAGATAATTATTTCCTGTGGTATATGGGAATACTTGTTTTTCAGCTTACTGTGTATCTCATGTACCTCATTGTCAAAGCGATATAGTCAGCAATTGAAAGCACTCAGCTTTGCAATTCTTAAGGTTACTATTCTTAGTACTGTTGACCTTTCATTTGGAATAGTATTAGTGCACATCAATAAAACACGCACAATTTCCCTGAATGATGACTTTTAGGAAAAGATACTTTGTGAGTTACAAAATCAATCATGTTCCTGAAATTTGTAGTAAAAGAGACACTAGAAACCTTCTCCTTCAGCTTTTAGAAACAACCTCCTGATTTTGTCCCATCCCATAAAAATAATTGAACAGTTACTTATAAACAGTTACTGAGCCAAGGTGAGCTCTTACCTTGCTGTAACTTACTCCTAGATGCTAAAGTCCTAGAATATTACTCAAATTATGAAAGAGAAAAACTTAAGAAATCCATAAAGATCACAATCTGAGACTATCCAGTGGGAGAAATACATTTGTACTAGAGTATACAAAGGAGGCATCTTTATAATTACCATCTAAGTAGGTTGTATATACAAATGCAGTCAGGTTTATTGGGAGCTGAGTGAGAAGGAGGTAGTAAAAACAATGGGCAAGAATTCAGTGGGGATGAGATGAAGAAAAATTGATTATTAGAGTTTTGTGGAGTTTTTTTTTATAGCGGTCCAGCTAAGAGAAAGTCAGGAAATCTAAATTCTCCCTGTTGAAGTCAGTGGCTGTTGTTAGTCATTTTTTTTTTTGAAGCCAGTGGCTGTTGTTGGTCATTGAAAATAAGATGTCCTTTCAGAACATCTAATACCAGTTATTGCAAAAGGCAGTGAGATAAACAGAGATTTATCTGTTGTCAGATAAATACAGTGAAATCATAGAGCAGTATGAATCATGGCTACCTCTGAACATATGAAGACAAGTTTAATAATTTTTAAAAATTAAAAGTAATTAAATATAAAGACATTTAATATCTGAGCTTTTTATTAAAAATTCAAATGCAGTTAAGCCACTGAGGGGTTTGTGAAAATGTGCTCAACGTTTGAGGGTACATTTTAGCTTTACTATCAAGGAATAAAGAGAAGGAAAATGCACATTCTGGCTTACACTTTAATCTTCTCATCACTACAATACACATTATATCATAAAAGTATAACTTAGTCATTATAAAAGAAGACGCAAGCAGAAGTATATATAGTACCTACAGGCAGATGAATCCTTTGTAAAATAATTGAATGAACCATGTGAGAAACAGGAAATGGCTGATTTATTTTCTGAAATTAAAAAAAAATTAAGAGGGAGATTTAGTTAACTATTAAATCAGCTATTTTAAGGTGGAATTTTAGGTTAGTGTGCTGTCTTATTTTGGGAGACATAATAAACTAGTATCTATTCAAAACTGTCTCTTGAGATTATGATTTAGAAACAGCTTTTGCTTTTGTCTGGTTTGTCTCAAATTACTGCTAGTAAGTATTCCTCCTCAGTTAATGCATTGGTTTAGCCTTCATTAATTTTTTAAAAGAAAATTGTTTTTTTTTTTCCTAAGAAAATCATAGCATTGAAAATTCTACTTCATGATGCTTTTGTATGTGAATTTGAAGGGGAGCATACTTTATTCATTTTACAAATAAATTAACTCTAACCAAAAATCTGTTGTTTTATGTCTTAGGACAAAGTTGTTGCTGTTCAGTTCTGTAACAATGGAGACAGGTAACTATGTAGTGCATATCTGTGTAAACAGAGTTTTGATATATTTTACCTCTATTCCTTCAGAAGTAGCACCCTCTGCTATAATAATTTATTTCTGTTTAGTTTCATAAGATGAAAACCCTTGTCTATTTTTGATGACATTGTTACCCCATCTCTTTTAAACAGCTGTCCAAGTAGTAGCCATACTTAATCAGTCCTTCCTTTCTGACTGGCTTCTTTTTTGTTTATTTTATTTTTTCCATTTCTGTTATCACTCACCTCAGTCAAGGATTCTATTATTTGACACATTACTTTCAGTTTTCTTCTCCTTTCTAAATATATCCTGTCCATTTCTGCCAGATCCACATTGCTCTGTTCAGAAATCTTTACTGTTTTCTCTTTGTCTGTAGAATAGAATTCAAATGTCTTAGCCTCAAATTCTGAACTTTCTATAACTTGACTTAGACCTTACATTCTTTACTCATTTACTATTCCCATATAAATATTTACATCTAGCCTAATTGACTTAACCATTGCTTCTGTTACATTCCACATCTATACCTGTATATTTCTGTCTGTCTTTGTCTATTCTCTCATTCATTTCTTTGCTTATGCTTTACTGCACACCATTCTTACCCAGAAATATCATCCCCTACTCCCCCTCACTCTTTCTCTTCGCTCCTACAGCCTCCCTCTCCCTTTCCCTATCCTTCACTCTATTTTTCTTCTCCCTCCAGTCCCTTTCTCTTCTTGCCTAAGTCCTATCTTCCTTTTAAGGTTCATGCTCTACCTGAAGCCTTTTCTGACTGCTCCAGATTTTAGCCATATGGTCTTCCTCTGAAAATCTGTATTACTTATTATCTCTACTACTCATATGATGCATATTTTCTGTGTCTGAAACTCAGAAATTATATACAGGTATTTGTACATGCTCTCAAATATTTGATACCAAAAATATGATTATCTTTTGCCCTAGTCTAAAAATTGACCTAGAATAGATTTAAAAATGTAACTACTTAACATAAATTTGTATCCATATATTTTTATAAGGACTGTATGTGGATGACCATGTTTTATTTTTATTTTATTTTTATTTTTTAATTTTTTGACCATGTTTTATTTGTAAATATTTTTTCAGACAGTGGGTGATTACTATGATGAATTTGTTCATCTTTATTAAATGTGAGAGTAAAATAATGATGGTCCACATAGAGTGAAGTTTATATTAGGAATGAAAAAAACCTTCAAATAATTTTTTGGGGTTGGCTTATTGCAGTATACTGAGTTATACATTTGAAGGTTTGTATAGCTATGATTCTTTCATGCTAGAGGAAACTGAAGTTTTTAATTCTTTGCCTTTTCCTTAAAGGACAAACATTATTTTATCTTTATTAGTTATGTGGACAATAAACAAAAGTTGTCCAATTTTATTTTAAAAATAATTAAAGATACAGTTTAGAATAAAAGTAACATTTTTTTCTTTCACAATGACAGGATAATGAAGAATGTTAGCACCCAATATTGCCAAGGGTTTAGGGAAAATGGGCACTCAGTCTCCCACAACTTTTGATGAGATTGTAAATTGTTAAAAAATTTTTTTCAGGGAAATAATTTGTCAAAAACTTTAAAAATGTTTCTACCATTTGATTCAGCAAAGATATGTATAAGATTGTATAAAATATGTATAGAGATATTCATTACAAGCTTATTTATTATGGTGACAAATGGAAGTAGTATAAATATTTATCATTAGGGACTGATTAAATTAAATTGATACATCCATATAGTTGAACTCTTATTAAAAGTGATGGTAGTTTTATATTTGTAAACCTATAAATGTGTCTATGAAATAACACTTAAGTTGGGGAAAAACATAAAATATTATATGTAGTACAATTCTGTTTCCTATGGGGGAAATATATGTGTTTATGTATGCCTGTAATAGAGTCTAGAAGAATAGAAATGAAAGTATGAACAATGATAGAATTATGGGTGTATGAATGAATATATTTTTGTAAGTTTCATTGAGATTTAATGCATATAACATAATTTCAGTGGTTTTTAGTGTATTCACAGGGTTGTATAACCTTTACCACCATCAATTTTAGAACATTTTTAGCACCCCCAAAATTCCCATACCCTTTAGTTATCATTCCCCAACCTCTTTACACCCCCACCCTTAACTCTGGGCAACCATTAATCCACTTCTTATCTTTATAGATTTTTCTATTCTGGAAATTTTATATAAGTTGAATTATACAATATGTAATCTTTGGTGACTGACTTCTTTGACTTAGCTTAATGTTTTCAAGATTCAACCATGTTGCAACATGTATCATTATTTCATTTATTTTTATTGCTGAATACTATTTGATTGTATGGATACCAGTTTGTTTATCTCTTTATTAGTTGACGGACATTTGGGTTGTTTCCACTTTTTGGCTTATGATGAATAATGCCATAGATATTCATGTACAAGTTTTTATGTGGACTTATGTGTCATTTCTCTTGGATTTTTACCTGGGAGTAGAATTGTTGAGTTATATGGTGACTGTGTTTATCATTTTGAGGAACTGCCAAATTGTTTTCCAAAGTGTATCATTTTCATTCCTGCTAGGAGTGTATGGGGATGAATGTATTACTTTCATAATTAGAAAAAAAGGATTTCTATTTTGGAAGAATATAATAAAGGTATTTTAACTGTTTCTTTGCAGTTTAAGATTTGTTAGTGGAAGTAGAGATGGAACAGCAAGAATTTGGCAATATCAGCAACAAGAATGGAAGAGTATAGTGCTAGATATGGCTACTAAAATGACTGGGTAAGATTGGATGTTAGATATTTCAGTAGTTCTCATATGGTTATAGTATCTGTTACATTAATGAATTATATCTAATAATGAAAATATCTTTTTAGATTAGTAAATAGTTAGGAGTTAACTGATGGACCTGAAATTTACATCTGTATTTAGTCTCTAAGTAAATTATCTTTTGCTGTTGATTGACAGACTGGATGATAGGAACATTGCTGAGTCATTCAAAATTCTGGTCCCTTGTAACCCAAAGATCTCTGCTCTACTAATGCCCAGAGTTATTTTCTGCCTTAATTTTCTATAGGAAATTTTTATATCTATCTATACTACTTTCTACTTTGAGGGTTGTCCCTATTAAATGTCAACATTTATTTATGTAATTAATATAAAAATTATTAATTAAATCATAAATTTAACTGTCTTACTGAGGATACCTTTATAATGTTTGATATGATTAGCATTCCCACTGGACATTATAAATACACTTAATCAGCATTCTGTTTAATCATCTTCCCTGTTGATTGGAAGATACATAATTACCTCTTTAGAACATTACAGTTTCTATATGGTATAACTCTGAAATTAACTGTCTTCCCATTAATAACAATATAGAACTGACATTGTAGTTATAGCCAGCTATTCATGTCATATTCAGTTAAATCAAAAGTTAATGAATTTTTTTGCTGCTTTTTAATAAGGCCTGTTAGTTTCAAACATTTATTATTTAAGGTAATAAAATGTCCATTATATTTTTCTTCATATTTTCTGGTAGGCAACATGACTTTGTATTTCGTTTTTCAAGGAATTTGTAGATGTTTTTTTCTAGTTTCACTTTTGTTTTGTCCTTGTGTAACTAACTACAATTTTTTTGTCATTTTGTGTCTTTTTTTCCCTAAAATAAGCTTTTTTTCCCCCTAAAATAAGCCTAAATATTGCCCTATTTAAATGCTTTTATTATTTTATTTTGTGAATACTTAAAAGTATTTTTAGGTTAGGATTTTTAAACTAAAATTTTGCAAGCTCCTGGAGAGATTTTTTTTTCATAATTTGCTATTTTAGATGTACCTTTGTTAATAATTTACAATGTATGAATATTGAAAATTATTTTACATAGGAATAATTTGCCATCTGGAGAAGACAAGGTCACTAAACTTAAAGTGACTATGGTAGCCTGGGATCGCTATGACACCACAGTTATTACTGCAGTGAACAATTTCCTTTTGAAAGTATGGAATTCTGTCACAGGGCAACTTCTTCATACTTTATCTGTAAGTATTCTTGGAATAATTAAAATGATCAAAAGGGCGTTATTCTAGAAGACAGGAAATTTAAGTTTTAGTTTACTTTCTGTGACTATCAGGGAAGCAATTATTTCAGCCACCTCTGCAAAATAAGGATGGCACATGGTATAGCTGCTAAAAGCATATATAAAAACTTTTCAAGATCCTTTTGACGTCTTATAATTATTTTGTTAAATGCAGTCAAAGATACGTGAGTTATTTTGCTTTTAGTATGAGTTGGGATTTTTGTTGTTACTATTTTAGGGGTAGAGCCTACTTTATTTTGACAAGGGTATCCTTTATATTTTACCTTCAGGGTTTAGTTTATGCAAGAAGTAGAGGTAAGAGGAAGAAGTAGGAGGGAAAAGGTGGCTTTGCCTCTTTTAAAAAATGTATTTGTTGTTGTAAAAGGCTACAATATTTGTGACATGAAAAGTTGATGGGATTAATAGCAGAAATCACATGGGCAGGCTTGTTGGTTTATCGTGTACACTTCAGGTTAAATGCCACTTAAAAGCTTTTTTCCTATCTGCTTCAATTATCGGTTCATAAATACTTTAAGGACAAAGGCCAAGTGATTCCCATATGATGTACAAAGTAGTAAATGATAGGGACTAGAATCTAATTCTTGTGACTCACTTTGCTTTGTAGTATACCATGGTTATCATCTTTATTTGACTCCTATTTGAGATAATCTTATCTATTGTAAGGTAATAATATAATAATATTATCTATAATATTGTATATATCTGAGGTTTCTAAAGAATTTGTTTAATTTAGGGAGGATTTCCATATGACTCCAAATTCTCTTTTCTAAATAAAACCCTAAAACTGTGTCAGTGGAGTTTTAGATTCTTTTTTTTTTAATGTTTAACCAATTCTTTACCCCTTTTGCTTTTCCCTATTCCCTGATACAAGTTTCTGTTAATATGTGTAGAAAAATGTATATTGTTTTCTTATTGAGAAATGTTTGTCTATGCAGCATGATCCAATAGAAATATAATGTGAGCCACATATGTAATATTAATTTTTCTAGTAGCTGCAACAGAAAAAGTAAAGCACAACAGGTGAAATTAATTTTAATACCATATTTTATTTAACCTAGTAGATCCAAAATAGTAGCATTTCAACATGTAATTAATATAAAAATTATTAATTAAATATTTTACATTTAAAAATACTAAATATTTGGGGGCTTCTGGGTGGCTCCATCAGTTAGGCCTCCAACTCTTGATTTGGGCTCAGGTCATGATCTCATGGTCATGAGATCAACCCCATGTCAGGGTCTGCATTGAGCATGGAGCCTGTTTGGGATTCTCTCTCTCTCCCTCTCTGCCTCTCTCTCTCAAAATAAATAAACATTAGAAAACACTAAATCTTTGAAATCTAGTGTTTTATTTTATACTTACAGAACATCTCAATTTGGACTAGCCATATTTCAAATGCTTAATAGCCACATGTGGCTAGTGGCTATAGTATTAGACAGCACAAGTCCATATGTCTAAAATTCCCAATTTCAAAGTTCAGGTTATAGCTACTGGTTTTCAAATCTGTGTAAAATCCTGTCTTAATAAGTACCTTAATTTAGAGTTCTGTTTAATGGTACTCTTCCCATGGGCTCATGGGTCATCTGTCTTCAGTGAATTTTACTGAAAAAAATTTTAGAATGGACTATTTTTATTCCTTGTTACAATCAAATCTGTTTAGTTTTGATATTTATATTTTCTATGTTAAAAATTTATCAGAGTCTGTGGGGCGCCTAGGTGGCTCAGTCGGTTGAGCGTCCGACTTCGGCTCAGGTCGTGATCTTGCAGTCTGTGAGTTTGAACCCCACGTCGGGCTCTGTGCTGACAGCTCAGAGCCTGGAGCCTGCTTTGGATTCTGTCTCCCTCTCTCTGCCCCTCCGCCGCTCATGTTCTGTCTCTCTGTCAAAAATAAATAAACATTAAAAAAAATTTTTAAAAATTTATCAGGGTTGGGGTGCCTAGGTGGCTCAGTGGGTTAAGCATTCGACTTCAGCTCAGTGGTTAAGCATTCGACTTCAGCTCACTGTTTGTGAGTTCGAGCCCTGCATCGGGCTCTGTGCTGACAGCTCAGAGCCTGGAGCCTGCTTCAGATTCTGTGTCTCCCTCTTTGCCTGCCCTTCCCCCACTTGAGCTGTTTCTCTTTCTCTCTCTCTCAAAAATAAATAAATATTAAAATTTTTTTCTTTAATTTATCAGGGTCTTAATGTGTGGGGTAAAGTTCTTCCATTCTGCAAATACTTACTGAGCATCTACTATGTGCCAGCAGCTGAGTTAGATGTTACGAATAAATAGTAAATTAAAGAGTCCCTGTCATCCTAGAATTTACAGCCTATTAAGAAAAAAACGACAACAAAAACAAAAAAATTTTAATTAAATAAATGTTAAGAAAGAAAAGTACAAAATACAGTGCAAGTTTCTAATAGGGTGACCAAACCTGGTCTAGGAGGATAAGAGAAAGCTTCTTGAGGAAGTAAAATTTGGGTTAAGATTTGAAAGATATGTAGAAATTACCCACGTCTCAGCCTAAATGTCACCTCCTTCACAAGGCCTTCCCTGATCAAACAATCTAGAGTAGCCTTCCAATCTTTGTCTTATTCAGTCACCTTTATTTTCATCATGGCATTTATCACTACCTAATATTTACTTATTATATTTTGTTTATTTTCTGTCTCAATATGGTACAGTATCAATAAATATTTGATAAATTATATATGTGAGGAAGTTGGGAGGTCCTTACAGGCAGAGGGTAAAGAACTCAAAGGTCTTGAGGTACAAGGGGGTTGAAAGAAAGCCAATTTTTGGCTAGAGCATGGAGAGCAGAAAGAGTGTCACCAGATAGGACTGGAGAAATAGACAAGGGCAGACTACTTAAGGTCTTATGGGATCTCTCCTAGACCAATAGGAAACCATTTAAAGGTTTAAAAGCTAAGGAATGACATGTGAATTTTGCTTTTGAAAAATACCTTTATAATTCTGGCAACAGAATAGAAAATAGATTGTAATGGAGATAAGAGTGACTCTGAGTAGACTTTAGGATGGGCCTTGGCCATGATGATAATTTGGATTTGTGTGGCAGTGGTGGAGATAGAAGTATGCCTTAAGGCAGATGATATATCTTAAGACATTACTGAATTTGATTAGGTTTTGTTCCCTATGATCCAGTGACTATGTCCTATCCTAAGGCATGTGACCAAGAAATAAAATCCCCTATTTAAAAGCCTCTCTTTCCCAGTGTACACGGAAATCACTGTAACATTATCGTTTGAGTTTAACAAAGTAATTTTATTGTTTACTTTTTAGGGACCTTAGAAAGTTTTGTTATATCAAGTTGATTATTTAGCATATAACAAAGAAGTAATTTTTTAGTAGTCACTGGGAAAAGAGTTTTGGTAAACTTTAAGTTGTGACAATATTTATTGTAATGTGATTTTACCTATACATTTTGAGCCAGTATGCATTTATTTTGCAGTAAGTTATATTTTTTGTCCATAATGGCAATATGGTAGGATGCTCTATTCCATTTTTTGTACAATGATTTGGGATAAAATGCACATTTTAGGGTCATAAGATATGATGATTTCTAAAAGCTCCTGATGTGTAATATGCTGATGTTTTTCTAAGTGAAATGCAACTTCAGGATGTCATGCATGCTTTTCTAAACTTGGAGCCTATTGTTAATCATGTATTCTTCTTAACAATGATCTGAATCAGGTGTTGGCAAACTATTTTTTTAAGAGGCCAAGTAGTAAGTATTTTAGGCTTTGCAGGCCACATATGGTCTCTGTTGCATATTCTTTGATGTTTTACAGCCTTTTAAATATGTAAAAACCATTCTAATCTCACAGGCTGTGTGTACAAAAATGGCTAGGGGTTAGATTTGGCCGGCAGGCTACAGTTGCAGACTCTTGATCTGAATATGCCGATATTCATTGGTAAGGGAAACATACAGAGAGCATTGGTTTTCAAACCTTTTTTTAAAACAGTAAACCCATTTTTCAGATAGCATATTAATGAAACCTTCAAGTATAAAGTAGATAAAGGGCAGAACCCCTATGCTTTTTTTGTTTGAATGTACCACGGGGCCTTCCAAAATACAATTTGAATAATAGGGATAGAATGCTGGATGAAGAACAGTGAAGGTTTGTCTGTTATCTCTGTTGCTGAATTGGGTGTTAGTGAAGAATTCTGTTTGTCCCATTTTCTGTTGGTATTTTAAATAGAAGAGTCATAGAAATATGAATTCTACTTCAGGGGCCTGGTAATAACCTGTAACTGTTTTTGGACTACATTTTAAACACCTTTCTGCATCTTCTATTGAATACTTTTTGAAATCAGCATGTAAACATATAAGGAACGCTAATAGAACCATTTCTTGTAGTGCCCATGTAGTAAGTGCTGTGGTGTGCATAAATTCATGTGAACCAGGTTGATAGCACACTCCAGAGACCTTTTGGCTGAATAAACCAGATACTCGGTGTTGCTTTTCATGTTTAATATTGCTTTTATCACAGGGACATGATGATGAAGTATTTGTTTTGGAAGCACATCCATTTGATCAAAGGATTATACTTTCAGCTGGTCATGATGGGAACATTTTTATTTGGGACCTTGACCGGGGGACCAAAATTCGGAATTATTTTAACATGGTAAGGAAAATCTGTGCTTAGTTCATATTATAACGGACATCTCTTATATGCCAGCTTGGTAATTAAAGTGTACTTAGTGCCAAGGAACCTCTTATCATCTGTGTTTAAATCCATACAGTAACTTAGAGAATGTCTCAAGACCTGAGAGTAAGGCCAGTCGAGAATTACACCTTTCAGAATGACTCTGTTAATCATGGCATTAGCGTTTTCCAAATTCTTGTGCCCAGCTCTAAACTCTATAAACTCAAATGCAATAAGCTTTTGGAGCTAACACTAGCCAAAATCACAAAAAGGTTAATATTTAAACAATAATCCTAATGTATATATCATAACAGTGACTGTATTGTATCTGCCTCTGGTAAACCCCTTATGGTTTAGTTAGTAATCAGGAAGTTGTCTGGCAAATGTGGAATTGGAGGTATAGTTACTCTTAAGATATATTTCATACAAACCCTGGAAAAATCTGATGAGCTATCTCTTTTCCCAGTAGAATATCCTTCTATGGTAATGGGAATACTCATATCCTCCATATTTATTGTTCCTCTCTGAAGAATAGCTCTCCGTAAACATTTCTACATTGTCAACTTTTGAGGCTTTGTATAGTTCTAGACTGTTAATACCCTCTGTCTTTTGTTAGTAAAATTGATTTGTGTGCTTTAATTTTAGGAAGGTTATTTTAAGTTTTACTTGCATTACAATTTGCTGAGGTAGTGTTTTTGTCATTTTGGATGTGTCTTAGTCACTCATTTAGTACTTCTAATATATGACATTGCTGGTAATGTTTGGTGCCATCTAATGCATTTTGATTCTTCCTAACATCTTACAGAGCTTTACTGTTTCAGTAGGATTCTGGCTGCAGAAGCCAGAGAGTACATTGGAATGTTGGTACATTATAGAATCCAAGATATTAAGAAGCAGAATCTATTGCCTACTTATTATTTGAAAAATCACCTCTTAAAATGACTTAAAGTGACTCCTCTAATTTTCAGATTGAAGGCCAAGGCCATGGTGCAGTGTTTGATTGTAAATTTTCACCAGATGGAAACCATTTTGCCTGCACAGATTCTCATGGGCATTTGCTGCTTTTTGGTTTTGGATGCAGTAAATACTATGAAAAGGTTAGTCTATTTAATTTTTGTTATACACTATAATTTTGGATTATATCATTCATAAATTTTATTTGAAGTCTTCTGGTTAATAAGGGCCATTGTATGTCAACAGATATGAAATCACCAAGTCACTTTTCTTGGTAAAATTTTTCATCACTGCCAGAACATAAGGCTTCACAGTTTGAATCACTATAAAGATATAGGATGATGTAGATATAAAAATTCATTAAGGGGGGGGCGCCTGGGTGGCTCAGTCAGTTGAGCGTCCAACTTCGGCTCAGGTCATGATCTCACGGTTCGTGAGTTCGAGCTCCGCATTGGACTCTGTGCTGACAGCTCAGAGCCTGGAGCCTGCTTCAAATTCTCTCTCTCTCTCTCTCTCTCTCTCTCTCTCTCTCTCTCTCCCTCTCTCCCCCTCCCCCGCTCATGCTTGCTCTCTCTCTCTCAAAAATAAACATTAAAAAAATTTAAAAAATAGGGGCTCCTGGGTGGCTCAGTTGGTGAAGCATCCGAGTTCGGCCCAGGTTATGATCTCACGATTTGTGAGTCCGAGCCACGCATCAGGCTCTGTGCTGACAGCTCAGAGCCTGGAGCCTGCTTCAGATTCTGTGTCTCTCTCTCTCTGCCCCTTTCCAGCTCACGCTCGTGCTCTCTCTCTCATTCTCTGTCAAAAATAAATAAAAACTTTAAAAAAATTAAAAAAAAATAAAAATTCATTAGGAAATCCTTTTACTTAGAACATATTCTCTGTACTGGCCTTCAGGTGTAATGGGAAAACAAGTTTACTAGATTGCATTCTCTACTTATAAATTGGAAACAAATAGCTGGTGACTAAATGTTCATTTTCTTCCTTGACCACTTTACCTATTATCCATCTTGCTAAAATACTTTGGAAACTAACTTAATTGGTTCTTTATATTTTACTAGCTATGAATTTGGAATAGATTATAGATTCTTGGAGTTGGAAGAGAACTCAGAATCATTGAGATTAGCTCAATACTTGTATCACCTTTGAGTGTTTTTGATGCATTTGGTATTTACCTGCTTTGCCATTTATATTATACTTAATCGGTTCATATTTGAAAAAAAATAAAAATAGTTATAAAGGTTTGTATGATATTTGCAACTTAAATAAAAATATGTAACTTTATCTACTATGTTATTGCTCTCATTCTTCATATGCTAATTGGAGAAATATGATATAGGGCCAGAAAGTAATACAGATTATAGGATTTTGTGGAGAAACGATAGGATTACAATTCAGGTGATTCACTTTTACCTAGAGGAAACATATAGCAATAGAGGGCTATAAGGGAATGCAAAAAGTATCTGGTTTGAAAAGTGCATGTTCTTTAGGAATGAAAATTAATTCCCTGTGCATGTTAAATACTTAAAACCTGTGATAAAGATTCCAGATCAGATGTTCTTCCACACGGATTATCGACCTCTTATCCGTGATGCCAACAACTATGTACTGGATGAACAGACCCAACAAGCTCCTCACCTCATGCCTCCCCCATTCTTGGTGGATGTTGATGGCAATCCGCATCCTACAAAATTCCAAAGACTAGTACCAGGACGGGAAAATTGTAAAGATGAACAACTTATACCACAGCTGGGATATGTGGCTAATGGTATGTTATCTCCAAAATTAAATTTAAAATATTTTGCAAAATGTTATACTTCCTACTGTTCTTTCTATGATACATACTTCCTGCTAAACTCTGTAGTAGGTTAGAATGTATGTACCTAATACTTCTATTAATTTTCATTTGCATATTACTTTTTTAACTTTTATTTTTTATTTATTTTGAGGGAGAGATGTGGGAGGGACAGAGAGAGGGAGAGAGAGAGAATACCAAGCAATCTCTGCATTGTCAGCACAAAGCCTTATGTGGGGCTCGAACTCACAAACTATGAGATCATGACCTGAGCTGAAACCAAGAGTCTGACATTTAACCTGCTGAGCCACCCAGATGTCCCATTTACTTTTGACCTTACCAGAGTACTTTTACATTTTTATGTCGCTTGAACACAGATAAATGGATTAGGACAACAGACATATACTCAAGCAGAGAATGTATTGACCTGTTTCCTTAGAAACCTAAACATATATATGATCCTGTTGCTTATGGTTTTGACTTCTAGTTATGATTAAATGTACTAACTTTAACCTGTCAAGCTTTTCTCATTGGTGAAACTATTTAGTGTTTAAATAACAGTCTTGGAGGATGTTGAGGAAGCAGTGATAAGCATAATGCATGATGTAAAGATAGTAGAATAAGACAGTGAAATAATGCTATTCCCTGTCAAAGCAACTCTTCTTTTTTATTTTAATTCCAGTATATTTAACATACAGTGTTATGTTCATTTCAGGCATACAAAACAGTGATACAACAATTCCATATATCACACAGTGCTCATCACAAGTGCACACCTTAATCTCTATCACGTATTTCACCCATTCCTCCACCTACCTCCCCTCTGATAACCATCAGCCTATTTTCTATAAAGAGTTTGTTTCCTGGCTTGTCTCTCTCTCTCTCTCTTTCTCTCTCTCTCTCTCTCTCTCTCTCTCTCTCTCTCTTTCCCTCCCTGCTTTCCTCCCTCCTTTTCCTTTGCTGTTTGGTTTTTTTGTTAAATTCCACATATGAATGAAATAATACGGTATTTATATTTCTCTGATTGACTTATTTTAATTAACGTTATACTCTCTAGCTCCATCCATGTCATTGCAAATGGAAGGACTTCAGTTTTTCTAGAGCATATTTATGGCTGGAATTTTGTGTTTTTTTTTCAAGTTTATTTATTTATTTTGAGGTGGGGGAAGGGCAGAGAGAGAGGGAAGCAGGTTCCACACTGTCAGCACAGAGCCCAATGTGGGGCTCACACTCATGAACTATGAGATCATGACCTGACTCAAAATCAAGAGTCAGATGCTTAACTGACTGAGCCACACAGGTGCCCCAGGATTTCACTTTTTTATGACTGAATAATATTCCATATTGTGTGTGTCTGTGTGTGTGTGTGTGCGCACACACCATAACTTCTTGATCCATTCATCTATCGATTGACACTGTGCTGCTTCCATAATTTGGCTATTGTAGATAATGCTGCTACAAACATAGGAGTGCATGTATCCCTTTGAATTGGTGTTTTTTGTGTTTTTTGGGTAAATACCCAGTAGCGTGGATACTTGGATCTTAGGGTTGCTCTATTTTTAACTTTTCGAGGAACCTCCATACTGTTTTTCACAGTGGCTGCACCATTTTGTATTCCCACCAACAGCGCAAGAGGGTTCATTTTTCTCCACATCCTCTCCATGTTTCTTGTGTTTTTGATTTTAGCCATTCTGATAGGTGCGAAGTGATATCTCATTGTAGTTTGGATTTGCATTTCCCTGATCATGAGTGATGCTGAACATCTTTTCATGTGTCTCTTGGTTATCTGGGTATCTTCTTGGAGAAAAATCTGTTTATTTCTTCAGTGCATATATTAGTTGGATTATTTGGTTTTTTTGGTGTTGACTTGTGTAAGTTCTTTATATATTTTAGATACTGACTCTTTATTTTGATACATCCTTGGCACATATCTTCTCCCATGCAGTAGGATACCTTTTAGTTTTGTTATTTCCTTTGCTATGCAGAAGTTTTTATTTTGATGCAGTCCCAATAGTTTACTTTTTGTTTTATTTCCCTTGCCTTAGGAGACATATCTACAAAAATGTTGCTATGGCTCATGTCAGGAAAATTATTGCCTGTGCTCTCTTCTAGGATTTTAATAGTTTCCTGTCTCATATTTAGTCTTTAATCCATTTGAATTTTTTTTTTTTTTTTGGTGTAAGAAAGTGGTCCAATTTCATTCTTTTGCATGTTGCTGTCCAGTTTTCCCAAAACAATTTGGTGAGGAGACTGTCTTTTCCCATTGGATAATCTTTCCTGCCTTTTCAAAGATTAAATCCTATATAATTGTGGGTTTATTTCTGGATTTTGTATTCAATTCCATTGATCTCTGTGTCTGTTTTTGTGCTAGTATCATACTGTTTTGAATACTACAGCTTTGTAATACAGTTTGAAGTCTGGAATGTGATACTTCTTTCATTTTCTTTTTCAAAATTGCTTTGATAATTTGGGGTCTTTTGTGGTTCCATATAAATTTTAGGACTTTTTGTTCTAGTTGTGTGTAAAATGCTATTGACATTTTGATAGGGACTGCCTTAAGTGTATAGATTGCTTTGGATAGTATATACATTTAAAAATATTTGTTCTTTTTTAACAATTTTTTTAATGTTTATTTAGTGTTGAGAGAGAGAGAGAGAGAGAGAGAGAGAGAGAGAGAGAGAGAGAGGATGAGCAGGGGAGGGGCAGAGAGAGAATCTAAAACAGGCTCCAGACTCCGAGCTGTCAGCACAGAGCCCGATGCGGGGCTCAAGCCCACAAACCACGAGATCATGACCTGAACCGAAGTCAGATGCCCAACCGACTGAGCCACCCAGGCACCACAAAATATTTGCTCTTCTAATCCATAACCATGGGTGTCTTTCCATCTCTTTGTGTCATCTTCAATTTCTGTCATCAGTGTTTTATATTTTTTAGAGTATAGGTCTTTCACCTTTTGGTTATTAGGTTTATTCCTAGGTAACATTTTTGGTATAATTTTAAATGTCATTGTTATCTTAAATTCTCTTTCTGCTACATCATTATTAATACATACAAATGCAACAGATGTTCGCACATTGATTCTATGTCCTGTGACTATTGAATTCATTTTATCAGTTCTAGTAGTTTATTGGTGGAGTTTTTAGGATCTTGTATATAGAATATCATGTCATCTGCAAATAATGAACATTTAACTTCTTTCTTACCAATTTGCATGCCCTTTATTATTTTTATTTAATTTCTGTGGCTAGGATTTCAGTACCGTCTTCAGTAACAGTGGTGAGAACGGACATCCTTGTCTAGTTCCTAACCCTAAGAGGAAAGCTCTCAGTTTTTCTCCATTCATTGACTCTGATGTTCACTGTGTTTTTCATATATTGTCTTTATTATGTTGAAGTAAGTTCCCTCTAAACTTGCTTAGTTGAGGGCTTTATCATGAATAGATGTTGTACTTTGTCAAGTACTTTTTCTGCATCTATTGAAATGATCATATGGTTTTTATTCTTTCTGTTATTGATGTGATATATCACATTGTTTGGTTTGCGAATATTGAACCAACCTTGTATACTGGGAATAAATTCTACTTAATCATGGTGAGCGATTTTTTTAATGCATTGTTGGATTGTTTGCTAGTATTTTCAGGATTTTTGCATCTACATTCATCAAACATACTGGCCTGTAGTTTTCTTTTTTAGTGGTATCTACCTGGCTTTGGTATCTGGGTAATGCTGGGCTCATAGAATGAATTTGGAAGTTCTCCTTCCTCCTTTATTTTATGGAATAGTTTGAGAAGAATAGGTATTAACTCTTTAAATATTTGGTAGAATTCACCTGTGAAGCTTTCTGGTCCTGGACTTTGGTTCATTTGGAGTTTTTGATTACTGATTCAATCTCCTTGTTGGTAATTGGTCTAGGCACATTTTCTGTTTCTTCCAACTTTCATTTTGGTAGGTGATATGTTTCTAGAAAGTTATCTATTTCTTCTAGGTTGTCCATTGTGTTGACATATAGTTTTTCATAATATTCTCTTATAATTGTTTGTATTTCTGTGGTGTGGTTATTATTTCTCCTCTTTCTTTTATAATTTTATTTGCATTCTTTTTTCTTTTTTTGCTTTTTGATGAATCAGGCTCGAGGTTTGTGAATTTATTTTTTCAAAGAACCAACTCCTGATTTCATTGATCTGTTCTGTTTAGTCTCTATATCATTTATTTCTGCTCTAATCTTTGTTAGTTCCTTACTTCTGTTGGCTTTACGTATTGTTTGGTGTCCCTTTTCTCAGTCCTTTAGGTGTAAGGTTAGGTTGTTTGTTTGAGGTTTTTCTTGCTTCTTGAGTTGATTCTGTATTGGTATCAACTCCTCACTTAAAACCACTTTTGCTGTGTCTCCAAGCTTTTGGAGCATTATGTTTTCATTTTCATTGTTTCCATGTACTTTTGGACTTCCTCTTTCATTTCTTGGTTAACCCATTCATTGTTTAATCGCAAGTTATTTTACCATCATGTATTTGTGGTCTTTCAATATTTTTTCTTGTGGTTGACTTCTCGTTTCATATCATTGTCATCAGAAAATATGCATGGTATGACTTTGATCTCCTTGAGTATTTGTTGAGGCTCTTTTTCTGGCCTAACATGTAATCTGTTCTGGAGAGTGTTCCATGTGCACCTGAAAAGAATATGTATTCTGCTGTTTTAAGATGGAGTGTTTTAATATATCTATTAAGTCTACCTGGTGTACTGTGTCATTCACACCCATTGTTTGTTTAATTTTCTATTCAGATGTGTTATATTAATGTCCTTTACTATTATTGTATTATAACTCATTAGTCCCTTTATGTTTGTTATTAACTGTTTTATGTATTTAGTGCTTCCATGTTGGGTACAATTGTTATATCTTCTTGTTGGATTGTCCCCTTTGTTATTATAGAGTCCTTCTTTGTCTCTTGTTACAGTTTTTGTTTTAAAATGTATATTTTTGGGGGCACCTGGGTGGCTCATTTAGTTAAGTGTCCAGCTCTTGATTTCAGCTCAGGTCATGATCTCATGGTTCGTGGCTTCGAGTCCCATGTCAGTCTCTGCACTGATAGCATGGAGCCTGCTCGGGATTCTCTCTCTCCTCCTTTCTGTCTGCCCCTTGCTTGTTTTCTCTCTTTCTCTCTCAAAATTAAATAAACACTTTTTAAAAATAAAATAAAATCTATATTTTCTGATATAAGTATTGATGCTCCAGCTTTTTTTTCACATTCATTTGCATGATAAATGTTTTTTATTCCCCTTACTTTCAACCTGCCTGTGTCTTTAGGTCTAAAATGAGTTCCCTGTAGGCAGTATATAGATAGGTCCTTTTGTGTGTGTGTGTGTGTGTGTGTGTGTGTGTGCGCGCGCATTCTGTCACTCTGTGTCTTTTGATTGGAACATTTAGTCCATTTATAATAATTACATAAAAGTAATTATTGGTAGACATGTATTTATTGCTGTTTTATTACTTGAATTGTGACTGTTTCTGAAGATCCTTTCTTATCTTTCAAGTTTTACTGATTTGCTTTAGTGATATATTTGGATTACTTTTTCTTTACTCTTTGTCTATTATTTTTTTTATTTGTGGTTCCCATTAGGTTTATATAAAACCTCTTGTGCATATAGCTGTCTCTCTTAAGTTCACTGCATCCAGTTTGTTTCAAATCTCAGTTATTACAATTTTCTTTTCTTTATTTATTTTTAAGCAGCAGGCAAAAGTTTATTAAAGTGTAAGATTAGAAAGTAAGAATAGTAGGAAAACTCTCTTTATAGGGAAGGGACATTTGAAAGTGAATGCCAGAAGACTATAGACAAGAGTCCTTGTTTTATAAAGTTCTTGTCAATCCCCCCCCCTTCCCTTCCCCCTTGTTCCTTCTCAGGTTCTACCCTTACTGGCTTGATAGCTCTAGGTGCTGGGTTATGCATTCCTGATTGGCTCATTTCCATTGTAGGACAGATGGCTGATGGCCATACTTAGGTCTTTTGTCAAATTCCTGAGGGAAACCTTAGGGGAAGTAGATGGGGTCTGTTACATTCTGAGGAACCTTAAACCTGAGGGAGTTTGCTGTGGTCAGACACTCCCAGCATTGTTCCAAAATATGTGTTTATCCTAACCCAGGGACCTCAGATCCTCCTTTCCCTCTCTGCCTATTTTATACTATCTTTTTCTATCATATATCCCCCTCTGAACACATGGCTCCTAACTGCCATTAGGAATTGGGGCGATGACTGATCTTAACTGCTTCCTACTAAAGGGGAGAAATTACAGGGGAATGGCACTGAGGGCAGGTTCAGAGGTCATCCAAAGGTCCAATTTAATGGGAGGGTGTTTGGAACATCTAGGCTAGCAGAATTTTCTTGGATGTCTTCTTATTCTGGCAGATGAGACAGTTTCTACAAATGACATACCAACAGTATTAGACCAACAAGCATTAATATTCCAAATGCAATGCCTCCTAGGGAGGAGGCCACACCATTAGGAAGAGGAAAGACGCATTGTAGCCATCCAAAATGTCTCTGACATGTCTGGCTATATCTATATCTCTATCTCTATCTCTATCTCTATCTCTATCTCTATATCTATATATCTATATCTATATAGATATAGATATACATATAGAGATAGAGATAGAGATAGAGATAGAGATATACACACACACACATACACATATATGTATATATGTGTATATACATATATATGTACACACATACACATATGTACATATGTACATATGTATATGTACATATGTATATGTACATATATGTATATATGTGTATATATGTGTATATATACATATATATGTATATAAATTTAACTATAGTTATTTTTCTTCCTCTTGTATACTTATTTGGATCTTGTGATACTGTTGATTAGCATAATTAAGCACCTGAACTAGTTTTTGGTTCTCAATCCTCAAGGCTTCTTTGGCCATCCAGTTTCCATAGGACCAACTCCATGAAGCGTATTTAATTTTGCCTTAAGGAAAGATTGATCTTTGATATCCAGAGTCCTATAAGTTTAAGCTGTTGTTTATCTGTCCTGGTGTTAGTAGCACTATAGTCCTTAATTCAGTCATAATGTCCCTTCCTCGCAAGGGAGTGTGGCTCTCTGGCATTATCAAAAAAGAATGTGAAAAATATTAAGTCTCCCCATACGTACCCTGATGGCTGAGAGAAATATTTAGTCGCAAGTTTTCCGGAGACGCCTCTAATTATTATATTGCGTTTGGAGAGTTGGCTGGGAGTGGAAAGGAGGACAGAAAAAGTGGCTCCAGTGTCAAGAAGGAAATCAACCGGCTTTTCTTCTGTATCCAGAGTTACTGAAGGCTCTGGGTTTCCAATGGACAGTTGGTTTGGGGGAGCCACCACAAAGAGCCCTGGGCCCCATCAGGGACATTGTTTATCTGAGCCCTCGCAGATTGAGGTCCCTGAGGGCATTCAGATCTCCAGTGACTGTCTCCACACAAAGGAAATGGCTTATGGGGTTTCAATATCAGTTGTACCCTCTGAGGATATTCTCATTTCCAGTGCCCTAAACGGCCACATAAATGGCACTTGGTGCCAGGACCTCAGAAAGTCTGGTCTGACATAGTACATAAAGCCACAACTAAGGCCTCAGATTTTTCTTAAGCCTCCTTTCCTGTTCCTTATTCTCCTCTTGATCTCATTTGTAATATACCCAATTGGCAGCTCCTAAAAGCTCCTCCAGGGTCCCTTCTGGGCCAACAACCAATTTTTGCAGTTTTCTCCAAATCTGGGGCTGATTGACAAATTTTCCTTCAGAATCATCTCAGCCTCAGGGTGTTAAGGGAGATAGCTGTATATTTAAAGAGAGGCTCCCTTAACCTCTCTAGAAAGGCCACCAGGTTTTCATCCTGTGTCTGTAAGATAGTGGCTAATTTACTATAATTTAAAAGTTTTAACCTTAGACCTTAATTTCTCCAAAACATAAGCTTGGAAGTGGCAGTGACACCATTCTCCAATGGGATGGTCATAGTCCCAATTAATATCTTGGGATGGAATTGCCTGGGGTCCAGTAGGGAATTGGAAGTCCCCTGTAGGACCTCCAGTCCCATGTTAATTAACGAGTTGCTCATCTCCAGGTCTCTCAACTGCTGCCAGAACACCAAGTCATAGTGGTGTCTCCCTGCATTTCTCCTTCTGGCACTCTAGCTTCTTATAGGGGAAACATGCCTGTTATATTATGGGGAGGACCTGGATAAGGTGGGCAGCAGGGAGCAGAAGTTCACGTTCTTTCTTAAGTCTGGATCTATAGATAGAGGACCCGAGGAGGAGGAGGTTGAGGTAAGACTTCCCTTCCTCCTTCTCTAGGTTTGCTTTGGGTACAGGCAGGGGCCCCTTGATTGTTTCTCCTCCTGATTTCTGGACCTTGGAAAGGGCTGTCAATAAGCCAGGGTTAACCTTGTATTGCATACACATGTCCCAATTTTCTCTTAAAGTCCAAAAACATTGAACCATAGGGGACTTCTCCCCATTTCCCTTACAAAAACAAATCTGATTGTAGGATAGTCTTATAATTGATATTTCTCTCTGGCTGCCTAGTTTCCTCCTCCAGTTTGTATTGGGGCCAAGCCTTGGCATAAAAGAAAATGAGTCACTTTTTCTTTAGGATTTGTGTATCAAAATCATCCCATTTTTTCAGAATGCATCCTAACAGAGTATTGGCCTTGGTTGGGGAATTGCCTGTCTATAGGGAAAAGGAAGAAAAGGCATCCCTTATCTCAATTTCCTATAGCTGGTCAGGAGAAACTTTATCTCCTGACCCTGATTGTTGGCCAGGAGAAGCCTCATCTCCTTGCCCTGCAGTTTGGCTGACTATGCGACTGGCAGCCAAAAGCCCTGTCAGTCTCACAAGGTGCTGGGAGTAGTAACTCTTACCCAGGCTTGACCCTACCTCTGAGAGTTGACCCATCTTCTCTGATTTCTCCTACCCCTCCATTTCCCTCCTGCAGGAACTTAGGGTTATGGACTGTGATCAAGCAAGACTCCCCTGATTGTAGAAGTATGCACTAATTTTATTTTAGCCTATCAGTCATTTACATATCGATACTCGGCCATTAAGGGGAGGTTAAAAGGGCCAAAGTCAAGGTCTGTTCCCCTGCCTTGTTTAGCAATACCCACATAAATATGTTCCAGCCATGTGTATATCCATTTTCGACATACACTGGGCTAAGTTTAGCAAAATGGCTCCCAGTAAAAGCACTTCATATGTCATCCATCCATCCCTCATATGGCATAGGCATCTATTCCTCTACTAAACAGGAACAACACAAGTGTGGAGCCATTGGAGGCCAGCAGTGAGGACATCACCACCATTTTCCTAGCCTTTGGATCAAAGGAGGGTAGTTTTAATCTTATAGGAGTGTACTTTTAAAATCCATTCATTTTAACCTTATCCATCCTGACCACACATAAAATTCCTTTCCAAAGATTTCCCTTCATGAACCTTCTGCAATTTTCCTTTGCATTTAGATTTTGTCCCAAGCCATTTCTCTCCAAATAACCAGTCTCATTTAGGGCAAAATTACTTTTTTTTTTCACCTTCAACAAAAATGTATTTCCACTTCTTATACCTTCCTTCACATCTACTTTTCTACATATGGTTCCTTTTCTTATTTCCGTCAGTTTTAACTACATTTAGCAGAATTTAAACTCTTAGAATCCTTAGTCTCCAGTGAAAACTAAGTCGCAACCAATTGTGAACTGTTACACCAGAATTCTTTACATGGCAAATTTATGAATTAATTCATCACAAAGCATGTTTTCCAAGAGACCCAAATATCCTTAGTTTCTCTACAATAAGTCAAAAGAACAAACCTATGTTTAGTAAGCAATGCTTTAGCATTCCATCTGATTTGGAAAAGGCCTAAATGTCCAACACATTTAATCTAGTTTATGATCCAAGCAAAACTATAAATTTAAACTTTCAGGTTATCAAAAACCCTGAAAGCTATATGAACAATTACCCATAAAAACTTAAGACAGACTTAACTACTATTTTAAGTCATCTTTTTGCTGACAAATTGCATCAGAGATAACACGAGCTTATTTGACCTTCAGTAAACCTAGGTAGAAAAAGTTTTATATATTTAATGTTGATAACCCTAAAGACATGTCTATCTTAAACCAACAAACTTGTGTGATAACCCTAAAGACATGTCTATCTTAAACCAACAAAATACCAAGTGTGTTCTATCTGTATCCATTTAAGAGTTAATTTGTTCCCCATTGTCAATTTTTCCCCGGGGCACCAGTGGGGAAATCTGAAGTCGGTGGTCCAAGTGGGTTGCTCTTCGCTCTTTAACATGAGGGTGGGAGGAGGAGCCAGTGGTGCCTGAGGTACTGAGGGTGGTATAGGAACCAGTTTGTAAGCAGTAGCCAAGGTGATGCAGAAACAGGAGGAGGGAGGGGAAGGCTGAAGAGATGAGGTTCAGACAAGAAGCCTAGAGGTAGAGAAAAGCCCATAGGGCAGAGAAGGAGGTCTGCTGGTCTCAAAGTCTGTCAGCTTGGACAGATGAGCAGATGCAGATTTTTTTTTCATCAACAAGTGGAAATAGGCAGTCCGTGTTGGGCCAGAGAAGGTAGGGAAGTTCCCCAAAACAAAAGGAGTTTCAGCAGCTGCTAGGGAATATTCATTCCTCAAAGTCCCTGTCCTGAGGTAGAGTAACCAGAGACAGTTGGTTCTAGTTATCATCTGGATGTTGTGGGAGCCTCCCAAATGTCTTCTCTCCCATCCCCCCATGGACATCAGGGGCAGGAGCGGGGTGGTGAGCCCAGAAGGCATTCAAGTAAGTCATGCTTCCACTCCCCAAGAGAGATTTGAAAATAAAAGGTCCAAAAATGGGACCTGGGAGGTGAGCCATGCCAGAGTGTCAGAAATGGAAGCAAGTAGAGAGCCAGCCACCTTCCACTGTAGTTGGGAAACCTGTCAGGAGGACCCCTTGGAAGTCACCCGGATCACTCCTAGGAGGATATCTGAGGAATCAGTCCTGGGCCTTTCTACTCCTTTCCCAAAGGGAGAGGCTGGCCAAAACAGAAAGAGGAGAATTTCACCGGATGCCTAATCGGGCATTCAGGGTTCAGGTTCTGCCAACAGCCTTTAGGCATCCACCAAAGAGTAGCCTTGGTCAGGACACTTCAATTGCTGTTTGGCCTCCCCTGAGTCCCATGCATCTGGGAAGTTCTTCTCAAAAGGAAATTGGGGCTCCACCACACTGATGTTCCCAACTACATTGGGGGATCAGCTAAGAGGAGACCCAAGGAGCCTTTCACCTGAGACTTGAAAAATGGCAGCCATGCTATTCACTCTTAACTGGCTGATGGGTGCCCATTGTTTGGTTTTCGAGTTTTCTTTAGAATAGAAAGAAAAGAGGGGGTGCCGGCTGCTCTTATGGATAGAAGATGTTGATATCCCAGGATGAGCCCCCAAAGAAATGTTGCAGGACTTTTTACCACAATACCCAGGATTTGTTGTTTCACCACTTCGAAGAATGAAGAGGTGGACTCAAAATGAGCAGCAGGAAATTAGAGCATAGGATTAGAAAATAAGAATAGTAGGAAAGCTCTCTTTATAGAGAGGGGACATTTGAAAGTGAATGCCCCACATTTTTCATTTCTGACTGATTAGTTTTTAACTTTTTTGTCTCTGTGGTAAGGGCCTCCCTGAAGTCTTCCATTCTTTTCACAAGCCCAGCGAGTATCCTCATGATTATTGCTTTAAATTCTCCATGAGGCATATTACTTATATCTGTTTTGTTTAGATCTCTGGCCATGACCTTATCTTGTTTCATTTGTGATGAATTTCTCCATCTTGGCATTTTGCCTAAGTCTATGTCTTCTTCTGTGTGCTACAAAAGCCTGTTATGTTTCCTGCTCCTGAGAGCAAATAGTGTCCAGGGCCTGGCATTTCAGGCCAGGAGTGTCTCTGGTGTGTGCTGGGTACACTCAGCTGCTGTGTTTTGGCCGCTGTATCCTTAAGACCAATCAATCTTCAGAGGTTCTCCTTGCCTGCAGTGGACAGTGTTTGGACCTTGGCCAGAATGTATCAAGTTTTAACTATGTGTGCCTTGTTCTTGTTAAATGAGACCTGATGCAACTTAACACTAGATCTGAAGCCCTGCAGAACTCCATGGTTGGGAGTCATGGTGTGTGTGGGGATTTCTGCTAATCTTCTGGGGAAGGGGCCTGCCCTGCTGGAACTGTGGCCAACTTTATCTAGAAGGGCAGTACTGGCATAGTGAAGGGGTATGGGACCTGGTGTAAACAGGTCAGGCAGCCAGTGTTAGTGCTGTGCTTTTTACTGAAGGTAGCTCTGTGTTTATGTGAGGGGTGAGAGAGGGAAATGGCACCACCCCTCTCTTTTGTCCCAGGAGAGGGGTCTCTGCTTGCTGTTCTCAGGGAAACACTCTGAGAAGAGTAAATAATCTCTCCCACTGTTTCCCTGGTGTTTTTCAGTTGCCCTTTTCACTCTCTCTGCCCCAGGGTTGTTTGCCTGCCATCTCTTCGAAGTAGGGTAGTGCCCTCAGAGCTCTATTCCATCCAAGCCCACCAACCTTTTAAACTCCAGTCTTCAAGTCCCACTGGTTGCAAAAACTAATAAAAATCAGTCCCTCTTGTTTTCCCAGCCAATGGCTTTGGGGAAGTGTTCTCCTTATGTGTTCCTGTGTGGTCATCTCTCTCTTGCCATTCTCTGTCACCAGGACTACCTCATGTCCACAGCACCCGTGTTCTGTTTCTCCCCCAAACCATGTCTCCACACTTCCTGTCTTCCTCGATGTGCCTCTTCTCTCCCTCTAGTTCTGGAGTTTGTTCTCTCAGTCCTCAAGTTTATTTCTTGGGTATTCAAAATGATTTGATAGTTATCTAGTTGAGTTCAAGGGACAAGGTGAGCCTAGGGTCCTCCTACTGCACCACCATCTTGTAGCTGTCTATATTAAGTTGATGGTCATATAAGATTCAACCCATTCTTGGTCCTGCTGTGCCACAGCCATGAGCTCCACACATTTCAACAAGGGCCCTTGTACAGGCTTTCAACTGGGGTCAAGAACTGGCTCCTGTCCCAATATGACCTTCAGAAGGGCGTGGAGCTCTGCAGCTGGATCCAGGGACTCACAGGCTTCTCTGTTGGGCCCAACTTTCAGAAGGGTCTGAAAGACGGAAATTATTGTGTGTATATTAATGAATAAGCTGCAGCCAGGCTTAGTCCCCAAGATCAGCCACTCCATGCAGAACTGGCACCGACTAGAAAACCTCTCCACCTTCCTCAAGGCCATGGTCAACTACAGCATGAACCCCATGGGACCTGTTTGAGACAAACAACTGTTTGAGAGTGGGAACATGACATGGGTGCAAGTGTCTCTTCTCATCCTGGTTGGGAAGGCCAGGGGCTGCAGAGTGGCATGGACATTTGTGTTAAATACTCAGAGAAGCAGGAGTGCAATTTCAATGACACCACCATGAAGGCAGGCCAGTGCGTCATTGGGCTCCTTGATGGACACCAACAAATGTGCCAGCCAGTCAGGCATGATAGCTTATGGCACAAGAAGTCATCTCTATGACCCCAAGAACCATATCCTGCTACCTGTGGACCACTCAACCATCAGCCTCCTGATAGGCACAAACAAGTATGCCAGCCAGATGGGCATAACAGCTCCTGGGACCCGTTGGCACATGTACAATACCAAGTTGGGGTACCCATGTTCTTGCAGATGGACTGAACACAAGGCACCAACCAGAGTGGCCTGATCTTTGGCTTTGGCTGGCAGATATATGACCCCAAGTACTGCCCACAAGGCCCAGTGACAGATGGCGCTTCAGTGGCTGCAGGTGACTGCCCAGGCCTAGGGGAGGTCCCAGAATAAACCCCCTACCACTGAGGAGGTAGAATACTGAGGCACCTGTGCAGGGTGTCTCTCCACATCACCCTGACTGGATATGTGTTTTCTCTGTTGTCTTTTTTTTCTATTGTCTGAGTGCTGCCAGCTAAGGGTCTGTGGGGAAGGGAGGTGAAGGCATATGCAGATGTGTGTGGTATAGGAGTGCCTTCAAGGGCACATCGTGGCAGCAAACTTCCCAACAGGCTTTGGGCTGAGCTGTTGAGGGGGCTTGGGGGAAGAAACCTGGGCAGAGAGGAGACTGGCCCCAAATGATTTCTGGTTGCCTTTCCCTCTCTTCTCCTTTCTCTGCCAACCAGTTTGTGGTCTCTGTACCCACAGAAGTTTCAGACAGTTATAATTAAAGAAAGACTTTTTTTTTTTTTTTTTTTTTTTTTTTGCAGGGGAGGTTGTGTGGGAGATTGTGGAGTGGGATGCCAGGAAGGAAGTAGGTCCCCTGGGATAGGCCAGGTGACAGTCCCAAAATATTGTAGGTCTTGTGAGGGCCTGGATTTCTCTGGCACTCTCAGACTGCCCCCTGTGTCTCCCCACAGGGCCTAGTGGAGAAACTGAGGCCCAGACAGGACAACAGGTTGCCCTTCTCTGCAACCTGAACTCCCTCCTCACCATGGCTGCTATATCTGATTTTCTCCCAAACCACATCTTCCTACCTTCTCTGATGTGGCCTATACTCTGCCTTTAGTTAGTCGTGGAGTTTGTTCTGCTAGTTTTCAGATTGATTTCTAGGGTATTTAGGATGAATTGGTTGTTATCTAGTTTTATTCATGGGAGGAGGCAAGCCTAGTGTCCTCCTACTCCAGCCATCTTCCCTTCAATAACATATCTCATTTATATATTTCTCTTGCATACTCTGCTCTCTACACCCCATCCCACATACCATAATGCCTTAGTTTGTTATTTGTAGGTTTTCTTCCAGGTGTGAGGTGTAGGTATTGATTTATAAATGGAATTTTATTTCCTTACTAGGGATTTAAGACTTGAATTGTCCTTAATAGAGTGAAATGTTGCACATGTTTTTATGTACTCTCATAAAGATTTGTAGAGTAATGAAATGATGTTACACATTTGCTAATATTTACTTTTATAATGTCATATGTGTTAAGGGTGAGAAGCATGAATATTAAATGGGAGAAAACACTCAAAACATTTGAATAAAAAAAAATCTATAGTTCATCACACTTCATTTCCTATAGGACCTGATAACTTAGCTACTCTTTTGGATACCTTTTATTGGATACTAGAGGACAAGATGAAAAACATGTATAAGATGTATTTAAGAAAAAGAATATGGTAGTAAATAAAGTTTTATTCACATGTAATCAATGGATTTCAGTGTGTCAGTAGAAAGAATTTCTGTACTTATCAATATACTGAGGTGTTTTCAAAACAATATTTGAAAGACCATTATTTTGATTTATTTCAGAAAGGAAATTCTCATGAAAGATGCAAAACATTTCATGTATTTATGGTTGAACTTAATTTAAACCTTACTCAGATCTCTACTCTGGACTTTTTGCTTGGAATATTCAATCAAGAATGTACATTTGAAAATCATAATTTAATGATTATTCTTTAAGATGATAAGACCCTCATAGTAATGGCTAATTTGGGGGCATTTGTTAAATCATACATACAAGCTGATGTATCAAACAATTTAAAAGTTCCTTACAAATACTATTTGGTATGTTTTATTTTCATCTTAATATTGTTTTTTAATTATTTGCCTGGAAATTTTATAGATTAAGGTTTGTTTCACCGTATTTAGGGTATATTAAAATGTAAGTAATCTTTTGGCTTCATATCTTTGGTCTCAATAAGGTGATGGTGAAGTGGTAGAACAAGTAATTGGGCAACAAACCAATGACCAAGATGAGAGCATTCTTGATGGAATAATCAGGGAGCTACAGAGAGAACAAGATCTGAGACTAATTAATGAAGGAGATATTCCACATATTCCAATTAATAGATCATATTCTGCTAATGGTGGTAAGTATGTATATATTTATATAATGAAGGTACTTTATTTTACTTGTACTAAGTCTGTGTAAGGAACATTTGAGATTTTTAAATAAAAACATTTTTATTAACTTACAGTTGTGATATTAAATACATCAAAGTGCCATAATATCATTGCCATTTGTTGCTAAATGTCTTAGCATCTCTTACAAGATACAGGTAGTATATTTTAATATACTGTATTCTCTTAACTCATTAATATATTTTCAGCCTTTACTTTTGTTCCATTAAGGGAAGTAAGGTACTGCAATAAGTGTACAGCCTTTTTGTAAAAGGGGAACCGACTTACAGTTTTCAAAATTAAAACCACTGTGAATTTAAAAATTACTAACAAAAAATTTACCCTCCTTTGTTGAAAAGAAAGCAACATTATCCCCTTCCTCTCTTGAATTTACAGAAATACACTGGAAGATAAGCCCTATTCTTAGGGAATACAGATACTTTTTTTTTTTTGAGAGAGAGAGAGAGAGAGACAGTGTGTGCGCACATTCAAGTAGGTGAGGGACAAAGGATGAGGGAAAGAGAATCTCCAGCAGGCTCCATGCCCACCGCAGAGCCCCATGTGGGGCTGATCTCACAACTCTGAGATCATGACCTGAGCCAAAATCAAGAGTCGGACACTTAACTGATTGAGGCACCCAGGCGCCCCCAGGTGAAACTTCTGAATTGAATTTCACAACAGTTTGATATAAATTACTAGCAGTATTCTAATTTATTGTATCTTTTCCTTCACTTTATGAATCTGAATTTTATATAAATCTTAGCTTCTGTCAGTTTTACTTTTTTTTTTTAACTATGGAATTCTTCGTGAATTTGCATGTCATCCTTGTTCAGGGGCCATGCTAATCTTCTCTGTATCATTCCAGAGTTAGTGTCCTGTGCTGCCAAAGTGAGCAGTGTCAATTTTAGTTTTATCAAGAACTATTAGTTGTACTTTAAAATGCAGTCTTTTTATGGGATTTTGGCAAATGTATTTCTTTTTACGTTTATGTAATTGTGGTTCTTTCAGGTATGGCTTTTGGAGTCCAAGAAATGAATAAAGTGATTTAAAGTTGAATAATTCACAGTGTATTTTACTCATTTCCTGAGTCTTAAGTATCCCATAAAATTAAAATAAAACCATTCTTTGTTTACCTAAGGAGCACCTAATTCAGATGAGCTTTCCTTGACCTGGAACAAGATAAGATGTGGACTGATAATCCTATATATCTAGGCCCTTTCTTTCTAAGACATAAAACTTTCTTAGAACCTTGATATAGAGATTCCTTAATGAAATCAGTGTTCAGCTCTACCCTCAATAGATTTCTGTGGATAGATTTGAAATGCCATTAGTCAAGGTGGACCCACTGACTTCTATTTCCAATGTTTATTTCAATTTTTTTTATCTTTCCTGGTGATTCTTTTAACAGTTGAATGAATGATTCAATTTCCATTTTTATTTTATTTGCAAATACAACAAAAATAAAAAAACAGGGATATATCTAGGGGCTTGAAAAGTTTCATTATTTTATTTTTCCTTTCTTTAACTGCATATCAGTTTTGAAAATGAAATTTTGATAGTTAAAAAATACTTTGGGGGGGGCCTTGGGTGGTTCGGTTGGTTGAACATCCACTTCTTGATTTCAGCTCATGTCATGATCTAATGGTTTGTGGCATCAAACCCCACATCGGGCTCTGTGTTGACACTGAAGAGGAGCCTGCTTGGGATTCTCTCTCCCCCTCTCTCTCTGTCCACCCCCGCTCAAAATAAATAAATTAAAAAAATATACTTTTTCTCTTATTATTTTTGAAAGCCTATTGAAGCTTTATACATAAACCTTTTAATAGGCTAAATGTAGGATTTAGGTTACAAGTTGCTTTCTGAACTAGTACTAATAAACATTTGCGAATCTACCAAATCATGTTAAATATACTTTTAGTATTTCTTGAGCATTTGGTAGACAACAGATGTGAATGTACTTTGAAAACATTTAAGAGTGATAGAAACTTTAAACATTTATTGAGTGCTTTGCTTTATTCATCACACTATAAAAAAACCATAAAGGTGGTATAGAAAATTTAGAGCAAATAGATAGCAGCATTGTTGAAAAGTACTATCTTAGACTCTTCTATTTTAGAGTACCAATGTCAAAAAATTTGGTGCCTTTGTTCAGAAAGTGGTACCTTTATTTTTGTTTTAGCTCTGAGAAGTCCAAATATGGATGTATCTTCTTCCCCAAATATTGGGCTTCGACGTAGTGGTCAAATTGAAGGTGTCCGACAAATGCATAACAATGCTCCTCGGAGTCAGATGGCCACTGAACGAGATCTCATGGCATGGAGCAGAAGAGTGGTGGTCAATGAACTAAATACTGGAGTTAGTAGGTGAGTCAATAAGGTAACATTCATAAGAAAATTGAGAGCTTTATAGTTTAGTTAATAAATTTTAATAGCTAAGGTAGTTTTTAATCAAACTGAGTTTTATATTAGTTTTTCTACATTGTTCCAGTTACTTCATTCCATAACAACTATTTAATGATCATCTTCAGTTTGTTTGGCTTTGTGCTAAATGGTTTGGGAAATACTGAAAAATGAAAAACATAGTTTGTTTTCGATGAGTTCATCGTCTCGTTTAGAAGATAAGAATACAAATACTATTAAGTAAGAACATTAGACCATATGTGATTAAGTATGTCTGTGATATATAGACCCCAAATTCAACAATAGTTCTGAGGAAACGGCCATTGATTTAATATTGGAATAGTTTGGGAGTGCCATATAAGTATGTTGTAGACCCCATTGCTTAGGGTATATTTAGAAATGCCATTTAAGTAGACTTCCTTGCATGAAAGGATTTCATTAGGATGAATTTCAAATTTAGAATACCTATCCTTATTTGTAAATCCTAACATTTGTTTTAATATCAACTCCAGGTAATCCACATAGACTGGGAATAGATTTAGAAAAGAAAAAAGGACATTAGACAGAGAATATACAAAATTTCTTAATCATGCTATCTCTTTTACCAAGCCTTTTGCCAGCTAAGCCAACAAGTAGCAAACATAATTAGTTTCACCTTTTCTTTCTACAGCAGTAATAAGAAAAAGGGAGAGATAGGTAATTTATGAACCCTTGGCGATAGAACAATTTGAAATAATTCTTTTCTCAAAACATTAAAGTGGAATTGAAAGTCAGGAGCTAAAATAGATAATTGTATGCCATGTTCATTGCTACATTATTCATAATAGGGAACAGTAGAAATAACTCAAGTGTCTGTACTCAGATGAATAGAGAAACAGAATGTGATATATATATATATATATATATATATATATATATATATATATACACACAGTGGAATATTGCTCAGTCATAAAAAGGAATGAAGTTCTGATACCTGTTGCAACATGGATAAACATTGAAAATATGCTAAGTGAAATACCAGACACAAAAGGACAAATACCATATGATTGCCCTTATGAAATATCTAGGTTAGACAAAGTCATACAGATGTAAAGTTGATTAGAAGTTAACAAGGGCTGGGGCGCCTGGGTGGCTCAGTCGGTTAAGTGTCCGACTTCGGCTCAGGTCACGATCTCGCGGTCCGGGAGTTCGAGCCCCGCGTCGGGCTCTGGGCTGACTGCTCAGAGCCTGGAGCCTGTTTCAGATTCTGTGTCTCCCTCCCTCTCTGACCCTCCCCCGTTCATGCTCTCTCTCTGTCTCAAAAATAAATAAACGTTAAAAAAATTAAAAAAAAAAAAGTTAACAAGGGCTGGTACAAGGACAAATAGAGTTACTGCTTAATGGTTACAAAGTTTTGAGTGGTGAAAAAGTTTTGGAAATAGGGTGATGATTGTTACACAACATTGTAAATGTCATTAACACCATTGAATTGTATACCTAAAAATGATTAAAGTGGCAAATTTTATATTTAAAGGGTACTTTTGTTATCTGACTTTTTTTCTCTGTTACAGCAACACTTTATTTTTTTGATGGGTGTTATTAAACTTATTTTGGTAACCATTTTGAAATATAGAAGTATATCAAAACATCTTGTTATATACCTTAAACTAATACAATGTTATATTTCAAATGCATTTCTTTTTTTAAGTTTTTAATTAAATTCCAGTTAGCTAACATATACTGTAATATTAGTTTCAGTAGAACTTTGTGATTCATTGCTTACGTATAACAGCCAGTGCTCATCACAAGTGCCCTCCTTAATACCCATCACTCATCACCCCCCCCCCCCCCCCCCCCCCCCCCACCTCCCCTCCAGCAACCCTCAGTTTGTTCTCTATAGTTAAGAGTCTGATTTATGGTTTGCCTGTCTCTTTTTTTGTTAGTCTTTTACACCTTTGGTTTGATTTTTGGTGATTTTCTGTCACTTTGACCTTTGTTATTAGGGTTCAGGAAGAATGTCGAACTGCAAAAGGTGACATAGAAATCAGTCTTTATACAGTTGAAAAGAAGAAAAAGCCATCTTATACTACCCAAAGGGTAAGTTTAGTTTTACAGTACTTTGGGGTACACTATTTTCAAATATTTGCAGATACTGGATTTTTCAAAGGTAAGAGTTATGTATTAGGGGGCTATTTTGCTAGTTGACTACATATAGGTAACCTATTTTTTAACCTGAAGTTGAAATATATAGTTCTTATTAATAAAGTTGAAATTACACAAAGTTAGGACTGTGCCCCCAAATTTAGGACATGCTGTCATTGTAGATATAGGACATTTGTATTAAAATGCCATTTTCATATGGTTAGAGTAAAAGCTTAAAATTGTTGGCTGATCACTAATCACTGTAAAATAAATGTTTAGATACCCTAGGTCAGAGGTTGGCAGACTACTGCCCATTCCTGTTAATAGCTTTATTGGAACACAGCCACACTTATTAATTATATTACCTATGGCTGCTTTCACACTATAGAGTTGAATGAGTCCGGCAGAGATCATATGACCTCAAAGTCAAAAATATTTGTACTCTGGCCTTTTACAGAAAAGGCCCACTCTTGGCCTACCTGATCATATAGGAGCAAAATCTTATCTATACACTGGAAAGATTCATATTCCCAGTAGAAACTGCTAAGCAGAGAGTAAGATTCATATACTTGATAAGGTACATAGTAAGCCCCTTGCTACTATTCTAAGATTGAACAAACTAGTGGCGTGAGAATGTATGTTCTTGTTCCCAGATTTAACCATAACTCCTGAAAAGTACAGTAACTTGGAGAGTCTAGGATGATTTTAACATTATGAAAGATATCTAGGCAATGGATACTGAATTTTAAATGTTTTTTTTCAGTATTGATAAACACAATTTTAGGTAAGTATCATATGAATATCTCCAAGTATCCTTAGATCATTTTGATGCCTACTGTCTTAATTTCTGTTGAGGTTTTCTTAGCTTATTTGATGTTCTCTGATAAGATTATTTTCTTAGAGATTTTCAATGGCTCAGATCCATGATTTATATTATTTTTAACTGCTAAGCTGATTTCTCAAATATCAGATTTGTCTGAGATTAATAAACAAAGTAGTTGAGTCTATAAACATTTTATTTATATCAAAACTGAGAAATATTTATGTATACGATAAGAAACTGGTGTTGATACTGATTTATTTATGAGGTTTTTTTAAGTTTATTTACTTTGAGAGAGAGAGAGAGAGAGAGAGAGCTCGAGGGGCAGAGAGAGGGAGAGAGACAGAATCCCAAGCGGGCTCTGCACTGTCAGTAGAGAGCCCAATGTGGGGTTCAAACCCCACAGGGCATGATTGAGATCATGCCCTGAGCTGAAACTAAGTGTTGGATGCTTAACTGACTGAGCTACCCAGGTGCCCCTATTTACTCCTGATAACATGCGAGGGTTGTAACTGTTACATAATGGTATGTCATTAATACTATTTTAGACTTGTAAAGGTTAGAATAAAATAGTTTTCACTTTACACTGTAGTTGTTAAAATTAAGTCTTTATTTTTAATCAGTTTGCTGAATGTCATTTTTTAAAGAACTAAAGTACATATTATATTAAGAATTATATAGGAGTGCCTGGGTGGCTCAGTCAGTTAAGAGTCTGATTCTTGATCTTGGGCTCACTCAGATCATGATCTCACAGTCTGTGAGATGGAGCCCTGCATTGGGCTCTGGGCTAACAGCACAGAGCCTGCTTGGGATTCTCTCTCTCTCCCTCTCTTTCTGCCTACCCCACCCCCCCACATTCGTGTGCATGCACTCAATCTCTCTCTCTCTCTCTCTCTCTCTCTCAAAATAAATAGATTAAAAAAAGAATTATGTATATATAGGTATGATATAGGTATCGTGCTTCATCTTGTAATAAATTGTGAATAAAATGGTATATGTAAATTCTGAGTGGGCACATTCTTGCAGCCCAAACTTTCAGGACTGTCTTTAATTTGATCACAAAATTTTCAAAGTAGGAAAGTAATCAATATTAATGGAAGGTGGTTTAAATATGTGTGTGTGTGTGTGTGTGTGTGTGTGTGTGTATGTATACTTACAAGTATATATACCTATACGTATATATATACATATATATGTATATATGTATATATATGTGCATATATATATGTATATATATGTGCATATATATGTATATATATACATATATATGTATGTATATATGTGTGTGTGTGTGTGTGTGTATATATATATATATATGTAGCTATATTTTGTGTTTTCTTTTTGGGAATTTATTCCTGATTATTACCTCCACCCACACCCTACCCCTGCCCAATTGATTTGCTTTATATATATTCATTTGTGTATGTTCACTGAGCCTTTCATTTTTTTAAATCTTTTTTTTTTTTTTTTTTGTATTACAGAATGATTATCAGCCTAGCTATGGGCGGTCTTTACGAAGGACACAGCGCAAGCGTCAGCATACTTACCAAACACGGTCCAATATAGAACATAATTCACAAGCATCATGTCAAACTTCAGGTGTACAGGAAGACTCAGACAGCTCCTCAGAGGTTAGATATCTACTATTATTTACTCAGTGTAATTGTTTGTTTCCCAGTTAGTATTATCACCTTGGGTTTACTTTTAAAAGTCATTTTAATAGAGACTTATTTTAGTGTTTTTCTTTTAAGAAAATTATTTATTAGTAAGGCCTTTAATAGGCAAATTTGAGCAGTATAATTGAATTTCTTTAGATATCTTCTCTGATTTGTACCTAAGATATTTTGTTTGAGAATATCAGACATGCCGGCAAAAGTTTGGCTTTGGGACAGTGAGAAAAGAGAGTGAGAGGAAATCTGCCCAGAAATAAAAAGTGGAACATAAACAATGATAACTAGTTTACAGTCCTAGAACTGGTTGACTGTGTAATCAGCAGAATATGCACATTTTTCATTATTGTTGACTTCATCAGCTATGGAGATTACTAAGTGATGGTTTTTCAGATGTAATTATTCATGGTAATGGAATAGATTATACCAATTCTTTTCTTCTTCTCTTCTCCAGTCCTTTTGTTCTCTTAACAACTTTAGTTTTTAAATAGATAATTAGGGTTTAATTATCCATTGACAATATATGGCACTCCCGTTTTCCTTCCACTATGGACAGTTCTTTAATCCTTATTTATTTGTTTATTTAGAGAGAGAGAGAGAGACAGACAGAAACTACAGTGTGAACAGGGGAGGGGCAGAGAGAGTGGAGAGAGCAACAATCCCAAGCTGAAACTCATGAAACGTGACATCATGACCTGAGCCGAAGTCAGACGCTTAACTGGATGAGCTACTCAGGCTCCCTGAGAGTTCTTTAATTTTTTAAAAATTTTTTTAACATTTATTTATTATTGAGAGACAGAGCATGAGCATGGGAGGGTCAGAGAGAGGGGAAGACCCAGAATGTGAAGCAGGCTTCAGGCTCTGAGCTGTCAGCACAGAGCCCGACACAGGGCTCGAACTCACAAACCACGAGATCATGACTTGAGCCAAAGTCAGACATTTAACTGACTGAGACACCGAGGCGCCCCCGACACGTTGTTTAATTCTTATCAATGATGTCCTTCCTTCTCTCTCCTACCTATGAAAATATTCAACTGAAAAGAATGGTTAGATATTCAGGAATTGACATTACCCTTCGAATGTCATAATGGTGTTATGGTTGTGTTTTGAAAAGAATCATAATCTTACTAAATGTTTATAGTTAAAATGCTATTTTTATAAGGATTTACTTCAAAATAATCCCCCGTGTATGAGGCAGTTGGTGATGGTACAAATAAAACAAGATAGGCAGTGAGTTATTGTCTAAACTGGAAATTGTATACACAAAGGTAATTTATTCCCTCTACTTTGGTATGTTTGAAATTTTTTTTTAAATTTTTTTTTAACGTTTATTTATTTTTGAGACAGAGAGAGACAGAGCATGAACGGGGGAGGGGCAGAGAGAGAGGGAGACACAGAATCGGAAGCATGCTCCAGGCTCTGAGCCATCAGCCCAGAGCCCGACGCGGGGCTCGAACTCACGGACCGTGAGATCGTGACCTGAGCTGAAGTCGGACGCTTAACCGACTGAGCCACCCAGGCGCCCCGTATGTTTGAAATTTAACATCATAAAAATATTGTTAATTTTCTTATGGAGAGTAATTATAGTCACTTGGCAGAGGCACATAGATACGTTTTAAATTTTTTTTAATGTTTATTTATTTTTGAGACAGAGAGAGAGACAGAGCATGAACGGCGGAGGGTCAGAGAGAGAGGGAGACACAGAATCTGAAGCAGGCTCCAGGCTCTGAGCTGTCAGCACAGAGCCCAACGCGGGGCTCGAACTCATGGACCGTGAGATCATGACTTGAGCCAAAGTCGGACGCTTAACCAACTGAGCCACCCAGGCGCCCCTATAGATACTTTTTAAACAATGGCCTTAACATTTAAGAGGGTTCTATTTGGGAGCCTAAAGGAGTTTGTTTAGTCTTTGAAATAATAAAAGATGTCCCATATCAATAAGATAGTAGATGTTAGGAAGCTTTAAATACCTGGTAGGCTTAGTTGTGAGTTATAGATATATGTAGAAAGATGATTATGTACATTTTACCTGGAATGTTGTTTTGTTGGAGGAAATATAGAAAGTGTTATAAAACAGGTAGTGTGTGCTAATTAATAATATGCTAGTTAATAACCATATATCTCAATTGCTGGCTCCTTGTTGCAGGAAGATGAAACCATTGGCACAAGTGATGCTTCTGTAGAGGATCCTGTTATTGAATGGCAAAGTGAAAGCTCTTCCAGGTAGTTTTAATGGTTTAGATTTGGTCAAAATTATTTGTCCATTTTAAAACCAGAGTTAAAATAGTGTTTTATAGCAGAAAGAGTACTGGGTTGGGAGTCCAGAGACTTGCTTCATCCTGGTCCTGCCAGTATCTTTTTGGGTGTGTCACTGTGGGCTTTAGTTTCCTCATTTGTAAAATAAGATGCTTTGTAAATCCAAGATTCTGCATCTTAGCAGACTGTGTTTATTTGAGTTTTAAAACAGCTACATGTAACCATTTCCATGGATAAGAGGCATCTTTATTTAAAGATTTTGTGACTTGGACAGGAATTTTGAATTCTATTTTATGTATCTATTTATTTTAGGAATTTTGAATTTGAAATTCTGTTATGGGAAACTAACCATTATACTTTATCCAAGAATCATTTCACTGAAATCCCTTAATGATAAAAAATTTATATTGGTATTTTTTCTGTTCAGTTAGAACAAAAACCATGTCATTTATAATGCTATTTTATTACAAAATGATCATCTTTCAATTAAAAGGCAAACTATTCCTTTTTCTAAACCTATATATTCATAATTTTGAAATATTTACAGTGATTCATCAAGTGAATATTCTGATTGGACAGCAGATGCTGGAATAAATTTGCAACCTCCAAAAAGACAAACGAGACAGGCAACACGTAAAATATGCAGCAGCTCTGAGGAGGAGAATTTGAAGTCACTAGAAGACAGGCAAAAGAAACCTAAACAAACTAGAAAGAAGGTTTGTAAATTTACAAGTTGTTTCTGTTTTTGTTTTTGCCTCTGACATTTGAATATTTAATAGTAATATTTGAAATGTTGGGGTTCAGGAACAAATGGTCAAGAAAGAATTCTTGAGACATCTTTGGTACAAAAAGGTGATTTTATTAAGCACTGGGACAGGACTCCTGGGCAGAAAGAACTGCACTGGTGTTGGGAGGAGTGGCTGATTATATACTTTCAAGTTGGGAGGGAGTTAGGGATAGCCTAAGTTTTAAGGAATTTGGAAGGAAGGTTTCCAGGACCTTGAGGGCTACCTGTTATTAGGAAAAGGTAATTTACTACTGTCTAGTAAAAACTTAGTCCCTATGCTTAGAGGATGATTGCTAACATCTATCTTGAGAGGGTATAGATAAAGGAAGTTTCCAATGGGATTTTTACAGGATCTTGGAGGTCAGGCTAATGTGAGGCTAAGGTTGCCTTTTGCCTCTAACAAAGTTTTAACATTGAGGCAGGTAAGTTCCTTGAGGAAGGTCACTCTTCCTATCTCAGGCACTTGTTAATGGGCTATAAATTGTAAGGAAGTTTAATTTCTTTGAAATTTTGCTGCCTTTCTCCACATCAATAACACTTGAGTTTTCTCTAAAAATAACATTCCATCTGAGAAACTAAATTGTTTAAAATGACTTTAAAAGAAAAACTTTTAAATTTTTTGTTACCAAAAGTAGAGACTAGAATATCTTCGTTGTTATGTAAACATATTGATAATCACTTTTTTAAATATAGTAGTTTTAAATGATAAGCCACTAGAGAATAAAAGTGTTATTCTTGTCATGTTTCCAGTCATAAATTTCTTTCCATTTTTGACTTGTAAAATGAAAGGGTAGAATAAATCATGTAGGACTTCTTCCATTTCTTTGTTTTTATTTCATCCCAGTGATGGTTTCTCTTCACTATGATTTCATTTGGACTTTATAAAGACTTAATCCACATAGTTTTTTGAATAGTACTTAAAAAATTTATTATGTACATATTCTGTATCCTCTTGCTTTAGTAGACAGAATTGTCTTCTTGACTGTCACCATTTTATTGGCAAAAAATTATTTTGTTACTTGTACTTGAATTCACATGGTATTCTAGGAACGTGAAAATTTGTGGTTTTTTAGATAGTATATAATGTCATATTATTATCTGTCAGCCAAAATTGAGCAATATATTAAAGAATTCACTTGATTATTTTATTGGTACAGATGTACATAATTACTTGATAAATAAAAATGCTTAAAATTTGTACTTTTATGTTTTATTATAATCTGATTTTTTAAAATATTGTTACTTTTCATACTACTGTTCATATATATTTATGGTTTATATATTTGTGAACTATATTTTAGAAAGGAGGACTGCTTTCTATGGCAGGTGAACCCAATGAAGAATGGTTTGCCCCTCAGTGGATTTTGGATACCATACCACGACGTTCCCCATTTGTCCCACAGATGGGAGATGAGGTAATTGTTACCAGTTATAATCTTTTTCTTTTGGAACCTCAAGAATACTCACTTGAATCAGTCTTAGGGCATTTATATTCTCTATTATAGCTATATGTACACTGTCTTAGCAGCTCTCCTCCATTATATATTTCTTGTGGACAGTGATTGAATCTTATTAATTTTTATATCTTTTGTGTTGTCAAAAATCTACCTCTATGCTTCAGAGCCAAAACATAATGTGAAGACAGAGTTTGGGATAAAGAGGCACAATAGCTTTATTGCTTTCCAGGCAAAGGAGGCTGCAGCAGGCTATGGCCTTCAACAACTGCAAGCCCACTGGAGGGAGGGGCTAGAGAGTGTTTTAGGGAAATACAGAATCCAACTGATTTTGACAGGAATTGCGTACTTGCTACCAGCCTCCTTTGTCATGTCTTTAAGATGGTACCAGGTTGCTGAAACAAAAGGCTAAAGGGAGGAGGGGAGGTTTGCAGAAGAGACGTAAAAGGTTACTTTAAAATCCAGCTTCATTGGGGCGCCTGGGTGGCTTAGTTGGTTGAGCGTCCAACTTCAGCTCAGGTCATAACCTCGCTGTTCCTGAGTTCAAGCCCCCTGTCAGGCTGTGTGCTGACAGCTTGGAGCCTGGACCTTGCTTCAGATTCTGTGTCTCCCTCTCTCTGCCCCTTCCCCGCTCATGCTCTCTCAAAAATGAATAAACATTAAAAAAATAAAATAAAATCCATCTTTGGGGCGCCTGGGTGGCTCAGTTGGTCGAGCGCCCGGCTTCGGCTCAGGTCATGATCTCGCGGTTTGTGAGTTGAGGCCCCGCGTCGGGCTCTGTGCTGACAGCTCAGAGCCTGTAGCCTGCTTCGAATTCTGTGTCTCCCTCTCTCTCTGCCCCTCCCCTTCATACTCTGTCTCTCTCTGTCTCTCAAAAATAAATAAATGTTAAAAAAAATTAATAAAAAAAATAAATAAAATCCAGCTTCACTAAAACGTTTGTGTAGCCATTTTGATTTTTGTTCAACTTTATGCTTTAAGCAGTTTCACTTCTAATACTTGGCACAGTGTCTCCAGTATATTGAAATACATTGTTTGGCTGGTGAAGTCATGAAAATAATTGTCTATTTTTAACTTACTTTCTACTTAGCAGAATTGAGTGGTATTTGGAGTCCTAATTCAAGTCCTGATATTCTTTTTTTTTTAAAAAGCCCATGCCCAACCTGATAGAGAATATGCTAGAGGATAACTACCTTTTTCAATGATTAGAGGAACGTCATTTCATGAGACAGTCCTTCCTACTAAGCCTGTGATTGAATAATATAACTCTATTTATGATTACTCAGTCAAAAATTGATTTAAATTCTATCTGGTGAGAAAATTTTTTATTTTTTTATGAAAATTATGTTAAATTATAATATTTTAACTCTAATTGGCTTGTACATTCTCTGATATATTGAATAATAATTCATATTATTAAAATGTTTCCTTTTGTAGTGTGTCTTCCAGTAAGTATTGGACTTTTGAGCAATGCTTGTTTGTTTGGTTATTTTAGTAGAACATGCTGTGATGAATGCTGTATTAAAAAAACCTAAAGAGATTTTTCAGGGGCATATACAAAATCATGATTTCTTGTATTTATTGCCTGTTTTTATGGAAGCTTTAGGGGAGGAATTTTTTTAAGTTTTTATTCAAATTCCAATTACTTAACATAGAATTTTATTACTTTCAGGTATGCAGTATACCGATGCCACACTTCCATACAACACCCAGCGCTTATCACAAGTGCACTCCTTAATCTCTAGCACCTATTTAACCCATAACCCTTACCTACTTTTCCTCTGGTAACCATGAGTTTATTCTCTATAGTTAAGTCTGTTTCTCCATTTCCCTTGCTCTCTCTTTTTTTCCTTTGTTCATTTGTTTTGTTTCTTAAATTCCACATATATGTGAATTCATATGGTATCTGTCTTTCTCTGACTGACTTATTTCATTTAACATGATACTTTCTAGCTAAACCCATGTCCTTGAGAATGGCAAGATTTCATTCTTTTTGATGGCTGAGTAATATTCCATTGTATGTGTATATATGTGTCTGTGTATATAGTGCAGAGCCCGCTTGGTGTTCTCTCTCTCTCCCTCTGTCTCTGCCCCTATCCTGCTTGTATGCATGTATGATCTCTCTCTCAAAATAAATAAATAGGGGTGTATGGGTGGCTCAGTTGGTTAAGCAGTTGACTTCAGCTCAGGTCATGATCTCGTGGTCTGTGGGTTTGAGCCCTGTGCTGGGCTGTTTGCTGGCAGCTCAGAGCCTGGAGCCTGCTTCAGATACTGTGTCTCGCTCTCTCTCTTCCCCTCCCCTGCTTGCTCTCTGTCTCTCTCTCTCTTTCTCTCAAATAATAAACGTTAAAAAAATTTTTTTTTAAATAAATAAACTTAAAAAAATGTAAAATCTCCTACTATTGTATAACCACCAGTTAGTTCCTTTATGTTTGTTATTAACTGTTTCATATATTTGATTGTTCCATTGTTGGGTGCATACATATTTACAATTGTTATATCTTTGTGATTGTACCCTTTATTATGCTATCTTGCCCTTTTTATCTCTTGTTACAGTCTTTGTTTTAAAGTCTGGTTTGTCTGATATAATTATTGCTACTGTAGCTTTCTTTTGACATGCATTTGAATGATAAATCCTTCTCCATCCCCTTGATTTCAATCTGTAGGTGTCTTTAGGTCTGAAATGAGTTTCTTATAGACAGTGTATAGATGGGTCTTGTGTTTTTATCTACTTTATCTATTCTTATATCCTAGGTCTTTTGATTAGAGTATTTTGTCCATTTACCTTCAGAGTAATTCAGATTTGAATTTAGTACCATTTTATTACTTGATTTATCATTGTTTGAGATTTTCTCTAATCCTTTCTAGTCTTTGTCATTTTTTTGTCTCTGCTTTCCCCTCAGAGTCCCCTTTAATATTTCTTGGAAGGGCTGGTTTAGTGGTCACGCACTCCCTTCAGTTTTTGTTTGGGAAACTCTTTATCTCTCCTATTCTGAATGATATCTTTGCTGGATAGGGCATTCTTGACTGCAGATTTTTCCCATTCAGAACTTTGCATATATCATGCACTCCTCTCTGGCTGGCCAAGTTCCTTTTAGGAAATCTGTAGCTGCCTATGTCTTTTCTCTTGTAGTTAAGGACTTCTTTTCTCTTGCTGACTTTCAGACTTGACTTTATCACTGTATTTTACACATTTAATTATAGTATGTCTTTGTTTGGCCTGCTTTTGTTTATTTTGATGCAAGTTCTCTGTGCCTCCTGGATCCAGATGTCTGTTTTCTTCCCCATATTAGGGAGGGTCTCAACTATTGTTTCTTCAAATAAATTTTCTATGCCCTTTTCTCTCTTCTTCCTCTTTGACTCCTGTAATGTGTACGCTATTACATTTGATTAAGTCACTGAATTCTCTAAATCTATTCTGTTGCATAATTCTTTCTCTCATTTGTTTAGCTTCATTACTTTACATTACTTTGTGTTCTAGATCACTAATTCATTCCTTTGCTTCTTCCAGCCTGCAGTTCATTGCCTCAATCATGTTTCTAATCTCTTCTATTTCACTCTTCATATCTGATTGTTTTTTAACTCTTTTATCTCTGTCTTAAGGGTGTCACTGATGTCTTCTTTTTTTAAAAAAATATTCATTTTTAGGAGAGAGAGAGGGAGACAGAGTGAGAGTGGGGTAGGGGCAGAGAGAGAGGGAGACACAGAAACCTAAGTAGGCTCCAGGCTCTGAGCTATCAGCACAGAGCCTGATGGGTGACTTGAATTCACGAACCCATGAACCGTGAGAGCATGACCTGAACCGAAGTCCGACACTCAACTGACTGAGCCACCCAGGTGCCCCTGATGTCTTCTTTTTTCAGTATCAGTATCCTTATGATTATTGGTTTAAATTTTCCATCAGGCATGTTATTTATATCTGTTTCACTTGGATCTCTGGCCTGTGACCTTATCTTGTTCTTTCATTTGGGATGAATTCCTCCATCTTGTTATTTTGTCTAAGTCTTTGCCTTCTTCTCTTCTTTTTTATAAAAAAAAAAAAAAGTTATGCATCCATCTCCTAAAAGTAATGGCCTTATTAAGAAGAGATTATGTAGGGCTCAGGGCCTGGCACTTCAGGGAGTGTCTCGGATGTGTGCTGCTTGCACTCTGCTGTTGTGTTTTGGCTGCTCTATTCTTCAGGCTGTTCATCTGCAGAGGTTCTCCTTGCCTGCTGTGGGCTGACTTTGGTCCCCTGGCCTGAACGTGATGAGTTTTAACTAAGTGGGCTCTGATCTTGTGTAGTGAGACCTGTCACCACCTCCATCAGAACTGAGGCCCCGTAGTACTCTCTGGTAGGAAGACTTGGTGTGGGCAGGGGTTTCTTCTGGTCTTCTGGGAGAGGGGCCTGTTCCACTGGGACTAAGGCAAGCCTGACTGAGAAGGGCAGTTCCACCAGAGCACAGGGGTGTGGGGAAGCTAGGCAGCCAATGTTAGTGTTTTGCTGCTTCCTGTGGTGGCTGTGTGTTTATAGTTAGAGGCAGGGGAGGGAAATGGCACCATCCACCTCCTTTGTTTCCAGAGAGATGTCTCTGTGAATGCTTCCTCTCAGGGACATATTCTAAGAAGAGCAAAAAATCTCCCTAGTGTATGCCCCATGCATGCTTCAGATAACTGTATCCCTACTGTCTGTACCCGAGTTGTTTGCCTGCCTTCTCCCTAGCAGTAGGGCAGTGCCCTCCTGGCTCTATACCAGCCAAACACACTGTTCTTTAAAACTCTAGACTTTAACAAAGCCCGGCTTATTGCAAGACCTCACAAAATTCATCCCCTGTCTTTTTCCAAGCCAATGGCTTTGGGGAAATGTTCTCCTTGTGTGTGCCCCTATGAGCTCCTCTCTCCCACTTCATGACCATGGCTCCCTCCCCTTTGCATTACCCACAATCTGTTTCTCCCCTAAACCATGTCTCCACTTCTTACCTTCTTCAGTGAGGCCTCTTCTCTCCCTTCAGTTTTGGAGTTTGTTCTGCCAGTCTTCAGGTCCATTCCTGTGGTATTTAGGATGATTTAAAATTTATCTAGTTGTGTTTCTTGGAATGAAAGGAGCCTGGGAACTTCCTGCTCTGCTGCCGTCTTCCTCTAAGGAGAGTTATCTTTAATTAATCTTAGAAGTCTTTACAAAAGAGAACAAGAATCTGTATATTATATGTCTGATGAGACACCTTTCTTATATAAGACCATATTTACCTTGGTGGAATCACTTTCCCTCTACTTTGTTAAATTTAGAATATGCTTATATGCCTCAGGAGTAGTGTGTATTAGGTAATGATAATTGTGCAGGTAATGAAGGAGGTATATAAGTGAGTTAGTCAGTGAAATACATAAATGAAAGAATGTTTTTAAAGAACTCGTAAAACTCATACTTCTTCTAATGGAGGAGATATATAAGTGAATCAGACAGTGAAATACATAAATTAAATGTTTTTAAAGAATTCATAAAATTGATACTTTTTATAAAACCAATCTCTTAATGGCACCATTACTTTTTACTTTAAATGTTAAGCCTTCAGTATTTTGCCTGGAATGGCCATAGCCACAGATCATTGCCTTTGAAAATACTCATGTTTACAAGTTTAACTTAAATGCCAACTTCTCCTGGATGTTATTCCTACTTTCCATTTACCTGCTGCTCTTTCCTCCTGAGCTTTCACCTAAGTTATTTCTCTCTTACGACATTTAGTATATTAAGCCTTATATTATACTCATATGTTTACCTGTCTGCCCATATCCTCGAGGGAAAGGATTTTATTTTGGTATGTTACCACTGCACCCAGTGCCTTGCACACATATGTTCAATCAATATTTGTTGTATACAGTAATATATATGTAATAAATTATATCTGAATAACGTGGTTATTATTGATATTTTTACTCTTATAGTTTTAAAAATAGTACTTTAAAATATGATCAGTTCTGTGTACATTTGTCATTGGTTCCTCTTTCTTCAGAAATTTATGAAGCAGCTAGAAGGAAAAGGATTGTGTATACAGTGTTTATATGCAATACTTATATGCAGTGTTTTTATGCAGCACTTAGTACAGGCAACATAGACATGAATACTGAATGAACATTATTTGATAGTGACAAATAGTTATACATTTTTTTTCAAAATTATAATTTCGTTGTAAAGAGAAGAAGACATTTGTAACAGTATATATTGGGATACATAGAGTTGTTAATTAAATAGGATACTGCTTGTTAATGCCTTATGTTTTTTGTTTTAGCTTATCTATTTCAGGCAAGGACATGAAGCTTATGTGCGGGCTGTAAGGAAGTCAAAAATATACAGCCTTAATTTACAAAAACAGCCATGGAATAAAATGGATCTCAGGGTAAGTTGGCCAAATTCATAAACTATGAAGTAGTTTTGATACTTCATAAACTAAATGAAGTAGCTTTGGAATTAAGTTACTTGCCTATATATAGCTTTTTCTCAGTTTTGTACATATTTCATTATTGATTGTGTGTCTAATATAAGGAGATGTACCATACTCTTGTACATGTGTTATGGGTCCCATTTTATGTTTCCTGAAATTTGTATGCTATTTCTTGTCTTGATTACTTGACCTAATTTTCTTCAAGCTTCAAGTCGTCTAGTGTATACCATTCTATATTTGGAGCAAAGCAGTAGTTCCCTGGTGTGGTTATTTTCCTGAGCAGCTTTGTATATTCTGAGGCTCTATAAACTGACTTTGTGTGTGGATTACAGATACCCTTGAGGTTCCAGTGGCTTTAAGTAAATATCATAAATTTCATAAATCCCAAGAAACTCAGAACTTTGTAGTACTTTATGGATTATCCTTTTTGATACAGTACCTATATAGCTACATGGTATTGAGTAAAATAGGTATGTTTAATATTTTGGAGGTTTTTCTGACTGTAAATACATATTCATTCCTTCATAAATACATAGATACATACATCATCATTTCTAGTTAGGTTTATGCATGTTTTCTTCTTTTGTTTTTCCAACTTGAAGAACAAGATATACACATACATGTATACATGTGTATACACATACACAAATATACACATACATGTCTACCCACATACTTACATAATACATGTCTTAACCAGGCAAAAACATCAAAATCCCTTGGGGAATTCTTTCAAAATATGTATGACTAAACTTGTACCCCAGACCTATTGAATTCAATTCTATAGGAGTAGGTTTTAAGAATATGAATTTTAAAAATGTTCTCAAGGGGATTTGGTTGCTTATCCTTGGTTTAGAGCCCTGAAGTATACTATGACTTGATATTGTCAAGGACTATGTCTTACTGCCTTTAACACATAGTGGAATGCTTAGTATTTGGTGGGTATTCAGATAGTTTTTTAATTGTTCAAAAAATAATGAAATAATATGCAACTGTCAGGCATTTATATTGAAAGTAATAATTTATTGGTATTCTCATGAATAGGAACAAGAGTTTGTTAAGATTGTAGGAATCAAATATGAGGTTGGACCACCTACACTGTGTTGCTTGAAGCTTGCATTTCTGGACCCCATTTCAGGCAAAATGACTGGAGAATCTTTTTCCATTAAGTGAGTAGCTGTCTCTGGGTGTGTGTGTGTGTGTGTGTGTGTGTGTGCGCTTGTGTGTGTGTGTGTATGTGTGTGTGTGTGTGTTTTAATCCCAATCATTTATTCTGCAGAGTACAAGGCTTGATGGGAGAGAAAATACTATAGTACTATGGGCTTTAGAGTTTTAAAGACCAGGGTTTAATGTTTTTTTTTTACACGTAATAGCTATATATATACATATTTATAAACTTCCATGTGTGTGCATGCATGTGTGTGTGTAGCAAACATATATGTACTGTAGTATGTTTGTGTGTGTATACAGTTAACCCTTGAACAATGTGGGGACTTATGGGTACTGACCCCCAACAGTTGAAAATCTGTATGTAACTTTTGACTCCCCAAAAACTTAACTACTAATAGCCTGCTGTTAAACAGAAGCCTTACTGATAAAATAAACTTTTGACTAATATGTATTTTGTATGTTTTATGTATTATATATAGTATTCTTACAATAAAGTAAGCAAGAGAAAATAAAATGTAATTAAGAAAATCATAAAGAGAGAGAAAATATATTTACAGTATATATATGCATATTTATTGAAAAAAGTCTGCATATAAGTTGACCTGCAGGGGTTCAAACCTGTATTGTTTAAAGATCAACTAGATATATATCTGTGAGCAAGTTACTTAACCTCTCTGAATTTATGCCTTCATCTGCAAATGTAAATGTTAGTAACTGCCTCAAGATTGTTATGATGAATTAAAAGAAAAACCTTTATAAATGTCTAATGATGTGGTTGAAACATGGTAGTTGCTTTTACTTCTGTTAATAATAAAATAAATGATTAGTCAGCGGCACATTTCTTAGAGTTTGAAATCTGAGGAGATGAAAGAACATCAATTCATACTTTTCTAATTATAGACTCTTTTATATTAAGACCCCTTAATATAAAATACCTTATACTAAGCTTTAAGGACCTTCATTGGTGTCTTTATGTTATTAAAGTGATAGAGTAATAGGCAGGGGACTAACAAAAGCAGATGGAGTTTAAGTAAAGACATTTGCAGGAACCTTGAGGCTTACAACATTTTTTAAATGACTCCACTTTAAACATAGATCTCTGGATATTTAATATCATATGCTGTTATATTTGTATATTGATTCATATGTGCTTTATTTTTTATACAGGTATCATGACATGCCAGATGTCATTGACTTCCTTGTGCTACATCAGTTTTATAATGAAGCCAAAGAAAGGAACTGGCAGATTGGTGAGTATAAAATTCTCACTTAATAACAATTAAGTTTGAAATAGAGTAACATTTTAATTATAATTTAATAGAAATAAGCTAGTATAACATCTAGTTGGTAAAAGCTGTTAACCAAATTAGAAAAATCAAATTAAATTTTCCTTCTCAGTTATGTTTAGGTGATTTTATGCACATTGTGTTTAGCATATAACCTCTAATCTTTCTGCAAATATCTAATCCATTAGAATACAAATCTGAATTTTAAAAAAAACCGTCAAATGTCACTTGCCCTAATGTAGAGTACTGCCTAATATAGAGTACTTAACACTTGGGCTCTTAAGCAGGCCATTACTGATTGTGATTTTCTTTCTTTCTTTCTCTCTTTGTCACTCTTTCTCTCTCTCTCTCTCACTCTGTTTCTCTCTGTACCTCTACCTCTTTCTGCATCTTTTCTCTTCCTCTCCCTTTCCCTCCTCTCCTATCCCTTCCTTTAACCCTTCACTAGCTATTTGATCTTGGGCAAGTTTTTAATCTCTCTGTGTCCCACTTCCATTATCTTTATGATAACAATCACATCAGAACACACCCATAAGGTGATGTGAGCAATAAATGATAGCACTTAAGATGGAACCTAAATGTGTAAAATTTATACTGTGTAAATGGTTGCTATTAGTACTTTTGAATTCTCCTTTCTTATGTGGGAGAAACATTTTTGTCTGCAATGGTTTGGTTTTATAATCTTTAGCCCTTTAGAGGCAGAATAGTATGAAGAGATTATTAAAGGCAAAAAGCTGAAAGCAAAAAGGAAAAGAACTGTAGTAACATACGTACAGTACAAGAAAAAGTATGCCTAATAATGATCCTAAGTAATTGATAAAAATTAGATTATATGTGGTAACATTTATTTAAGAAGACATGGACATATTTGATTTATCTCAGAAAGATTACTAGTACTTGGAAGTCAAAACCTTAGAGTAAAATATAAAATTTACTTATCTGGGAAACTCAGATTGAAACCTCTAATAATGCTAGATACAAGGCTACTTTGTCCAACAAAAAGTAGCAATTTAAAGTGTGAACAAAGCTGTTACTCTCAAAAACATCCTTTTAAGAATTTCCAAAAACATTATAGGTGATAGATTCCGCAGTATAATTGATGATGCCTGGTGGTTTGGGACTGTGGAGAGTCAGCAACCTTTTCAACCAGAGTATCCTGATAGTTCTTTCCAGTGCTACAGTGTTCAGTAAGTACAGTTATGGTATTTTATGCCTGATATAATACTGTGGTACTAACTGGACTTTCTGACCCTACCAGGAATACTACGTTGTTACTTTGACTTATCTTTATCTAACCTGTACCATTAAGGAAGTAATCCTGGTACCTGTAAGGAAGGAATTTGATGATAAACCTCTTGGTCCAATATGCGTGCTAAAACAAAGCAGGAACTGAAGACTTATTTGTACCTCCCTTATGCCTGTATTTTCTTTTAAGTATTTTTGTTTTAGACAAGAATTGCAACTATTATTTCATGAAGAATCCTGAAATTAATTCATTGTTTAAAGTAATTGTTTGGAACATAGCAATGAATATTAGTACCCAGTCTTTTATTTAATGGTATGAATTCTAGGCATAGGTGACTGTATTATGTTTGGACGTACTATTTGTCTACAACATTTACTTTAGTTTTTCATTAAATACCAGCATTTTAAGATTCTTAATGAATGAAGTTTTCTTCTCAAGAATGATTAATGTTTATTCTGTGAGGACTGACTTTAACTTTGCATATTGTGGGTCACAAGGGAATAATAAAATTTTGGAGATGCTGTTATTCTTAAACTATTAGGATAAAGTAGATTATCTCACAGAAAGAATTGATCTATTAAAATTGACTTTCTTAACCTGAAAGGAATTTTCCAAAGAGGTCTTTTCGTTATGTACCCTGGGCTAATATTGAATACATGCTTGATTGGAATTCAAACAAAAAACCAAGTAAAACTAAGTGTAAGTTTACTGCTCTCTATTTCATATTGGTGAACTATATTTTCTCTAATTTTTTTTTTTGCTTTCTCTATTAATTAAAGGTTAATCATCTTTATGTAAGTGAAATTGTACTTTAAGGGAAACTGTATTGCCCTTTTCCAAATTTTACCCCCAGGAAGTCATGCAAATTATGGTGGTATATAAAAGTAAGTGTCCTGTGAATTTGATTTGTATCTTGTTATTTTTTAATAGCTGGGACAATAATGAGAGAGAAAAGATGAGCCCTTGGGATATGGAGCCAATTCCAGAAGGAAGTAAATATGCTTTTAAAAATGAATTATAATTCAGTATCAGTAGCACAGTATTGGAAGCTAATCATTTCTGATTTTTAATCTTATACATAGCTGCCTTTCCAGATGAAGTTGGTGCTGGTGTTCCTGTGTCCCAGGAGGAACTGACTGCTTTGCTATACAAACCCCAGGAAGGAGAGTGGGGGGCTCACTCCAGAGATGAGGAATGTGAACGGGTTATTCAGGGCATCAACCACCTTCTGTCCCTGGGTACGGTGAATATGAAAGAATATTAGGAAGGAACAAGGAAAACCAGCAGAATTTTAAGTTCTATAAAAGGAAATATATTTTTCACTGTATACTTTTAACTCAAGAGGCACTTTTAATCAAGTGATTCTAGTTTTAATATTAATATTTTATATGTTTGGCCAGTGTAATGAATGATAAATTTTTTTCTATTCTCTGGGAGCTTATATAATAGTGAAGACGTGGTATATAGTGGTCTTTTACTTTCTTGAGTCACTTTGGCTCTCTAGCTATTCTCTGTGCTTGACTTTGGTTGAGTTTTTTGATACACAGTGGATGAGTAATACTTTTTACTTACATGTCTAAGCTATATTATCTAAAACATATCACTTGAGCTGTTTGGCATTTATCCAGAAAAGACAGATTTGAAGTTCTCCTTTTATTCATCTCATTGCACCTGATTTGAACCAATGTATCATACATGATTCATAGATATTATGTCCAAATAAAAAGAATAACATTTTAATGATACTTGTCTAATATTTGCATAATTGGATCATTCAATTTTAGTAATGTAGTATATTGTCCTCCCTTCTAATTTATAAAGTTTTTGTTTGTTAACATGAAACATTAATATCTTTTATAACTACCTTTTTTGATTTTGGTAATGTTATAGATTTTGCCAGCCCTTTTGCTGTTCCAGTGGATCTCAGTGCCTATCCCTTGTATTGTACTGTAGTTGCTTATCCAACTGACCTCAACACCATCAGGCGGAGACTTGAAAATCGCTTTTACAGGTCTGTTTAGTTTTATTATTTATAAAGTTTATAGCTTTACATCTTTTGTGTTCCTTTTTGTATAATGATACAGTGAGATCTGTGTTTTCTTACTATAAAATAATCATTCAGTATACTCCAAAATTTCTTCTAAAGATTTGGAACACTAATTTACCTTTTTTGATAGATTCTCAGTCTTCCAGGGTAAGGAGTATGGAATAAAGGACAGAGAAGAAATTATGAGTAGCACAAATCACATGTGAAACAAAAACTATCATTCACTTTAGTTTATTAAAGGCAGATTAAGTAAGTGATTTGTGGATTCATCATGATTAAGGTGCTCTAGAAAGTCGGAGCATGTTTAAATCCCTTGTTGAGGAATTAGGCAGCAGTTAGATTTAATTACCAGCCCTAAAATGTGTTTAGATAAAGGGCCAAGTAAATTTTTTTCTTCATTTCAGTTGGGAGTCAATTATGAGAGAGTAGTAGAGGGCACCCTTTGGTACATCTCTAACCCCAGAGTCCACTGTGTCCTAATCACAGTTATTCCAACATGAGCTGGCTGTAAATATAGCCAATTGGGTATATTTTATAACATTACCTACAATTTAATTTGATAATACATATCATAAAAGTAACTACATAAAATTATTTTTCTGAAACCTGGTTTCTTTTTTTTTCTTGATCTTCTCATTTCTTCCACTGAAAACTAAACATTTCCTTGACTTTATCAAAACACTGTGTTTATACTTATTTCATTAAAATCCCTATTTACCCATGATGTCCTGGGTCAGTTCTTTCCAATATGCAGTCCACTGGTTCTTAATGCTTCCTACACTTCAAATACTGTAACTATATACCTTTATATTAGTGCATATCAGTTATACACATATATTAAGTTACATACATATATTAGAACACCTTTGACATGCCATGATTGAGTGCCTAGTTGTTCTATGTTGTAAATTCTTAGAACAGACTTTATATGTATCAAAAAAGTAACAGGGTTATTTTTTCTTTCATAGGAGAATATCAGCATTAATGTGGGAGGTTCGCTACATTGAGCATAATGCCAGGACTTTCAATGAGCCAGATAGTCCTATAGTTAAAGCAGCCAAAATTGTAACTGATGTCTTACTTCGATTTATTGGGTAAGAAGCAGTTTTATCTTCCAGAGGAGCTGACTTCTGATTTTAAAAATAATATATTGAAGTATCTTTTGACTTACTTGTTTCTTAGGGATCAGAGCTGTACTGATATATTGGATACTTACAATAAAATTAAAGCAGAAGAACTAAACAGCACTGATGCAGAAGAGGTGAGAATCACAGCATGATTAATAGGCATGAATTTCTTTTCTGTTTTTCAAAATACAGTAAGTATTGTGTGTGTTATAACTGGCTATAAGCGTTGAAACTGATTTCTGAAAGCTGGCTAATCACCTTCATCTTTTTATATTCAACTCTTTAGCCTGTATTTAGATGGTATATACCAGAAATGTGCTGGTGCTAAAATTTTTTGAGACACGTGGCCAGTCGTTCTAATGGACTCAGCGGGTTTCACTGATGAGAAATCACCACTTGATTTTCCAGCCTTAAAAACAAGACAAGGCAGATTTCAGGTAAATGAGTCTAACAGACATGGAGCACCTTCCATGGACTAGAGGAACGAACAGTGGTTTCTTAACTAAAGTATACAGCCTGAACTGGACTACCCCTGAACCAAATTCATATATTTTATTAGATTGAATCAGATCTGTTGGATCCTGGAAGAGACAGGGGAAGATGGCGGCATAGGGGGACACTGGGCTCACCTCGTCCTGCTGATTGCTTAGATTCCACCCACATCTGCCTAAATAACCCAGGAAACTATCAGAAGACTAGCAGAATGGACTCTCTGGAGCCAAGTGTACACAAGAGGCCCACAGAAGAGGGTACGAAGGGCGGAGAGGCGGTGCGAGCTACACGGACTGGCGGACTGGCAGGAGGGAGCCGGGGCAGCGGAAGGGCAGCCCGTCCAGCAAGGCAGAGCCCCCAAGTCTGGCTTGCAAACACAGAGGGGCCGGGCTCCATGAGTCCTGACAGCCAGAAGGACATAACAGCTGGAATGTTAAAAGTCAACAGCTCTGCTCCACCAGAGGGAGGGCAAGACGACACTGGGAGGGAGAGTTGTTGAGCCCTGGAAGACAGAGCTCAGCTCGGCGGGGGAACAAAGGCACTGGCAAGCACAATCTCCCTCTCCCATATCCCAGCTGAAATTCCAAAGGGAACCAGTTCCCATCACCAAACTTGCTTCCCCAACACTGTACATCTGTAGATCCATCCCTCCGACAGACCTGCCTCCCTCCTGGTGCTGCAGTGCCCCTGCCGCAGGGGACCACTGACACCAAATCGAGTTAAACCTACCCTTCCCACCCCCATGCACCTTGCTGATCCACCCTGGCTAATACGCCAGATCCCATCGAACCAGCACCACAAGCCTGGCAGTGTGCAAGTAGTCCAGACTGGGGTCACACCACTCCACAGTGAGTCCTGCCCCTGGGAGAGGGGAAGATAAGGTACACAACAGTCTGTGGTCCCAACGGTGGGCTGGGGACAGGTATCAGGTCGGATTGCAGCCTTGCCCAGCAACACAAGTTTCTCCTGACAGCACAGGGGAAGTACCCTGCAGTTTGGAGCCACCCCAGGGACTACCCAAAATGACGAACTGGAAGAATTCTCCTCAAAAGAAACTCCAGGAAGTAGCAACAGCTAACAAATTAATCAAAATGATTTGAGCAATATAAATAGGAATAAGAATTTAGAGTAATAGCCATAAAATTAATTCCTGGGCTTGAAAAAAGCACAGAGGACAGCAGAGAATCTATTGCTACAGAGATCAAGGGACTAATAAATAGTCATGAGAAGCTAAAAAATGCCATAAATGAGGTGCAAAGTAAAATGGAGGCGACCACAGCTTGATTTGAAGAGGAAGAGGAGAGAATAGGTTAATTACAAGATAAAATCATGGAAAAACAGGAAACTGAGAAAAAGAGAGATAAACAAATCCAGGATTATGAGGGGAGAATTAGAGAACTAACTGATGTAATCAAATGGAACAATACCTGTATCATAGGAATTCCAGAAGAAGAAGAGGGAAAGGGGCTGAAGGTGTACTTGAACAAATCATAGCTGAGAATTACCCTGATCTGGGTAAGGAAAAAGGCATTGAAATCCTAGAGAAACAGATAAATCCCTTCAGACGTAACTTGAATCCATCTTCTGCTCAACATATCATACGGAAACTGGCAAAATACAAGGATAAAGAGAAAATAAAGCAGCTGGGGATAAACAGGCTCTAACTTAAAAAGGTACACACATAACAGTACTGTCAGACCTGTCTATGGAAACTTGGCAGGCCAGAAAGGAATGGCAGGAAATCTTCAATATGATGAACAGAAAAAATATGCAGCCAAGAATCTTTTATCGAGCAACTCTGTAATTCAGAATAGAAGAAGAGAGAAAGGTTTTCTCAAACAAACAAAAACTGAAGGAATTTATCACCACTAAACCAGCCCTACAAGAGATCCTAAGGGAAACTCTGTGAGTGAAATGTTGCAAGGTCCACAAAGTACCAGAGACATCACTACAAGCATGAAACCTACAGACATCACACTGACTGTAAACCCATATCTTTCCATGATAACACTGAATGTAAATGGACGAAATGCTCCAACCAAAAGACATAGGGTATCAAAATGAATAAAAAATAAGACCCATCTGTTTGCTGACTAAAAGAGACTCATTTTAGAACTGAGGACACCTTCAGGTTGAAAGTGAGGGGATGGAGACCTATCTATCATGCTACTGGAAGTCAGAAGAAAGCTGGAGTACCCTTACTTATATCAGACAAACTAGACTTTAAATTAAAGGCTGTAACAAGAGATTAAGAAGGCTGTTAATAATAGTTACAGGGTCTATCCATCGGGAAGAGCTAACAATTATAAATGTCTATGCGCTGAATACAGGAGCCCCCAAATATATAAAACAATTAATCACAAACATAAGCAACCTTATTGATAAGAATATGGAAATTTCAAGAGACTTTAATACTCCACCTACAACTATAGATAGATCATCCAGACAGAGGATCAATAAAGAAACAAGGGCCCTGAATGATACATTGGATCTGATGGACTTGAGACATATATTTAGAACTCTGCATCCCAAAGCAACAGAATATACTTTATTCTCGAGTGCACATGGAACATTCTCCAAGATAGATTGCATACTGGGTCACAAAACAGCCCCTTAATAAGTATAAAAGAATTGAGATCATACCATGCAAACTTTCAGACCACAGTGCTATGAAACTTGAAATCAACCACAGGAAAAAGTCTGGAAAATCTCTAAAAGCATGGAGGTTAAAGAACACCCTACTAAAGAATGAATGGGTCAACCAGTCAGTTAGAGAAGAAATTAAAAAATATATGGAAACAAATGAAAATACAACAATCCAAATGCTTTGGGATGCAGCGAAGGCAGTCCCGAGAGGAAAATACATTGCAATCCAGGCCTATCTCAAGAAACCATAGTAATCCCAGATGCAAAATCTTAACAGCACACCTAAAGGAAATAGAAGCAAAGGAGCAAAAACACCCCAAACCCAACACAAGAAGAGAAATAATAAAGATCAGAGGAGAAATAAACAATATAGAATCTAAAAAAACTTTAGAGGAGATCAATATAAAGATGAGTTGGTTTTTTGAAAAAATAAACAAAATTGATAAACCTCTAGGCAGGCTTCTCAAAAAGGGGAGTTTACCCAAATAGATAAAATCACAAATGCAAATGGATTTCTTACAACCAGTCCCTCAGAAATATAAGCAATCATCAGGGAATACTATGAAAATTTATATGCCAACAAACTGCACAACCTGGAATAAATGGACAAATTCCTAAGCACCCACACACTTCCAAAACTCAAACAGGAAGAAATAGGAAACTTGAACAGACCCATAACCAGTGAAGAAATTGAACCTGTTATCAAAAATCTCCCAAGAAATAAGAGTCCAGGACCAGATGGCTTCCCTGCAGAATTCTACCAGACATTTAAAGCAGAGATAATACCTATCCTTCTCAAGCTGTTCTAGAAAATAGAAAGGGAAGGAAAATTTCCAGACTCATTCTATGAAGCCAGCATTACTTTGATTTGTAAACCAGACAGAAACCCAGCAAAAAAAAAAAAAAAAAAAGAACTACAGACAAATATACCTGATGAATATGGATGCAAAAATTCTCAACAGGATACTACCAAATCCAATTCAACAGCATATAAAAATAATTACTTACCATGATCAAGTGGGATTCATTCTTGGGCTGCAGGGCTGGTTCAACATTCTCAAATCAATCAATGTGATACATCACACTGATAAAAGAAAAGAAAAGAACCATATGATTCTGTCAATCGATGTAGAAAAAGTATTTGACAAAATTCAGAATCGCTTCTTAATAAAAACCCTTGAGAAAGTCGGGATAGAAGGAACATACTTAAACATCATAAAAGCCATTTATGAAAAGCCCACAGCTAATATCATCCTCAATGGGAAAACTGAGAGTTTTCCCCCTAAGATCAGGAACACGACAGGGATGTCCACTCTCACCGCTGTTGTTTAACGTAGTGTTGGAAGTTCTAGCATCAGCAGTCAGACAACAAAAGGAAATCAAAGGCATCAAAATTGGCAAAGATGAAGTCAAGCTTTCACTTTTTGCAGATGACATGATATGATACATGGAAAACCTGATAGATTCCACCAAAAGTCTGCTAAAACTGATACATGAATTCAGCAAAGTCGCAGGATACAAAATCAATGTACAAAAATCAGTTGCATTCTTATACACTAATAATGAAGCAACAGAAAGACAAATAAAGACACTGATCCCATTCACAATTGCACCAAGAAGCATAAAATACCATGGAATCAACCTAACCAAAGATGTAAAAGATCTGTATGATGAAAACTATAGAAAGCTTATGAAGGTAATTGAAGAAGGTATAAAGAAATGGAATAACATTCCATGCTCATGGATTGGAAGAATAAATATTGTTAAAATGTCAATACTACCCAAAGCTATCTACACATTCAATGCAATCCCAATCAAAACCGCACCAGCATTCTTCTTGAAGCTAGAATAAGCAATCCTAAAATTTGTATGGAACCACAAAAGACCCTGAATAGCCAAGGTAATATTGAAGAAGAAGACCAAAGCAGGAGGCATCACAATCCCAGACTTTAGCCTCTACTACAAAGCTGTAATCATCAAGACAGCATGGTATTGGCACAAAAACAGACACATAGACCATTGGAATAGAATAGAAACTCCAGAATTGGACCCACAAAAAGTATGGCCAACTAAGCTTTGACAAAGCAGGAAAGAATATCCAATGGAAAAAAGACAGTCTCTTTAACAAGTGGTGCTGGGAGAACTGGACAGCAATATGCAGAAGAATGAAACTAAATCACTTTCTTACACCATTAACAAAAGTAAACTCAAAACAGATAAAGGACCTGAATGTGAGATAGGAAACCATCAGAACTCTAGAGGAGAAAGCAGGAAGAAAAATCTTTGACCTCAGCCGCAGCAATTCCTTACTTGACACATCTCCAAAGGCAAGGGAATTAAAAGCAAAAATGAACTATTGGGACCTTATGAAGAGAAAAAGCTTATGCACTGCAAAGGAAACAATCAACAAAACTAAAGTGCAACCAACGAAATGGGAAAATGTATTTGCAAATGACATATCAGACAAAGGGCTAGTATCCAAAATCTGTAAAGAACTCACCAAACTCCACACCTGAAAAACAAATAATCCAGTGAAGAAATGGTCAGAAAACATGAATAGCCACTTCTCTAAAGAAGACATCCAAATGGCCAACAGATACATGAAAAGATGCTCAACGTCACTCCTCTTCAGGGAAATACAAATCAAAACCACACTGAGATGCCACCTCAAGCCAGTCAGAGTGGCTAAAATTTACACATCAGGAGAGTAGATGCTGGAGATATGTGGAGAAACGGGAACCCTCTTGCACTGTTGGTGGGAACGCAAACTGGTGCAGCTGCTCTGGAAAACAATGTGGAGTTTCCTCAAAAAATCAAAAATAGATCTACCCCTATGACCCAGCAGTAGCACTGCTAGGAATTTACCCAAGGGGTAAATTCACAGGAGTGCTGATGCATAGGGGCACTTGTACCCCAATGTTTACAGCAGCACTTTCAACAATAGCCAAATTATGGAAAGAACCTAAATAATCATCAACTGATGAATGGATAAAGAGATTGTGGTTTATATACACAATGGAATACTACATGGCAATGAGAAAGAATGAAATAGGGCCTTTTTTAGCAATGTGGATGGAACTGGAGTGTTATGCTAAGTGAAATAAGTCTTACAGAGAAAGACAGATAGCAAATATTTTCACTGTTATGTGGATCCTGAGAACCTTAACAGAAGATCATGGGGGAGGGGAAGGAAAAAAATATTAGGAAGAGAGCCAACACAGAAGAGATTTAAAAATTGATAATAAACTGAGGGTTGATGGGGATTGGGAGGTAGGGGAGGGTGGGTGATGGGCATTGAGGAGGGCACCTTTGGGAGGAACATTGGGTGTTGTATGGAAACCTATTTGACAATAAATTTCATCTTAAAAAGAAAGAAAACAAGTCAAGGCACTAAATATTTTAAAAGAACAGTTAGTTTTTGGAAATTTTAATAGGGTTACATTTTCTACACCATATATGTAAAATATTAAAGTATTTTTAAATCTCAGGTATGAAAGTCTACATTTTTAATAGTTTCATGGAATTTCTATTTGATATACATTATGGAAATTTATAAACATAAGCCAGTTTTTCTTAATGAAGTCAAATTAGTATTAACACCAGACCTTCATATAACTAATTTCCCCACCCAGCCATATTCCCAATTTACATAAAGCCAATTTTTAATTTTTTTTTAATTTTTATTTTTGAGAGATAGAAAGAGAGTGAAAGAGTGGGGAGGGGCCGAGGGAGAGGGAGACAAAGAATCCCAAGCAACTCCAGGCTCTGAGCTGTCAGCACAGAGCCTGATGCAGGGCTCTAAGCCACAGACCATGAGATCATGACCTGAGCCGGAGCAGACACTCAACTGACTCAACCACCCAGGTGCCCCTACATAAAGCCATTTTTTATTGCAAGCTGTGATAAAAAGAAGCAAAAACCAAGAAGAGGCTGAAATCAATAATGGAATGTAATATTTCAAAAGTCTTTAGTGGAAAACAATTTGCCCCAAAGATGAGTAATTCAAACATGCAAGATACTATTGAAATGGACATTGTATAGATATATTTTACATATTTATATTATCTGTACTGTTAATGTCTAGAATAATAAATCTTCAATTTTTTTTTTCTGTTTTTAATTTTTATTGAGGTATAATGGACATAAAACATTATGTTAGTTTCAAATGTACAAATGATTCTAAATGTGTATATATTGTGAAAGAATCACCAAATTAAGACTAGTCACCTGTACATTGTTTTAACTTTCTCATATAATAACTTTTAAAATTCATTTTCTTAACAATTTTATATTATATCCCCAAGACTCATTTATTTTGTAACTGAAGCTTGTATGTTTTGACCCACTACACCTATTTTGGCTCCCCACTCCACTCTGCCCATCTCTGGCAACTACCAATCTGTTTTGTGAATCTATAAATGATTTTTTAAATTTTTTTTGTTTTTTTATTAAGTTTTATTTTTTTATTTTTTAAAATTTATGTCCAAATTAGCGTATAGTGCAAAAATGATATCAGGAGCAGATTCTTTAGTGCCCCTTACCATTTAGCCCATTCCCCCTTCCACAACCCCTCCCATAACTATCAGTTTATTCTCCATATTTATGAGTCTCTTCTGTTATGTCACCCTGTTTTTTATTATTTTTCTTTCTGTTCCCTTATGTTCATCTGTTTTGTGTCTTAAAGTCCTCCTACGAGTGACTTCATATGATTTTTGTCTTTCTCTGACTGACTGATTTCACGTAGCATAATATCCTCTGGTTCCATCCACGTAGTTGCAAGTGGCAAGATTTCATTCTTTTTGATTGCCAAGTAATACTCCATTGTATATATATACCACTTCTTTACCCATTCATCCATCGATGGACATTTGGGCTCTTTCCATACTTGGGCCATTGTTGATAGTGCTGCTATAAACATTGGGGTTCTTGTGTTCCTTCAAAACAGCACACCTGTATCCCTTGGATAAATACCTAGTAGTGCAATTGCTGGGTCGAAGGGTAGTTCTAGTTTTAGTTTTTTTAAGGAACCTCCATACTGTTTTCCAGTGTGGCTGCAGCAGCTTGCATTCCGAAAACAATACAAAAGAGATCCTCTTTCTCCGCATTCTCGCCAACATCTGTTGTTACCTGAGTTGTTAATGTTAGCCTTTCTGACACGTGTGAGGTGGTATCTCATTGTGGTTTTGATTTGTAGTTCCCCGATGATGAGTGATATTGAGTATTTTTTCATGTGTTGGTTGGCCATCTGGATGTCTTCTTTGCAGAAGTGTCTATTCATGTGTTTTGCCCATTTCTTAACTGGATTAATTGTTTTTTGGGTGTTGAGTTTGATAAGTTCTTTATAGATTTTTGATAATAACCCTTTATCTGGTATGTCATTTGCAAATATCTTCTCCCATTCTGTCGATTGCCTTTTACTTTTGCTGATTGTTTCCTTCACTGTGCAGAAGCTTTTTCTTTTGATGAGGTCCCAGGAGTTCATTTTTGCTTTTATTTCCCTTGTCTCTGGATACATGTTGAGTAAGAAGTTGCTACGGCCAAGATCAAAGAGGTTTTTGCCTGCTTTCTCCTCGAGGATTTTGATGGCTTCCTGTTTTACATTGAGGTCTTTCATCCATTTTCAGTTTATTTTTGTGTATGGTGTAAGAAAGTGGTCCAGGTTCATTCTTCTGCATGTTGCTGTCCAGTTTTCCCAGCACCACTTGCTGAAGAGACTGTCTTGATTCCATTGGATATTCTTTCTTGCTTTGTCAAAGATTAGTTGGCCATACTTTGTGGGTCCATTTGTGGGTTCTCTATTCTGTTCCATTGATCTGAGTATCTGTTCTTGTGCCAGTACCATGCTGTCTTGATGATTACAGCTTGAAGTCTGGGATTGTGATGCCTCCTGCTTTGGTTTCCTTTATCAAGTTTGCTTTGGCTATTCAGGGTTTTTCTGGTTCCATACAGATTTTAGGATTATTTGTTCTAGCTCTGTGAAGAATGCTGGTGTTACTTCGATAGGGATTGCATTGAATATGTAGATTGCTTTGGGTAGTTTCAACATTTTAACAATATTTGTTCTTCCTATCCAGGAGCATGGAATCTTTTTCCTTTCTTTGTGTGTCTTCTTCAATTTCTTTCATAAGCTTTCTATAGGTTTCAGTGTATAGATTTTTCACCTCTTTGGTTAGATTTATTCCTAGGTATTTTATGGTTTTTGGTACAACTATAAATGGGAACGATTCCTTGAGTTCTCTTTCTGTTGCTTCATTGTTGGTGTATAGGAATGCAACCGATTTCTGTGCATTGATTTTATATCCTGAAACTTTGCTAAATTCATGAATCAGTTCTAGCAGTTTTTTGGTGGAATCTTTTGGGTTTTCCCTATAGAGTATCATGTCATCAGGAAAGAGTGAAAGTTTGACCTCCTCCTGGCCAATTTGGATGCCTTTTACTTCTTTGTGTTGTCTGATTGCAGAGGCCAAGACTTCCAATTCTGTGTTGAATAAGAGTGGCAAGAGTGGACATCCCTGTCTTGTTCCTGACCTTAGGGGTAAAGCTCTCAGTTTTCCCCATTGAGGATGATATTAGCATTGGGTTGTTCATACATGGCTTTTATGATCTCGAGGTATGATCTTTCTATCCCTATTTTCTTGGGGGTTTTTATCAAGACAAGATGCTGTATTTTGTCAAATGCTTCCTCTGCATCTATTGAAAGGATCATATGGTTCTTGTCCTTTCTTTGATTGATGTGATGAATCATGTTAATTGTTTTGTGGATATTGAACCAGCCCTGCATCCCAGGTAGAAATCCCACTTGGTCATGGTTAATAATTTTTTTAATGTATTGTTGGATCCAGTTGGCTAATATCTTGTTGAGGATTTTTGCATTCGTGTTCATCAGGGAAATTGGTCTATAGTTCTCCTTTTTAGTGGGGTCTCTGTCTGGTTTTGGAATCAAGGTAATTCTGGCTTCATAGAGTTTGGAAGTTTTCCTTCCATTTCTATTTTTTGGAACAGTTTCAAGAGAATAGGTGTTAACTCTTCCTTAAATGTTTGGTAGAATTCCCCTAGAAAGCCATCTGGCCCTGGACTCTTGTTTTTTGGCAGATTCTTGATTACGAATTCAATATACTTACTGGTTATGGGTCTGTTCAAATTTTCTATTTCTTCTTGTTTCAGTTTTGGTAGTGTATATGTTTCTAGGAATTTACCCATTTCTTCCATTTTACCCATTTCATTGGCATATAATTTCTCACAATATTCTCATTATTGTTTTTATTTCTGCTCTGTTGATTGTGATCTCTCTTCTTTCATTCTTGATTTTATTTATTTGGGTCCTTTCCTTTTTGTTTTGATCAGACTGGCTAGTGGTTTATCAATTTTGTTAATTCTTTTAAAGAACCCACTTCTGGTTTCATTGATGTGTTCTACTGGTTTTTTGTTTTGTTTTGTTTTGTTTCAATAGCATTAATTTCTTCTCTGATCTTTATTATTTCCTGTCTTCTGCTGGTTTTGGGTTTTATTTGCTGTTTTTTCTAGCTCCTTAAGGCATAAGGTTAGGTTATGTATCTAAGATCTTTCTTCCTTCTTTAGGAAGGCCTGGATTGCTGTATACTTTCCTCTTATGACAGCCTTTGTTGCAGCCCAGAGGTTTAGGGTTGTGGTGTTATCATTTTCATTGACTTCCATATACTTTTTAATTTCCTCTTTAACATCTTGTTTAGCCCATTCATTCTTTAGTACGATGTTCTTCAGTCTCCAAGTATTTGTTACCTTTCCAAATTTTTTCTTGTGGTTGCTTTCGAGTTTCATAGCATTATGCTCTGAAAATATGCACAGTATGATCTCTATCTTTTTGTACTTACTTAGGGCTGATTTGTGTCCCAGTATATGGTCTATTCTGTAGAATTTTCCATGTGCACTGGAGAAGAATGTATATTCTGCTGCTTTAGGATGAAATGTTCTCAATGTATCTGTTAAGTCCATCTGGTCCCGTGTGTCATTCAAAGCCATTGTTTCCTTGTTGACTTTTTGATTAGATGATATGTCCTTTGCTGTGAGTGGGGTGTTGGAAGTCTCCTACTATTATGGTATTACTTTCAATGAGTTTATGTTTGTGATTAATTGAGATGTATATTTTGGTGCTGCCACATTTGGCACATAAATGTTTACAATTGTTAGGTCTTCTTGGTAGATAGACCCCTTGATTATGATATAATGCCCTTCTGCATCTCTTGATACAGTCTTTATTTTAAAATCTAGATTGTGCAATATAAGTATGGCTACTCAAACTTTCTTTTGTTGACCATTAGCATGATAGATGGTTCTCCATGCCCTTACTTTCAATCTGAAGTTGTCTTTAGGTCTAAAGTGGGTCTCTTGTAAACAGTCAATAGATGTATCTTGTTTTCTTATCCATTGTGTTACCCCTATGTCTTTTGATTGGATCATTGAGTCCATTGAAGTTTAGAGTGAGTCCTGAAAAATATGAATTTATTGCCATTATGATGCTTGTAGAGTTGGAGTTTCTGGTGGTGTTCTCTGGTCCTTTCTAATCTTTGTTGCTTTTGGTCTTTATTTATTTTTATATATTTTTTTTCATCTTTTCTTCCCTCAGAGAATACCCCTTAAAATTTTTTGCCAGGTTGGTTTAGTAGTCACAAAGTCCTTTTACTTTGTTTGTCTGGGAGACTTTTTATCTCTCCTTCTATTTTGAATGACAGCCTTGCTGGATAAAGAATTATTGGCTGCATATTTTTCTGACTCAGCACACTGAATATATCCTCTCAGTCCTCTGTGGCCTGCCATGTTTCTGTGGATAGGTCTGCTGCAAACCTAATCTGTCTTCCCTTGTGGGTTAGGGACTTTTTTTTCCCTTGCTGCTTTCATGATTCTCTCCTTGCCTGAGCATTTTGTGAATTTGACTATGATACATGCCTTGTTGATGGTTTGTTATTCTTGAATCTAATGGGGGTACTCTGTGCTTTCTGGATTGATGTCTGTGTCTTTCCCCAGGTTAGGAACGTTTTCTGCTATGATTTTCTCACATAACCCTTTTACCCCTATTTCTCTGTCTTCCTCTTCTGGGACCCCTATGATTCTGATGTTGTTCCTTTTTAATGAGTCACTGATTTATGTAATTCTTAAATCGTGCTCTTTTGCCTTATGTCACTCTTTTTTTCTGCTACATTATTCTCTATAAGATTGTCCTCTATATTGCTAATTGTTCTGTCTGTTCCATTCTTGCTGCCACTGCATCCATCCGTGTTTGCAGCTCAGTTATATCATTTTTAATTTCATTCTGTGTTTCACTTCTTTTATCTCTACAGAAGGGATTCTAATCTATTTTCGATTCCGGCTAGTATTCTTATTATCACGATTCTAAATTCTGGTTCAGACCTCTTGCTTATATCTGTTTTGGTTAAATTACCTGCCTGTTGTTTCTTCATGCTCTTTCTTTTGGGGTGAATTCCTTCATTTTGTCATTTTGAAGGGAGAAAAGGAATTAATGAGGTAGAAAAAAAATTTAAAAAATGAAAATTAAATAAATATTAAAATTAGAACACACACACGCATATCTGATAAATGATGCTATATCCTAGGTCTGTTTTGGTCTGTGTATTGAAAGTGGTTTGACAGATTAGAGAAAAAAAAAAGGAAAAAAAAAGGAAATCGTTTAAGAATTTGAGAAATGAATACACTGAAGTACACTACAATGAGATGATGGGAGTAAAATAGAATTTGAAAAAATTTACACAAAAGTAAAGAATATAGTAGGAAAGCAATACTTTTAATAAAAATTAAAAATAAAAATGAATTTTTTTCTCTTTCTGTATTGAAGAAAGCAATGAAAAAGTATAAAAAGAAAAAAAAAGGACTCTTGAAAATTTGAAAAAGTTAATACACTGTAGTAGACTAAAATAGAATGATGGAAGTAAAATAGAATTTGAAAAAGACTACATAAAAGCAAAAAACATTGTAAAAAATAAATAAAAATATTTTTAATAGACATTGAAAGTGAAAATGAAGTTTTTCAATTCCTGCATTCAAGAAAAAGAAAGGAGGCGATAAAGAGAAAAAGGGAAAAAAAGAAAACAAGGAAATATTTTGAAAATTTGAAAAGGTGAATACACTGCAGTAGACTAAAATAGAATGATGGAAGTAAGATAGAATGAAAAAATTTACACAAAAGTAAAAAATATAGAAAAAACTAAGGAAAATATTCTTAATGAAAATTGAAAATAAAAATGATATTTTCTTTTTCTGTATTCAAGAAAAAGAATAGTGTAAAAGAGAAAGAATATAAAGAAAAAAAATTGAATAGATGAGTCTGCTAACAGATTGAAATTAGACTAAAATTACTTCGTTTTCCCCTAGAAGTCAGACTATGTAGCACTTTATAGTCCATAAACTAAGTAGGCGGTGAGACTTGTGTTCTTGAAGAGCGAGGTTAGCCCAGTTGGGTGGGGCTCAGAGTAATGGCTCCGTTCTCCACTAGATGGCACTGCTAGCCTACTGGGGTGGATTGTTGCAGTGCTGGTTGGTGTGTATGTGCATGTGCAGGAGTGGTGAAAATGGTGTCACTCAGCTTACCCAGTCTCTAGTATGGGAACTCTGTTCTCTCTGATCAGCAATTGTACACCTGTCCTCTGTCTTCAGCTTTTGTCCACTCCTGGCTTCTTCATTGTCTGTGACAAAGCCCCAGGCAATACCTCTCTCCCAGGTTTTTTTCTCAGTTGCAGCTGTTTTCCCTGGCCCCTTAAGTTCTGAAGAACTGCAGGGTGACTCATTTTGTCCCTCTGCTGGAGGGTCTCACTGAGCAATGGCTGTATGCCTGCTGTACCCAGGAATGCCTACTGGACCCTGCTGCTGCTAGTGCCCTGAGACTGTGGCCAGTTGCCAGCCTGCCCCAGAAATAGTTTGTGAGATAGTGTAGTAGCATCTTTTCAGGGATTATGGAAAATCACAACACATTTGGCACCAGGCTTCACAATTAACGACTTTGTTCCAGCACCAGCGAATGTGGCTGTTTTCTGGGGTCTTCTGGGATCAGGTGGCTTCAACAGTCTCTACCAAATGTCCTTCCAGCAGTGGAACCACTTTTCCCCATGTGGGGATTTGCCCTTCCCACCAGATCAGTGCCAGATATCGAGCTGCAGAGTTGCAGCCTTTGCACTCCCGTTGTTTACAGTCTTAATGGAATTTAAACCATCTCCTTTCTCTTTTCTCCCTTTTTAGTTTAGTCCCTGTGGCTATTTCGAAGTTTTCACGTTCTCTCCAGCTGCTTTTTGGGAGGAGTTCTTTTCTTGTATTCTCCCCCGCCTGAACCTCCGTCCTCTCTCCCCCTGCCAAGGCGGCTCCCTGCCCTCCACCAGCTTCTCCCCAAGTTCACCTCTCTTTGCCACATACCTGCTGAATTCTGTGGTTCAGGTTCTGCAGATTGTTGTGTTAATCTTTCAATCAGTTTTCTAGGTAGGTGTGTAGGATGGTTTAGTGTTGTTCTGGCTGTATTTTATGGATGCAAGACACACAAACTTCCATGCTGTTTCGCCATCTTGGCTCCTCCTATAAATGATTTTTTTATTCTACATATGAGATTATAGATGCTTTTCTCTGACTTCTGTTCACTTAGCAAAATGCCTTCAAGGTCCATCTATTTTTGTCCCAAATGGAAAGTTTCCTTTTTATGGCTGAATAATATTCCATTAGGTATATATACCATTTTTTTCTTTATCATTTTACCCCTTAATGGATACTTAACATTGTTTCTATATGTTGGCTGTTGTAAATAATCCTGCAATAAATATATGTATATCTTTTAGAGTTAATGTTTTCATTTTCTTTGGATAAAAACAGAAGTGGAATTTCTAGATCATAATGTAGCTCTTTTCTTTTAATTTTTTGAGGAACCTCCATAGTGTTTTACATAGGTTGCACCAATTTTCCCCAACACTGCACAAGTGTTCCCTTTTCTCTAAATCCTAACCAACACTTGTTATTTCTTGTTTTTGTTTTTGTTTTGTTTTGTGTTGTTTTGATAAAAGCCATTCTAACAAGTGTTTGATGATATTGTGGTTTTGATTTGCATTTCCCTGATGGTTATTGATGTTGAGCAACTTTTCACATACCAGTCATCTATATTTTCTTTGGATAAATGTCTATTTAGATTCTCTGCCCATTTTGTTTTTATTTATTTGTTTTTTAAATTTTTTTGAGTATAGTTGACACACAATGTTACATTAGTTTCAGACATACACCATAGTGTATACACCAACTTCTCTACATGTTATGCTATGCTCACCACAAGTGGAGCTACCATGTGTAACCATACAACACTGTTACAATATCACTGACTTCATTTCCTCTGCTGTGCCTTTTATTCATGTGACTTATTCATTCCATAACTGGAAGCCTGTATCTCCCATTCCCCTTCACCCATTGTGCTCATCAGCTTCATCCCTTTTCCCTCTGACAACCATCAGTTTGTTCTCTGTTCCAGTGTTGTTGTTTTTTTTACTTTTTCATGAAAGTGTAATTGGTATAGAACATTGTATTATCAGTGTTAAATGTTATTATTCACATAATAAGGAAAATGGAAATATGCCAGTTAGATATTCTTCTGAAACTAATGAAAAAATTATTTTTATTTCTGATAATTTATCTGACATTTCACAAAAATGTATTTTGACTCAGGATCTGATGTAGCAAGAATTTCTCCTCAGAGTGACATATTTGTTTTAGAATAGAAAATTAAAGTAAAATTTAAGTGAACAACTTTGTCTTTTTCTTTTGGTGAAAACATTTAAGTTCTCTCTTATCAAATTTCAATTATACAATATGGTTTTGTCAGTTATGGTTACCATGTTTTACATTAGATCCTTAGATACTCAGACCTTATTCATATTCTTGAAAATCTTTACAGTTTTACCAATCCCTCCTCATTTCTCTTACCACCCAGACCCTGGCAACCACTTTCCTATTCTGTTTCTGTGAGTTTCACTGTTTTTAAACGTTCCATGTATAACTGATACCATCCAGTATTTGTTTTTCTCTGGCTCATTTCACTTAGCATAATGCCCTCAATGTCCACCCATATTGTCACAAATGGCAGGTTTACCTTTTTCTCAAGACTCAATAATATACCATTGTTTGTATATATCACATCTTCTTTATTCATCCATCTGTTGACAACACTTATGTTGTTTCCCTATCTTGGCTGTTGTGAATAATGCTGCAGTGAACATGTGATGCAACTTTATCTCTTTGATAATCCTGTTTTAATTTCCTTTGGATATTTATCCAGAAGTGGAATTGCTGGATCATATGATAGATCTATCTTTACCTTTTTGAGGAACTTCCATACTGTTTTCCACAGTGGCTATAGCAGTTTACATTCCCACCAACAGTGCTCAAGGGTTTCTTTTTCTCCATATCTTTACCAACACTTGTTATCTCTTGTCTTCTTGATGAGAGTCATTCTGATACCTGAGAGGTGATGTCTCATTGTGGTTTTGGTGTGCATTTCCTTTATGATTAGTGATATTGAGCACTTTTCACTATGTGTTGGTCATTTGGATTTCTTCTTTATAAAAATGTCTATTCACTTCCAATGCCCATTTTTTAATGGGATTTTCATTTTATTATGTAGTTGTATGGGATTTTTAGATATTTTGGATATTGACCCTTATTGGATATAAGATTTGCAAATACTTTCTCCCACTCAGTAGGTTGCCTTTTCATTTTGCTGATGGTTTTCTTTGATATGCAGAAGCTTTTTAGTTTGATACAGTCCCAGTCGTTTTCTTTTCTTTTGCTATTTTTTGTTGCCTTTGGGTTTTATCAAATCCAAAAGAAATTCATTGCCAAAACCAATGTCAATGAGCTTACCCCTTGTGTTTTTCTTCTAGGAGTTTTATGATTTCATGTCTTATTACAAGTCTTTAATCCATTTTTAGTTTTATTCATTTATGCATATATGTATTTATTTTAGTTTTAGATAATAGAATTTATTATTTTTTATTTCAATTTTTGTACTTAAATTCTAGTTAGTTAACATACATGGTAAAATTGGTTTCAGGTGTAGAATTTAGTGATTCTTCTCTTACATATAATACCCAGTGCTCATCACAAGTGCCCTCCTTGACACCCCTCACCAAATAGCCATCCCCTGCCCACCTCCCTCCATTAGCCCTCAGTTTGTTCTCTAGCTTCTCTCTTTCTCTCTCTTTTCCCTTCCCCTGTGTTCATCTGTTTTCTTTCTTATATTCCAAATATGAGTGAAATAATACAGTATTTGTCTTTCTCTGTCTTTTTCACTTAGCATAATATACTCTAGTTCCATCCATATTGTTGCAAATCGTAAAATTTCATTCTTTTTGATAGCTGAGTAATATTCCATTGTGTATATGTATTCCACATCTTCTTTATCCATTCATCAGTTGATGGACATTTGGGCTCTTTCCATAATCTGACTATTGTTGACAATGCTGCTATAAACATGGGGGTGCATGTGCCGCTTTGAATCTGTTTTTGCTTTTTTGTTTTTTGGGGTTTTTTTTTTTTTTTTGTATCCTTTGGGTAAGTACCTAGTAATGCAATTCCTGGATCATAGGGTAGTTCTATTTTTAACTTTTTCTGGAGTGACTTCACCACCTGGAATTCCCACCAACAGTGTAAGAGGGTTCCCCTATCTCTGCATCCTCACCAACATCCTTTGTTCCCTCTATTATTAATTTAGGCCATTCTGACAATTGTGAGCTAGTATCTCAACGTGGTTTCAATGTGTATTTCCCTGATGATGAGTGATATGGAGCATGTTTTTGTGTGTCTGCTAACCATTTGTATGTCTTCTTTGGTAAAATGTCTGTTCATGTCTTCTGCCCATTTCTTAACTGGATTATTTATTTTTTGTGTGTTGAGTTAGATAAGTTCTTTATAGATTTTGGATACTAACCCTTTACTAGTATGTTATTTGTAAATCTCTTCTCCCATTACATAGGTTGTCTTTTAGTTTTGTTAGTGTCTTCTTCACTGTACATAAGCTTTTTTATCTTAAGTCCCAATAGTTCATTTTTGCTTTTGTTTCCCTTGCCTTTGGAGATGTGTCTAGTAAGCAGTTATTCTGGCCAAGGTCAAAGAGGTTGCTGCCTGTGTTCTCCTCTAGAATTTTGATGATTTCCTGTCTCACATTTAGGTCTTTCATCCATTTTGAATTTATTTTTGCGTGTGGTATAAGAAAGTGGTTTCATTTTTCTGTATGTTGCTGTCCAGTGTTCCTAACACCATTTGTTGAAGATACTATTTTCCGCTGAATATTCTTTCCTGTTTTGTTAGAGATTAGTTGACCATAGACTTGTAGGTCCATTTCTGGGTTTTATATTCTGTTCCATTAATCTATTCTGTTCTATTAATCTGTTTTTGTGCCAGTATCATACTGTCTGGAGGACTATATATATAGCTTTGTAATATAGCTTAAAGTCCAGAGTCGTGATGCCTCCAGCTTTGCTTTCCTTTTTTAGGATTGCTTTGGCTACTTTGGGGTCTTTGTGGCTCCATGCAAATTTTAGGATTGTTCAGGTTTTGTGAAAAATGCTGGTGGTATTTTTATAGGGATTGAATTAAATGTATAGATTGCTTTGGGTAGTATGGACATTTTAACAATATTTTTTCTTTCAATTCAAGAGAATGGAATGTTTTTACATTTTTGGTGTCCTCCTCAATTACTTTCATAACTGTTTTATAGTTTTCAGGGTATATTTCTTTTTGCCTCTTTGGTTATGTTTATTCTTAGGTATCTTATGGGTTTTGGTACAATTGTAAGTGGGATCAATTCCTTGACTTCTCTTTGTGCTGGTTCATTATTGGTGTATCTGAGTGCAACAGATTTCTGTATGTTAATTTTATACCCTGTGACTTTACTGAATTTGTGTATTAGTTCCAGTAATTTTTTGGTGGAGTCTTTTAGGTTTTCTACACAGAGTATCATGTCATTGCAAATAGTGAAAGCTTTTCAATTTGGATGCCTTTTATTTGTCTGATTTGTCTGATTCCTGAGGTTAGTAAATTTAGTACTATGTTAAATAACAACGGTGACAGTGGACATCCCTGTTGTGTTCCTGACCTTAGGGGGAAATCTCATTGAGGATGGTACTAGTCATGGGTCTTTTGAATATGGCCTTTATGATGCTGAGTTGTGTTCCCTCTGTCCCTACTTTGTTGATGGTTTTAATCAAGAATGGATACTGTATTTTTTTTAAATGCTCTTTCTGTATCTATTGACAGGATCATATGGTTCTTATTTCTTTTATTAATGTGGTGTGTCACGTTGATTGATTTGCAAATATTGAACCATGCCATAACCCAGGAATAAATCCCACTTGATCATGGTGAATAATTTTTCAATGTACTCTTGGATTTTATTTGCTAATATCTTATTGAGAATTATTGCATCCATGTTCATCAGAGATATTGGCCTATAATTCTCCTTTTTAGTAGGGCCTTTGTTGGCTTTTTGGAATCAAGGTAATGCTAGCCTTGTAGAAGGAGTTTGGAAGCTTTCCTTCATTTCTATTTTTTGGAACATTTTGTGAAAAATAGGTATTAACTCTTCTTTAAATGTATGGTTGAATTCCCCTGGCAAGCCATCTGGCCCTGGACTTTAGTTGTTGGGAGGTTTTTGATTACTGATTCAATTTCTGTGATGGTTATGGGTCTGTTCAAATTTTCTATTTCTTTCTGTTTCAGAGTTAGGTAGTTTGTATGATGCTAAGAATTTATCCATTTCTTCCACATTTCCCAGTTTGTTGGCATATAAGTTTTCATAGTATTCTCTTATAATTGTATTTATGTGGTTTTGGTTGTGACCTCTCCTCTTTCATTTGTGATTTTATTTCCTTGCGTCCATTCCCTTTTCTTTTTGATACATCTGGCTAGGAGTTCATCAATTTTATTCTTTCAAAGAAATAGATCTTAGTTCCATTGATCTGTTCTGTTTTTTTGTTTGTTTCCATGTAATTTATTTCCCTTCTGCTTGTTTTTGGCTTTATTTGCTGTTCTTTTTTTTTAATGTTTATTTTTGAGAGAGTGCAAGTGGGAGAGGGGCAGAGGGAGAAGGATACAGAGGATCTGAAGCAAGCTCTGCACTGACTGCAGTGAGCCTGACGTGGGGCTCCAACTCACAAACTGCAAGGTCATGACCTGATCCAATGTTGGATGCTCAACCAACTGAGCCACCCAGGTGCTCCTTTGCTTTTCCTTTTCTAGCTCCTTTAGGTGTAAGGTCAGATTGTATATTTGAGACTTTTCCTGCTTCTTGAGGTAAGAATATATTGCTCTATACTCCCTCTTAAGACCAGCTTTACTACATCACAAAGGTTTTGGACTGTCATATTCTCATTTTCTGTTGCTTCCATGTATTTTTTAAATTTTCCTTTAATTTCCTTGTTACACATTCATTCTTTAGTAGGATGTTGTTTAACCTTCATGTATTGTGGGTTTGGTATTTCCAAATTTTTTTCTTTTAGTTGACTTAAAGTTTCATAGCTTGTGGTCTGAAAATATGCATAGTATGATCTCAATCTTTTTGTACTTGTACTTATTGAGGCCTCATTTGTGACCCAGTGTGTGATCTATTCTGGAGAATGTTCCATGTGCATTTGCACAGAATGTGTATTCAGGGTGCCTGGGTGCCTCAGTCAGTTAAGCATCTGACTTCAGCTTAGGTCATGATCTGGTAGTTCATTAGTTCGAGCCCTACATTAGGCTCTGTGCTGACAGCTCAGAGCCTGGAGCCTGCTTTGGATTCTGTGTCTCCCCCACTGTCTTTGCCACTCCCCCATTTGCACTCTGTCTCTCTCTCAAAAATATAAACATTAAAAAAATTGAAAACAAAAAGAATGTGTATTCTGCTGCTTTAGGATAAAATGTTCTGAATATATCTGTTAAGTCCATCTGGTCCAGTGTATTTTTCAAAGCCATTGTTTCCTTGTTGATTTTCTACTTAGATGATCTGTCCACTGCTGTGAATAGCGTGTTATAGCCCCTTACTATTATCATGTTATTATAAGTGAGTTTCTTTGTGTTTGTTATTAATCAGTTCATATATTAGAGTCATCCAAGTTGGGGGCATAAATATTTACAATTGTCAGTTCTTCTTGTTGGATAGACCCCTGTATTATAATATAGTGCCCTTCTTTATCTTTTGTCTTTGGTTTAAAATCTAGTTTGTATGATGTAAGTGTGGGTATCTGGCTTTCTTTTTATGTCCATTAGTGTGGTAGATGGTTCTTCATCCCCTCACTTTCAATCTGGGGATGTCTTTACATCTAAAACGAGTCTCTTGTAAGCAGTATATTGATGGGTCTAATTTTTTTATCCATTCTGGTGCCCTACATCTTTTGATTGAAACATTTAGTCCATTTACATTCAGAGTAATTATTGGTAGATAAGAATTTAGTGCCAATGTATTACCTGTAAACTCACTGATTCTGGAGATTTTTTTCTGTTCCTTTCTAGTCTTTGTCGCTTTGGTTCTTTCTTTCCCACTCAAAGTGTCCCCTTTAATATTTCTTGCAGGGCTGGCTTAGTGGTCACAGACTTCTTTAGTTTTTGTTTGGGGAAACACTTTAACTCTCCATCTATTCCGAATGACAGCCTTACTGGATAAAGTATTCTTGGCTTCATGTTTTCCCTTTCAATATGTTGAATATACCATGCCACTCCCCTCTGGCCTGCCAAGTTTCTCTGGAAAGATTTGCTGTGAACCTGATTTGTCTTCACTTATAGATTAGGGTTTTCTTTTCCCTTGCTTTCAGGATTTTTTTCCTTATCTCTATTTTTTAATGTCTTATTTACTTATTTTGAGAGAAAGAGAGTGTGTGTGTGTGAGCAGGGGAAGGGCAGAGAGAGAAAGAGAGAGAGAGAGAGAGAGAGAGAGAGAGAATCCCAAGCAGGCTCTGTGCTTTCAGCACAGAGGGCTTGATCCCATGAACGATGAGATTGTGCTCTGAGCCTGAAATCAGTAGTTGGAGGCTTAATCAACTGAGCCACCCAGACACCTCTCCTTATCTCATCTCTATATTTTAAATATTTTACTCTGATACATCTTGGTGTTGGTTGGCTTTTGTTGAGTTTGATGGGATTTCTCTGTGCCTCCTGGATTTGGATGTCTATTTCCTTCCCCAGATTATGAAGGTTTTCAGATATAATTTCTCAGGTAAACCTTCTGCCCCCTTTCCCCTCTCTTCTTCTGGGACTCCTATGATACAAATGTTATCATGCTTTATGGAATCACTAAATTCCCTAAGTCTACATAGATGATCTCATACTTTTCTTTCCCTCTTCTTTACAGCTTCATTATTTTCCATAATTTTATCTTCTATATCACTGATTTGTTCCTCTGTTTTGTCCATCCTCATTGTCATTACATTCGTTGATTTTGCATCTATAGTCAGTTATACCATTTTTTATTTCAGCGTGACTAGCTTTTAGTTCTCTTATTTCTGCAGTAATGGATTATCTGCTATATTCTATGCTTCCGTTAAGTTCAGCTAGTATCTTTATGGTTATTATTTTAAATTCTTGTTCAGGCATATTAACTTTTATCTGTTTTGACTAAATCCCTGGCCATGACCTCTTCTTGTTCTTTCTTTTGGTGTGAATTCCTCTGTCTTGTTATTTTGTGGGTCACTGTTTTTTTATGTGTGTTAGGAAAGCCTGTTATATTTCCTGATCCTGAGAGTAATGGCTTTATTAAGAAGAGTACATATACTCTCCAGGGCCTGGTGCTTCAGGAAGTTTTTCAGAGTGTGCACTCTGCTGTCGTGCTTTGGCTGCTCTTTCCTTCAGGTCAGTTCTCTGCAGAGTTTCTCCTTTCCTGCAGTGTGGAGTGTTTGGACCTTGTCAACTATGTAGCATTTTTAACTAGGTGTGCCTTGGTCTTCTTGTTTAAATAAGCCTGATCCTATTTCCACTAAAGCTGAAGGTTTGCAGCACTCTCTGATCAGTAGACTTTGTAAATGCAGTGAGTTTGTGCTCATCTTCTGGGAGAGGGGCCTAGTGGCACTGGTTCTCAGGCCACCTTGCTCTGGTAATGATGCACCTGCAGGGCACAGTGGGGCAGAGCTTGGTGTAAGCAGCTCCATCCGCCCCTGAGGAGTGCTGTGATGCTCACTGAAGTCTGTCCATGCTGATGAACAGGGGGAAATTGGCGTCAGCCAGCTCAGTACTCCCCAGAGAGGGGAGTTCATGCCCACTGCTGTTCAGGAAGCCTTCACAGAAGAGCATACAATCCCTCTTGTGTCCCAGGCTGCCATCAGAATCCTGCCTTCACCCTGTCTGTGTCCGAGCCATCTGCCCACCCAGCGGCAGTTTTTATCTCAGGCACACTGTGTTTCAAAACTCCACAAATTTTAGGGACCCAGCACAGCATGGACCTGCACTGATCCACTGGGTGAGGATCTTGCCATATTGTGTCTGGTGCCAGTTTATCCCAGAAAAGCAGTTGCATGACCGTGCAAGGGCTCTGAATTTAAGGTGAAGTGCAGCTGATAGGTTAGCAGCTTTAGCAGGTGCCTCTGCTGCTATGTTAATTAACAGGGTTGCTCAATGCATTCTGCTGTCTCTTGTCCAGAGAGTCAGTGCCACCTCCAAGAAGGGGAGCGGTTTCTCCTGGTGCAACCCAGTATATCTTCAGGTCACACTGTCCGCCCTTCTGCCTCTAGCCTCCTTCATCATAGGACACCACTAAGCCCCCCAGGCATGACCCCAGTGATGGTTTCAACTTCTTAAACTTCAGACTTTGAACCCTGCTGCTTATAAATACTTGTGATAATCAGCCCCTCCCCTTTTCCCAGTCAGTGATTTTGGTGAAGAGTTTTTCTTGTACAATCCCCTGCATGTTGCTTTCTCTCTCCCTCCCTCTCATTCTCTCTCTCTCTCTCTCTCTCTCTCTCTCTCTCTCTCTTCTTTCTATGATCAGGGCTCCCTTCCTTCCACAGCACCTGCAATCCTTTTCTCCCCAAATCAACTCTCTGCAGCTCCTACCTTCCACAGTGTGGCCATTTTTCCCCCCTCTAGATGTGCAGTTTGTTCTCTCAGTCCTCACTTTGATTTCTTGGTTGTTCAGAATAATTTGATGTTTATCTAGTTGTGTTCAAAAGACAAGGCAAACATAGCGTCCCACTACTACTCCACCATCTTAATTCCTGATCTTGAGTTGAATTTTATATATGATATAAGATATGGATCAAGTTTCATTATTTTGCATGTGAATATCCAGTTTTCCCAGCACCATTTATTGAAAAGACTGTCCTTTCCCAATTGTATATTCTTGGCTCCTTTTTTTAAAATTAATTGACCATACATAGCGGTTTATTTCTAGGCTCTCTATTCTGTTTTATCTGCTTTCTTATACATATATTTTTTATACCAATACTATACTGTTTGTGTTTCCATAGCTTTGTAATATATCTTGAAATCCAAAAGTTTGAGGCCTCCAGCTTTGTCTTTCTTTCTCAAGATTGTGTTGGTCTATTAGCCTTTTTTGTGGTTTCATACAAATTTTAGGGTTGTTTTTCCTATTTCTGTGAAAAATGCTGTTGGAATTTTGATAGGGATTGTATGTAATCTGTACATTGCTTTGAGTCTTATGGACATCTTAATATTCATTCTTCCAATTCATTACCACAGAGTATCTGTATTTATTTGTGTCTTCAGTTTCTTTCACCTATGTCTTATTGTTTTAGTGTACAGATCATTTATCTCCTTGGTTAAATTTATACCTTGGTATTTTATTCCTTTTGATGCAATTATAAATGAGATTGTTTTCTTAATTTGGCTTTCTGATAGTCCTTTGTTTATAGAAATGCAACTTATATTTGTATATTGATTTAGTATCCTGCAACTATACTGAATTCATTTATTAGTTCTAACAGTTTTTCAGTGGACTCTTTAAGGTTTTATGTATGTAATATATCATCTGCTAATAGACACAGTTTTACTTCTTTTTATGATTTGGATGTATTTTGTTTTTCTTACCTAATCGCTGTGGCAAGGACTTCTAATACTATGTCAAATAGAAGTGGCTAGAGTGGGTATTCTTATCTTGTTCCTGATCTGAGAAAAAAAGCTTTTAGTTTTTGACTATTGATCATGATGTTAGTTGTGGGAGTTATTATGTTGAGGTATGTTCCCTCTACACCTATTTCCTTGAGAGTTTTTTATTATGAATTGGTGGTGTCCTGCTCAATGTAGCATTCCTTGGGTTAAAATAGAAAATTACGGTAAAATGCAATGCAACTTTATTTTATTGGAAAGGAGTTCCAATAGCTCATGAGCTGCTTTTATTTTCTCCTAGGCATTACCTATGTGCTTCACCACCACCAGGTGAATAATGGTGTGTGGACCTTACCTCCTTGTATTAAATAACTGTCCCTCAGAGGGATGCTTGACTGAATCTTTAGGTTTTACTACACATTCATATTTTTGCTATAGAAAATAGATGTATTTTTTGAAATAGTATTAGATTAATCATGAGTAACTCATGATTATAATGTATTAAATAGCATGTCATATAGAATAACTTTTTTTTAGTACTAACATTAAGTACAGCTTTAGATACCAGTCATTGTACTTTTTTTTCATTTCCTATTCTGATTTAAAGAGAAACCTTATTTACTCTCTGAGTATATTTTCCAGCTTGTATCTAGCATATAGGCAAAGTTTGGAGTAATTGTCACTTCAAACTTTGTTCTGCTTGTTGCCTGCTCTAATGAGGACGTTAATTGTGATTGTATTTGCCATTTATTTGTAAATTTTTATCAAATTTGTAAGATAATTGAATTGAATTGAATTGAATATAACTTAATATCTTTTCCCACTCTTTCCTTTTAATTTTAGGATACAGAAATGGTTGATTTAGATTCAGATGGTCCTGGTACTTCATCTGGAAGAATGGTGAGTGAATCAGTAAACTGCTGAGAAGAAAAATTTTCAGGCTTCCTGTGTCAGGGATCCCTAAGACCAACTCCACCTATTTGGAGAATTGCTATAAAGACTCACAAAACTCAGTATATATACTTGTGATTCATTGCTAATTGCAGTGGCACAATAAGGATATGCAGCTGGATCACAGTGAAATATACATAGGCAGGGTCTGGAGGAATCCGTGTGCAGGGTTTTTTAATGCTCTCTCCCTTCTTTGAGGAGCCATACAGAACACACTCTTCCCCCCTGCAGTGAAAATGTAGCAAAATATATGTGATTAGAGACTCAGACTCCAAGGAATTTATTGGGAACTTGTTATGTAGAGACTGACTAGCACATGCCAAGATTCCAGACTCCCAGAAAGCAGGAAAACACAGGAAAAGTACAGGAAAGCAGGTGTTCATTACAAATCACAATGTTTGTACAAACAGGAAATGGTTCAAGTACCAAGTACCCAGAATGCCAACAGAAGTTCAACCTTATAAGCAAGCCCTGGTAAAGATAGCAGCTTCATATCTGTTAACTCTGTTCTGTACACTTCCCCTCCATGGCAGTTAGACAAATACTTCTTTGATGTAAGGAAAATTTACTTTGAGATACTGAAGGAAATCATATGAAAAGCATCAAATAGTAAGGGCTAGAATGTATCATGACAACAAAGGATATAGATAGATAGATGATAGATAGATAGATAGATAGATATTAGATAAATAGCTATAAATACATATAACTAATAAATACCTAATATATAAATATATACATAAAATGTATTATATATATGTTTCAATTTTAAGAAAATTATGATGCCATTGTCAGGTATACTTAATTACCAACAAATATTAAGGCATTAAGATTATTAACCTTGTAAAGGAAAAAAATGTTCCACTTGGTTTTATTTGTAGTTCAAATTTTCTTAACATGAAAATTCAGAATACTAGAATTCTTGCCATTCTGTGAATATACTGTCTAGTTTTTATTGTTTATATTTTTGTCAGGGAGAATGATGTCTAATCTAAACTAAGAAACTTAAATAGCAGCTGCTCTATGTTATATAGATGTATTAACATTAGGAATACAGGAGAAAATCAATGAAGAATTAAGAAAAGAGCTTTTAGTATAATTCTATATAAATCTGCAGGTCAAATGCCGAGGCAGAAGACAGTCTTTGAAGTGTAATCCTGATGCTTGGAGAAAACAATGCAAAGAACTGTTGAGCCTCATTTATGAACGTGAAGACTCAGAGCCATTTCGACAGCCAGCTGATCATCTTTCTTACCCAGTAAACATACACTTGTTTAAATAATTGCCAATATGTAATTTTCCATAAATATACATGCTAAAATCTAGTTACAAGTCACTTTTTCCCTTTTTTCCTTTCTTTCTTCTCTTCTTCCTCCCTTCCTCCATCCCCTTTCCCCTTCCTCTTTCTTCCTTTTTTCTATATCTTTAAATTGTGAAAGTGGGTAGTGGGATTAATCATGACTTTAAAATTCCTGTCATGTACTTTGTGTGTAAATTTCGTGTAAACCAAATTTGAATGTAAATATCTTTGCGATTCTTTTATTTTGGATATTTGTTTAATAAATTTCACTAACTTCTACTACATTTCTATTCATTGGAGACCCTTGGCAACATATATCAGCCCTGTTTCAATTATAGCAAATGTGTTATCCGATATTATCACTTAGAATAAGCAATATATACCATGTTACTTTTCATCAAAGATAAAAACATAATAACTTAAATTATAGGATTCCTTTTTTTAAAGGAGTATATCTGTTTATGTTTTGAATAACCTTTTACCATAGATAGGAAATCTATTTTAATGTATTCAGAGAAAAGGTATTTGAAGTTAATAAACAAATATTTTCTGCATAGACATGTTTTAGTTGAGAAAAATATTCAAATAATAAACAAAATTATATTCAACAAAGCTTGTTTTGTTTGTAGGAAGTTTGGGTAGAATAAATTAATCTTGTGTTTCTCATAGTAGAGGAAAGGATGAATGTAGAATTCCTTCATCTTGAAGTACAGTCAAGAAAAACAGAATTCCTATGGATCTTTAAGATTTAAATCATAATTGCATTGCAAGTATGGATATTTTGTTGTCTAGTCTGGAAATACAATATATCCTCTTTATACCCTAATAGGGCCATCAGGAGCAAGAGGGAGAATCCTCAGAATCAGTTGTTCCAGAAAGACAACAAGAGCCATCTCTTTCTGAGGTAGACCTAGTTGTCTCTCAAAAGACATATAGTAGTTGTTTCTGCACTGTTTTACTTTTTAAAATTTCCATACTGTAAATGAAACTTTTATAATGTGTAAAGCTGTTTTCCAGTTCTTCTTACTGTCTTTTTATCTTTGATTTTTTTTGGTTGTTTATATTTTGTTTTTAAAATCAACATGTGTTGTTAGGTGTGTTCTTTGTGGCATCTGCATACATGTTTATTTGTTTTTATAGATCTAGAGTTACTGTAGCAGAGTAGAAAACATCAGTTACACAATATAATTATATCTGTATTGCAGCTGATTGTACCCATTGGGACTTCATTCATCAAACTTACTCAGTCTTTTGAGTTTTGGTGACATTAACAAGTTCTAACATTTTTCCTCTATGAAGATATTTGTTTCATAAGCTGTACTATGTTGGAATATACTTCTAGTTGTTAGAATTTAAGCAAAAAAAAATTAAGATAGATTAAGAGCAATCATGGTTTCTTACACTTGGAAAAATATTTTCTCTTTTTTTATAATGCTTTTCCTCTGCCCATTCTTCTGATTCTTTGGCTTCTTCTTTGAAAGAAATGTAGTTTTACTTAATAATTCTAAATAGGATAAGGGATCTAATACTGACTATGGTTTTCATTCCAGTATGTTTTTTATTGATGGTTGTGTTATACATAAGTTTTAGATGTCATTCCATATGATAACCCTAGGCGAATCTTAACTAGGCTGGACAGATTTAGGTTAAAATAGAGTCTTCTCTCTCCCCTACTCAAAGTCAAACTAATTCTGAATTTATGAGACTGCAGACCTTCAATAAAGCACAAGTGTCACATTCATTAAAAAGCAGAAAGATAGGAGGTAGGCACAGACATGGCCAGTTTGACTTTGACCTTCAACTAATGACATTTTAGGTAGATTGCCCTCATAGCTGGGAATATCTTGGAAATATGTAGCTAATTTGTGACATGGAACTATTTAATTATATGTGAATAATCCCATCTTCTACCTTCATTGAGCACTTTGCCAGGGAATTGAAGATTGCTTCAACCTTTAAGCAAGAAATGGAATTACATATTATGTACTCCGTAGGGGTAAAGCCAGAGGCTGTGCATTTTCTCTTCTGTCTCTTGAGAGAATCATATGGTTATCAGTGTAAGGGTGAAGGCTGAGACCCTCCCAAACACCCCTGCTGCTTTCCTGAGCTATCAAAAAAACTCTGTAAATGAATGGTTTTGGTCGTATCAAAAAAACTGTTTAAATGAATGGTTTTGGTTGGGGTAGATAGTTGGCAGATTGAAAAGTAGTGTGTTTATTTCATGGTTGATTGGTGATGCAAATCTCAGTACCATTGTATTATGTAGTATTGTTACCCATACTGTGTATTTAATAACACATTCTTCTTTGTAGGATAATTCAGATGTTATAGACACTCCTATGGACTTCAGCACTGTGAAAGAAACTTTGGAAGCAGGAAATTATGGTAGTCCTCTGGAATTTTATAAGGACGTTCGCCAAATATTCAGCAACTCCAAAGCTTATACCTCTAATAAAAAGTCAAGGGTATGAAAAAACAATATTAGGTGGATTAATTATCTAAGCATTTACTAAATTATATATGTATCAGGTAGTTTTCTTTCACTAGTTTTAAAATTGCTGAAGAAGTATATATTATAATTCTGACATAGTTAATGAAGTTTGATTCTCTGTATCTTCTCTGAAACAAGTTTATTAGGTGTGCTAAATAAAGATACACTTAGCATAGTCCTTTTGACATTAAGCACTTCTTTTCTCCTACCTGCCTCTTCATTACTCTTTAGTAATACTTATGTCTTTCAGAGAGAGGTCAAAGAAAAGAGAGGTAGTAATTTAAGTACCCTTTAATATGTCCAATAATAATTTTATAAATAAAAGTGGTTGACAGTATTTATATGAAATATTTGGATTAGCTCTGGGTATTTATGTTTCCTTTATTATAACAAATAATGAACCATGTTGGGAAGTGATAACTGTTTATTCATACTCACATTTAATACCTTCCCTATGTTTTGTCAGAACTTAAATATATTAAGAACAAAAAAGTAGTAATAATTTTTTTTAATCACTGGGATCGGATTAACTTTTAAATCAGTTTTGCACTAGATATATATTTACCCACTTTCACCTCATATAAAATGAATTTTCAGTAATTTCTGTAGGCATAATTTTTTCACATTTGGTTTATTTCCTACATATATACTCACAGATGTTTATATACTGTTTATACTTACATATGTTTGTATACTCTTTAAAACTGTAAGTTTTATATTTTGAAGGCTTTTTTCAGCTTATGTATTATGAACATTTTCCCATGTCATTATGACTCTTTGAAAACAGGAGTTTTAATGTCTCCTGTACTTTTCTACTGTATGGTTGTTTTATGTTATTTAACCAGTGTCCTGGTGCTAGAGATTTAGGTGGTTTCTACTTTTTAACTTTATATGAATAATGCTTTGGCTTTCATTTTTAACATCCTTGAACATAGTTATTTTGTGCGTGCCATTCACTGGTATTTACTTAGGATAAATTCCCAGAAGCAAAATTATTAGTGAAAGGATAGGTATATTTTTAAGATTTTGAGTACATAATGCAAATTGCTGTTTTAAAATGTTCCAATTAAAATACTCACTGGCAGTGTATGAGAATCTTTTTTCTACTCTTAACATTGGATTGATCTTTTAAAAATCTTGTTAATTTTTAGATGAAAATGGTATTTTAATTCTTTAGGAAGAGTTTTTCAAGTATATGAAATAGCACATAGATTTTGTCTGAAAGGATAATGCTGATATTGGCCCAGGCATGTTTATACTTTTAAATTTTATCATTAAAGTAGTTGGTTTCTACCTTTCAGATCTATAGCATGACACTGCGATTATCTGCCTTATTTGAAAGTCATATTAAAAATATCATCTCTGAATATAAGTCAGGAATCCAGAGTCAGAAGAGGAGGAGGCCACGGTACAGAAAACGTCCAAGAAGCAGCAGCAGTTCGTTGTCTAGTAGCAGAGCTCCTAGGTATATTACACTATTGTAGCATTTTATGTTTTCAAGGCATTTGTATGTATTACCTCATCTCTTAAAGTTTATCGAATAGGTTGAGAAGATCCAAAGACCCAAACAATTTTTTTACAAACTCTTTCACGTGTGTAAAGTTGGAGTTGGTTTTATTATGCCAAAAACTGATTTTTTTATTTTAATGATTGAAATTTAACTTTGTCATATTATTAATTTGAAGCATTTCACTTTAAATATAGGCATTTCTTTGGTCAGCTTAAGCATTTTGTATCATACTGTCTATCTTTATTGCTAATAGAAAAAAAAAGTGTTCATTGTTCTATATTTTTAATTGTAGTCCAAAAGGAAAACAGAAACAAATGAAGTTGCAGCCTAAAAATGACCAGAATACCTCAGTGTCTTATGTCAGGACTAGCTCTCCTTTCTCATCTCCTGGTAAATATGTCTATTGTTTTTGGTGTTCTGTATTTAGTTTAATACTGATATTAAGAACTTAGAAGAGGCAGCATGGTTTATAGTGCAAAGAGCAATAGATTTGGATATAGAAAAGCTATGTTTTATTCCCAGTTATTCTCTTTATCTGTGTGGCCCTGGGTAAGACATTAGGCCATTAGGATTCAGTTTCTTCATTTTGAAAATGAAAGTGTTAAGACTGAATGAATTTTAAAATCTCTTAGTTTTAAAATTCTGTAGGGGTATCTGGATGATTCAGTTGGTTAAGCGTCCAACTCTTGATTTCAGCTTGGGTCATGATCCGTGGTTCATGAGTCACAGGGCTCTACACTGACAGCACAAAGCCTAATTAGGATTCTCTCTCTCTGCCCCTTCCCCTCTCTCCCCCCCCCCTTTCTCTTTCTCTCTCTCTCTCTCTCTCTCTCTCTCTGTCTCTCAAAATACATAAATTTAAAAAAGAAACTTATAATAAAAAAATTCTGGGGGCACCTGGGTGGCTCAGGGTTAAGTGTCCGACCTCGGCTCAGGTCATTATCTCGCAGTTTGTGGGTTCAAGCCCCACGTCAGGCTCTGTGCTGACAGCTCGGAACCTGGAGCCTGGTTCGGATTCTGTGTTTCCCTCAGTTTCTGCCTCTCCCCCGCTCATGCTTTGTCTACCCTTTCTCTCAAAAATAAATAAACATTAAAAATAAATAAATAAAGATAAAATAAAATTCTGTAACTATAATTTTAAAGCTATAATATTTCAGAGCAGTCATCTACAACATATTTGCAAATTGAGGATTCATTATCTGCAGGAGGTAGTCTTCTTGGACAAAATTTTCGGATATTCTGTGCTTGAAAACTTAATAATGTGATGAAACATTTTGTTCTCAAAATATTCATATTTCCCTTTTCAAGCAACTTGCATTTTTGATGTTGGAGTAGAATAATAGTGAGACAGTTTTAAAAACAGCCTGTTTAATTTTCCTAAGAACATGATACTTATATTAATATTAAAATCTTTTTAAATATAAGTTTCAGATGCTGCTGAAGGCCTTTCATTATATTTACTTGATGATGAACTGGATGGGCCGTTTTCTTCATCGAGCTTCAGTGGTTATAGCCGAAGTGGAAATAGCCATGACCCAGGGAAGGCCAAATCATTTCGGAATAGAGTTTTACCAATTAAACAAGGTAGGAAAGACATATGAACAGAGCATTTATTCTTTATTTTCTTGTGATGGCAGATGAAGCATTTAAAAACTGATGTATTTAGGTGGTAAAAATTAGCATGTCCTTATAGTTAATGATGATTTTAATAGTGTCAAATAAATTTGTGGGTTTCATATCCACAACCAGGAACAGGCCATTAGCAGATTTCCAGTAATTATTCCAAAACATATTTTAGTCTTTTAAAATAAAATATGAAATGAGTAGGTAGGAAAAACTAAATGAGATATTTCAAAGCAAGTGCTTTTTAAAAATTGAGATAGCCCTTAAAAGTAGAAAACTTATCTAAAGATGATTTTGGATTTTTTTTCCTTTTGTTACTAATATAGTTTAATATATGAAATATATTTTTATTTTATATAAATTTTTAAAAAGATTAAGTAGGATAGCCATTGTTGAAATACCAAATAACTCAAAAATAGACTTTCTAAAGATTTATTTTATATCGGTTATGTGAAAAACATTAAAACGTGATTACTTTAAAATAATTAGTGCCTTTATTTTTCCCAATTTGTATCTTTATTCTCTTCTCTGATCCTGCTGCATATTGCCTACTCATGCCACTTTCTTTTTTTTCCCCTCCCCTTCACAAGCTATTAGAAAGAATAGCTTATACTTCTTGCTTCTATTTTCTTTCCATCTAAAAATTTCTTTATCCTTTATAGTTTGGCTTCTGACCCCACTACTGTCCCAAAGTTGTCCTCTCCAGAATTACTAGTTCTCTTTAGAAACCAACCAGTGTTCTTTTCTTAGTCCCTGTCTCCTTTATTTTGTTTCTTATTGCATACTTTTGAATACCTCTTCTAGTAACTCTACTGCCAGGCTTCTGTACTGATTATCTTACATCTCTGTTTTTCCTGTATTTCTATATTTTCTGTTTCTTTGGCCCTACTTACCTCCTTTTTACTGTTCCCCAGTGGTATCTTGATTTGTTTGTTTGGTTTTTGGTGGGTTTTTTTTTTTTTTGGTCTTCTACAAAATAAGGGTATCTATTAGCTACATCAATCATCCTTATGTTAAGGACTCTCCAAATTCACATATCTAGCCCTAACATTTCCTTATTCTACCAGTATCATTTCCAAGTGCTTCTTAAAGTATTTTCCTTGGGTGTTTATCATCCATCTTTCTGTCTCAGGCTTACTTCTATTTCTGCATTCACTATTTTCATTAATGCCACCACCATCTTCCTAGTCACCCAGCTTAAAATCCTAGTGTTCTTAGACTCTTCTTTTATCCCTCATATCCAGTCAATTGTTCGGTTTTATGAATTCTACAACTCTTTAATACCACCCAAATCTCTTGTCTACAGTTTCTATTGCTATTACTTTAGTCTCTGGCCTACTATATTAGTCAGCTTAGGCTGTTACAATACAATACCACATACTGGATGGCTTAAACAGCAGGTATTTATTTCTAGCAACTTTATTGAGATATCACTGACATATAGAAATTCTATATAATTATAAAGTGTACAACATGATGTGATATGTGTGTACATTGTGAAATGGTCACCACAATCAAACTAATCATAATACATCCATCACCTCTACATAGTTACCCTGTGTGTGTGTGTGTTAAGAATTAAGATTTCTCCTTTTAACAAATTTCAAGTGTACAATACAGTATTATTAACTGTAGTCACCATGTTGTACCTTAGATACCCAAAACTTACTCATTCTGAATAATTGGATCTTTGTACCTCCCCAAGTCCTCTTCCTGCAGCCCCTAGCAACCACTATCCTACTCTGTGGTTCTACAAGTATGACTGTTTTAGATTATATATATATATAAGTGACATGTAATATTTTTCTTTCTCTGTCTTGCTTATTTTGCTTAGCATAATGTCCTTGAGCTTCAAACATGTTGTTGCAAATAGTAAAATTTCCTCTTTTCAAAGTCTGAGTAATATTCCATTGTGGGGTATATGTGTGTGTGTGCCTATCACATTTTTTACATTCATCAATAGAAAGGCATATAGATTATTTCCATATCTTGGCTATTGTGGATAATGCTACAGTGAATATGGGACTACAGATATATCTTCAAGATCCTGATTTTAGGTCTTTTGGATCCAGAAGTAGGATTACTGAATCAAATGGTAGTTCTGTTTTTAATTTTTTTAAATGTTTATTTATTTTTGAGAGTGATCGAGAGTGCAAGCAGGAGAGGGGCAGAGAGAGAGGGAGACACAGAATCCAAAGCAGGCTCCAGGCTCTGAGCTGTCAGCACAGAGCCCAACGCAGGGCTTGAACCCACGAACTGCAAGATCATGACCTGAGATGAAGTCAAACACCCAACTGACTGAGCCGCCCAGGCATCCCTCTATTTTTAATTTTTCGATGAACCTCCATAACTATTTCCACAATTGCTGTACTAATTTTCCATTTTCTCCACATCCTCACCAATAATGGTTATCCCTTGTCTTTTTTTTCAAAGACAAAGAACTTTGCCAGTAATACTTATTTCTATAAAACAAGGTGAGTGTACGAAAAGACCACCAAGGGCCCGTATAGGTCAGACCTTTCCCATGCTCTGAATTTCCTCCCTCAGGGGCACTGTACGTGAGACCTGGGAAGAATGAGGGGGTGCTGCTGAAGGGTGTGGATGGAGGATGGACGAAACAGGACATAGACATGTGGGTGTTGTACCCCCTGTCACATCAGACACATTCCTGTCCTTTTTTAATAAATGTTATTTTAATTCCAGTTACCTAACATAGACTCTAGGTGTACAATATAGTGATTCAATAATTACATACATCACCCAGTACTCATCCTGACAAGTGCACTCCTTACTGCCCAACACATATTTAACCCATTTCCCCACCCACCTTGCCTACGGTAACCATCAGTTTGTTCTTTATTAAGAGTCGGTTTCTTGATTTGTCTCTCTCGCTTTTTTTCCCTTTGCTCATTTGTTTCTTAAATTCTGCATATGAGTGAAATCATATATTTGTCTTTCTCTGATTGCTATATTTCACTTAGCATAATATTCACTAGCTCCATTCATGTAATTGCAAATGGAAAGGTTTCATTCTTTTTTATGGCTGAATAATATTCTATTCAATATATACCACATCTTCTTTATCCATGCATTATTTGATAGATACTTGGACTCCTTCCATATATTAGGGATTGTTGATAATGCTGATATAATCATAGGGGTGCATGTATGCTTTTGTGTTCGTATTGTGTATTCTTTGGGTAAATACACAGTAGTGTGATTGCTACATCATAAGGTAGTTCTGTTGTTAACTTTTTGAGGAGCCATATTGTTTGGTACATTGGCTGCACCAAATTGAATTCCCACCAACAGCGGAAGAGGGTTCCATTTTTTCCACAACTTCACCAACATCTGTGTTTCTTGTGTTAGTGATTTTAGACATTCTGACAGGTATGAGGTGATAACTCATTGTAGTTTTGATTTGCATTTCCCTGATGATCAGTGATGTTGAGCATGTTTTCATGTGTCTGTTAGTCATCTAGATGTCTTCCTTGAATAAATGTCTGTTTATCTCTTCTGCTCATTTTTAATTGGATTATTTGTTTTGGGGTGTTGAGTTTTATACATTCTTTATATATTTTGGATACTAAACCTTTATCAGATATATCATTTGCAAGTATCTTCTCCCATTCAGTAGATTACCTTTTAGTTTTATTGATTGTTTCCTTCACTTTTTTTTTAATTTTGATGTAGTCCCAATAATTTATTTTTGCTTTTGTTTCCCTTGACTCAGGAGACATATAAGTAGTAAGAAGTTGCTACAACTAGTGTCAAAGAGGTTACTGCCTGTGTTCTAGGACTTTCATGGTTTCAGGTCTCACATTTAGGACTTGAATCCATTTTGAATTTATTTTTGTGTATGTGTATGGTGTAAGAAAGTGGTCCAGTTTCATTCTTGTGCATGTTTATATCCAGTTTTCTCAACACCATTTGTTGAAGAGACTGTCTTGTTCCCATTGGATATTCATTCCTATTATTCCTATTATCCATTATTAAAGATTAGTTGACCATATAGTTATAAGATTATTTCTGGATTTTCTGTTCTGTTCCATTGGTCTATGTGTCTGTTTTAATGCCAGTACCATACTATTTTGATAACTAGAGCTTTGTAATATAACTTGAAAGTCTCTAATTGTGATGGCTCCAGCTTTGCTTTTTTCTTCAAGATTATTTTGACTATTCAGGGTCTTTGTGGTTTCACACAAATTTTAGGATTGTTCTAGCTCTGTGAAGAATGCTGTAGGAATTACATTAAATCTGTATATTCCTTTGGTTAGTATGGACATTTTTACAATATTTGTTCCTGCATTCTATAAGTATGGAATGTCTTTCCATTTCTTTGTGTTGTCTTCAATTTCTTTCATCAGTGTTTTGTAGTTTTCAGAGTCCGTGATTTTCACCTCTTTGATGAGGTTTATTCCTATGTGTCTTATTTTTGGTACACTTGTAAGTGGGATTATTTTCTTAATTTCTCTTTCTGCTGTTTCATTTTTAGTATATAGAAATGCAGCAGATTCCTATACATTGTTTTTTTTTATCCTGTGACTTTACTAAATTTGTTTCGGTTCTAGCAGGTTTTTTTGTGGAGTCTTTTAGGTTTTCTCTATACAGTATCATGTCATCAGCAACTAGTGAAGGTTATATTTCTTCCTTACCACTTTGGATGCATTTTATTTCATTTTCTTGTCTGATTGCCGTGTCTGGTACTCCAAGTACCATGTTGAATAAGTCTAAAGGGTAGACATCCTTGTCTTGTTCCTGAACTTAGGGGGAAAGCTCTCAGTTTTGTCTTATAAAGGATGATATTAGCTGTAAGTTTTTCATTTATGGCCTTTATTATGTTGAGGTATATTCCCTCTAAATCTACCGTGTTGAAGGCTTTTATCATGAATGGATGTTGTACTTTGTCAAATGCTTTTTCTGTGTCTCTCGAAATAATCATATGGTTCTTATCCTTTCTCTTCTTGATGTCATGTATCACATTGATTTTTGAATGTTGAACTAACCTTGCAACCCAGAAATGAATCCCACTTGATGGTGAATGATTCCTTTAATTTATTGTTGGATTTAGTTTGCTACTGTTTTGTTGAGGATTTTTGCATCTATATTAATCGAAGGTATTGGTCTGTAGTTCTGTTTTTTAGTGGTGTCTTTATCTAGTTTTGGTATCAGGGTAATGTTATCCTCGTAGAATGAATTTGGAATTTTTTCTTCCTTTTATTTTTTCAGAGTTGTTTGAAAAGAATCGGTGTTAACTCTTCTTTAAATGTTTGGTAGAATTCACCTGTGAAGCTATCTGGTCCTAGAGTTTTGTTTGTTGGGAGTTTTTTTTTTTTATTACTGATTCAGTTTCTTGGCTGATTTCAATATGTCAAAATTTTCTACATTCCTGTTTCAGTTGTGGTAGTTTTTATGTTTCTAGGCATTTATCCATTTCTTCCAGGGTTGTCCAATTTGATGGTACCTAGTTTTTCATAATGCTCTTCATGATTGTTTGTATTTATATGGTATTGTGTGTTATTTCTCTATGATTTGTGATTTTAGTCATTTGAGTCCTTTCTCTTTTTTTCTTCCTAAGTCTGGCTAGAGGTTTATCAATTTTATGGATGTTTTTCAAGGAGCGAGCTCCTGGATTCATTGATCTGTTCTATTGTTGTTTTAGTTCCCATATCATTTATTTCTCCTTTATCTTTATTATTTTTTTTTTGATAGTGAGAGAGAACAAGAGAGCAGGGGAGGGGCAGAGTGAGAGGTAGAGAGAGAATCATAAGCAGGCTTCTTGCCCAGCCCAAAGCCCGATGTGGGGCCTGATCTCATGACTGTGAGATCATGGCCTGAGCCGAAATCAAGAGTCAGATGCTTAACCAACTAAGCCACTCAGACACCCTTCTCCTTTAATCTTTATCATTTCTTTCCTTCTTCTGGCTATAGGATTTGTTTGTTTTTCTTTTTCTTGCTCCTTTAGGGATAAGGTTAGGTTGTTTATTTCAGATTTTTCTTTCACCTTTAGATAGGGCTGTATTATTATAAACTTCCCTCTTAGAACCACTTTTGCTGCCTCCCACAGATTTTGGAATGTTATGTTTTCATTTTCATGTTTCCATATATTTTTAAAATAAATTTATTTATTTAAATTCAAGTTAGTTAACATACAGTGTAGCTTTGATTTCAGGATTTCAGTGATTCATCACTTATATATAACACCCAATGCTATTCACAAGTGCCATCAATGCCCATCACCCATTTAGCCCATCCCCCACACCCACCTCCCCAACAGCAACCTTAAGTCCGTTCTCTGTATTTCAAAGTCTCAGGGCACCTGGGTGGCTCAGTTGGTTGAGCATCCACTTTGGCTCTGGTCATTATCCCATGGCTTGTGCGTTCAAGCCCTGTGTTGGGCTCTGTGCTGATGGCTCAGAGCCCAGAGCCTGCTTCAGATTCTGTGTCTCCATCTCTCTCTGCCCCTCCCCTGCTTGTGCTTGCTCTCTCTCTCTCTCAAAAATAAAATAAACATTACAAAAAAGTCTCTTCTGTTTTGTCTCCCTCTTTGTTTTTATCTTATTTTTCCTTCCCTTCCCCCATGTTCATCTTTGGGTTGCCTAATTCCACATATGAGTGAAATTATATGATACTTGTCTTTCTCTGACTTATTTCACTTAACATAATACACTCTAGTTTCCATATATTTTATTTCTTTTTTATTTCCTGGTTGACCATTCATTACTTAGTACCATGTTATTTAACCTCCATGTATTTGTGGTCTTTCCAAATTTTTTCTTGTGGTTGACTTCTAGTTTCATAGCATTGTGGTCGGAAAAGATGCATGGTATGGCTTTGATCTTCTTGAATTTGTTGAGGCTCCTTTTATGGCTTAATGCATGATCTGTTCTGGAGACAGTTCCGTGTGCACCTGAAAAGAATGGGTACTCCACAATTTTAGGATGGAATGTTCTGAATATATATGTTAACTCCATCTGTTCCAGTGTTTCTTTCAAAGCCATTGTTTCCTCATTGATTTTCTGTTTAGATGTTCTGTCCATCCATGTAAGTGTAGTGTTAAATCCCCCTAGTATTATTGTATTATTATTGATTATTCCTTGATGTTTGTTATTAACTGTTGTTTGTATTTGGGTGCTTCTATGTAACGTGTATAAACATTTACAATTCTTTTATCTTCTTGTTGGATTCTTTCTTTATTGTCTAGTGTCCTTCTTTGTCTCTTATTACAGTCTTTGCTTTAAAGTCTAGTTTGTCCGCTATAAGTATCACTACTTCCACTTTCTTTTGACATCCTTTTTTGTAATAGATATTTCTCCATCCCCTCACTTTCAATCTGTATGTGCCTTTAGGTCTAAAATGAGTCACGTTGTAGGCAACTTACAGATGGATCTTGTTTTTTCATCTGTTCTGTCACCCTGTGTCTTTTGGTTCTGGCATTTAGTCCATTTATTTTCAAAGTAACTATAGATAAATATGTATTTAGTGACATTTTCTTGCTTCTTTTGTGGTTGTTTCTCAATGTTTTCTCTGATACTTTCTTGTCTTTCTCTCTTCTATGTTTTGCTGATTTTCTTTAGTGATATATTTCTTTTATTCTTTACATATTTATTAGAAGTTTTTGATATATGGTTACCAACAGGTTTGTATAGCACCTCCTCTGTATAAGAGTGCACATTAAATTGATGGTACACATTAAGTTTGGACACATTCGTTACCTCCCTTCTCCCCACGTTGTTGATATATGTTGTTATATTTCATATCCTTTTATCTTGTGAGTTCCTTGCCTGATTTTTTCACAGAAATATTCATGTTTACTGCTTTTGTGTTTTCTACCCTTATATTGTCACTTTTGGTCTCTCCTTTCTACTCAAAGAGCCCCCTTTAATATTTCTTGCAGGGATGGTTTAATGGTCATAAACTTCCTTAATTTTTGTCTTGGTAAACTCTTTATCTTGTCTTCGCTTCTGAATGATAGCCTTGCTAGATAAAGTATTCTTGGTTGCAAATTTTTCCCATTTCACACTTCGAATAATCATTCCACTCCCTTCTAGCTTAGAAAGTGTCTGTTAAAATCCCCTGCTAGCCTTATGGGTTTTCCCTTCTATGTCTTCTGTCTTGATCATTTAAGTTTTTTCTTTATCATTATATTTTGCCAATTTAGTTAGAATATGTCTTTGTGTGGGTCTCATTTTGTTGGGGTGTATCTGTGCCCCCTGGATATCGGTTTCCTTGCCCAGATTAGGGAAGTTTTTAGCTATTATTTCTTCAAACAAATTTTCTGCCCCCTTTTCTCTCTTCTTCCTCTGGGACTACTGTAATACAAATGTTAATATATTTGATGGAGTCTTTGAGTTCCTTAAGGTCTCTTCTCACTTTGCATAATTCTTTTTTCAGTCTTTGGTTCAGCTTGAATACCTTACTCTGTCTTCTCTTCTACTAATTCATTCCTCTGCTTCTTCCATGTTTTCATTCCATCAAGAGTGTTTCTCATTTTACTTATTGTGCCCTTTATTTCTGCTGTGTTATTCCTTGTCTCTATGTTAAGGATCTCACTCATATCTTCCACTTTCTTCTCAAGTCCAATGAGTTTCCTTATGATCATTGCTTTAAATTCTCTATCAGGCATGTTAATTATATCTGTTTTGCTTAGATCTCTGACTATGGCCTTTTCCTATTCTTTCATTTGGGTTCTTTCATTTCTCTGTTTCTTCATTTTGTCTGCCTCTCTGTGTCTGTTTGTGTGTGTTAGGAAAGTCAGCTACATCTTTTGCTCTTGAAAGTAGTTACTTTATTAAGAAGAGGTCCTGGAAAGCCCTGAAGTGGTGTCCCCTGTTCACCAGAACCTGGCACTTCATGAAAGTATCCTTTGTGTGTTATGTACGCCCTGCTCTTGTGTCTGAGTCACTTTTCCTTTCAATGCAGTCACCTGCACTGTCTTTCTGCCTGTTGTGGGCTGTGCTTGCTTTCTGTGGTGTTGGTGAGAACAGGCAGGCCAGCTCTGAGGGGGTGTGTATGCAAGGCAACTAGGGGTGTGGCAGTGGTGTTAGCAAAATTTGCACTGGGCCACCAGTTTCATGCTGGATCCTTGAGGTGCAGGGGCACCTGGGTCTGTGTACCAGGGTGACTGGGTATAGCCAGACTTCTGTGGCTCAGCATAGTCAGGCAACAAGGCAGAGCACAGCAAATGAATGTGGTCATTTTGGCAGCTGTGTACCTGGTAGCCCTTAGCCAAGTGCCCAGGCCAGCAGTTTTGGAGTGAGCCCTCAGGATAACTCATGGGCATGGTGCACTGCTAGTTGGTTAGATAGCAAGTATTTGTGCAATCCTGTCTCCTGCCCATGGCCCATTGTTTGTGCAAGGGGGGAGGAGAGGAAAATGTCACCTGCCAGCTCCCTCATTTTCAGAGAAGTCCCCCAACACACTCCAAAATCACTATGAACAGATATGTTTCCTGTTTGCCCCCAGTGTTGTGTAAACTGCCGTTTTTATGTTGCTTCTTCGTGGAGGCTGCTATCTCTTTAAGGGCATCACCCAGGTATCATCCTCTAGGGTTGCTCTGTGCTGAGTCAGCTGCCTTCAGGCTCCATGATCCAAGTCCCAGTGGTTAAACAAACACAGGAATTCAGCCCCAGTGGTTTTCAAAGCCAGATATTATGGGGATTAGTCTTCCATATGTGATCTCCCTGGTGCAAGGGCCCATTTCTTTACCTTCTCCATCACATAGATCCCTCCAAGAAACCAGCAGCGTCCCTCCACCTTTCTGACATTTCTAACCTTTCATATGCAGCTTCTTCTCTATATTTAGTTGTGCTGTTTGTTCTTCTAGTCTTTGGGTTACACTTTTTTTTATTGATTTGGATGTTGATGATATATAGTGAAAACATTGAATGGGATGAGATCAGCGTTCTCCTACTCCACCATCTTCCCAAGCTCCTCTCTCCTCTTGTCTTTGTCTTTCTTGTATTAATTTTTCTGTTTTAATTCCAGTATAATTAACATACAATGTTGTAATAGTTTTTGGTATACAATACAGTGATTCAGCAACTCTGTACATTACTCAATGCTAATCATAATAACTGTACTCTTTAATCCCCTTCACCTATTTCACCCATCTCCCACCCACCTCCCCTTTGGTAACCATCAGTTTGTTTTCTATAAGTGCCTCTTGTTTTCTCTTTCTCTCTCTCTCTCTCTCTCTCTCTCTCTGTTTTTCTCCTTTGTTCATTTGTTTTTTCTTAAATTCAACATGTGAGTGAAATCATATGGTATTTGTCTTTCTCTGACTTATTTTCCTTATCATTATACTCTCTACCTCCAACCATGTCATTGTAAATGGCAATATTTCATTCTTTTTTATGCCTAATGTTCCATATGTATACCACATCTTCTTTATCCATCCGTCTATCAATGGATATTTGGGCTCTAGGCATAAAGTGGCTCTTGTAAATAGTGCTGCAATAAACATATGGGTGCATAGATCCTTTGTGGTTTTTTTTAGTGTTTATTTATTTTTGAGAGAGAGAGAGAGAGAGAGAGAGGGAGGGGGAAGGAGAGGGGGAGACACAGAATCCAAAACATGCTCCAGGCACTGTGCTGTCAGCACACAGCCCGACATGGGGCTCAAACTCACAAACCGCGAGACCATTAACCTGAGCCAAAGTTGGATGCTTAACTGACTGAGCCACCCAGGCACCCTGCATAGATCCCTCTGAATTAGTATTTTGGTATTCTTTGGGTAAATACCTAGTAGTGCAATTACTAGATCATAGGGTAGTTCTATTTTTTAACTTTATGAAGACATTTAATGCTATTTTCCACAGTGGGTGTACCAGTTTGCATTCCCACCAACAGAGCAAGAGGGTTCCCTTTCTCCACATCCTCACTAACACTTGTTTCTTGTGTTGTGGATTTTAGCCATTTTGACAGGTGTGATATCCCATTGAGGTTTTGATTTGCATTTCCCTGATGATTTGAGATGTTGAGTACTTTTTCATATACTTACAGGAAACATTTAATGTCTCACAGTTCTGGAAGCTGAAAGTTCAAGATCAAGGTGCCAACAGAGTGTCTAGTCAGGATTCTCTTCCTGGCTTGCTAATATTAGGTTACCTTCTTGATATGTACTCACATGACTTTTTCATTGTATATACACAGATAGGAAGGGACAGGGAGCATTGCTGTCTGTTTCTCTTCTTGTAAGTACACCAATTCTAGTGCTTTAGCGCCGACACTTAAGACTGCATTTAACTTGAATGACCTCCTTAAACGATCTGTCCCAAATACAAAAACTTTGAGGGATAGGGCTTTAACATAGGTTATTTTTTAAAGTTTTTATTTAAATTCTACTTTATTAACATAGTGTTACATTCATTTCAGGTGTACGACATAGCAATTCAACACTTCCATACACACCCAGTGCTCATCACAAGTGCACTCCTTAATCCCCATCACCTATTTGACCGATCCATCCATCCACCGACCTCTCTGGTAAAACTCTGTCCTCTATAGTTAAGAGTCTGTTTCTTGGATTGCCTCTCTCTTTTCCCCCCATACCCATTTGTTTTGTTTCTTAATTTCCACATGTGAGTGAAATCATATGGTATTTTTCTTTCTGTGACTTATTTCACTTAGCATAATAATTTCTAGCTCCATCCATGTCGTTGCATAAGTAATATTCTGTTGTATATGTATACCACATCTTCTTTATCCATTCATCAGTGGATGAGAATTTGGGCTATTTCCATAATTTGGCTATTGCTCCTATAAACATTGGTGTGCATGTATCCCTTTGAATTAGTATTTTGGCATTCTTTGGGTAAATACCTAGTAGTGCAATTGCTGGATCATATGTTAGTTCTATTTTTTAACTTTTTGAGGAACTTCCATCCTGTTTTCCAGAGTGGCTGCACCACTTTGCATTACCAACAGTGCAAGAAGGTTCCCCTTTCTCCACATATTTGCCAATACCTGTTATTTACTGTGTTGCTGATTTTAGTCATTCTGACAAGTGTGATATGATAATCTCATTGTAGTTTTCATTTGTATTTCCCTGATAATGAGTGATGTTGAGCATCTTTTTTTTTAATTTTTTGTTAATGTTTTTATTTACTTTTGAGACAGAGACAGAGCATGAACGGGGGAGGGGCAGAGAGAGAGGGAGACACAGAATCTGAAACAAGCTCCAGGCTCTGAGCTGTCAGCACAGAGCCTGACGCGGGGTTCGAACTCACGGACTGTAAGATCATGACCTGAGCCGAAGTCGGAAGCCCAACCGACCGAGCCACCCAGGCGCCCCTTGAACATCTTTTCATGTGTCTGTTGGCCATCTGTATGTCTTCTTTGGAAAAATGTTCATGTCTTCTCATTTTTAAATTGGATTATTCATTTTTTGGGTGTTGAGTTTTAGCAGTTCTTTATATATTCTGGACACCAAACCTTTATCAGATATGTCATTTGCAAATATCTTCTCACATTCCATAGGTTGCCTTTTAGTTTTGTTGATTGTTTCCTTCACTTTGCAGATTTTAATTTTGATGAAGTCCCAGTAGTTCATTTTTGCTTTTATTTCCCTTGCTTGAGGAGACATATATAATAAGAAGTTGCTACGTCCAATGTCAAAGAGATTACCTGTGTTCTCCTCTAGGATTTTAATGGTTTCGTGTCTCACATTTCGGTCTCTCATCCATATTGAATTTATTTTTGTATATGGAGTAAGAAAGTGGTCCATTTCATCTTTTACATGTTGCTGTCCAGCTTTATCAATGCGATTTGCTGAATATACTATCTTTTTCCCATTGCATATTTTTTCCTGCTTTGTTGAAGATGAATTGACCATATAGTTGTGGGTTCATTTCTGGGTTTACTGTTCTGTTCCATTGATTTATGTGTCTCTTTTTGTACCAGTACCATATTGTTTTCATCCCAGGAGCTTTGTAATATAACTTGAATTCCAGAACTGTGATGCCTCCAGTTTTACTTTTCTTTTTCAAGGTTGCTTTGTCTATTTGGGGTCTTTTGAGGTTGCAAAGAAATCTTAGGATTGTTATAGTTCTGTGAAAAATGCTTTTGATGTCTTGATAGGGATTGCATTAAATATATGCATTGCTATGGGTAATATAGACTTTTTCACTATATTTGTTCTTCTGATCCATGAGCATAGAATGTCTTTCCATTTCTTTGTTACATCTTCAATTTCTTTTATGAGTGTTTTATAGTTTTCAGAGATCAGGTCTTTCAACTCTTGGGTTAGGTTATTCCTATTTATCGTATGGTTTTGGTGCAACTGTAAATGGGATTGTTTTCTTAATTTCTCTTTCTGCTGCTTCATTATTGGTCCTTAGAAATGCAACAAATTTCTGTACATTGATTTGTATCCTGTGACTTTACTGAATTCATTTATCAATTCTAGCAGTTTTTTGGTAGTCTTTTGGGTTTTCTATAAAGATTATCATGCCATCTGCAAATAGTGAAAGGTTTACTTCTTCCCTGCTAATTTGGATGCCTTCTGTTTCTTTTTGTTGTCTGACTGTTGGGGATAGGACTTCCAGTACGATGTTAAATAACCATTGTTAGAGTGGACATCCCTGTCTTGTTCCTAACTGTAGAGGAAAAGTTCTATTTTTCCCCCATTAAGGATGATATTACCTGTGGGTTTTACATATATGGCCTTTATATGTTGAGGTATGTTCCCTCTAAACCCACTTTGTTGAGTGTTTCTATCATAAATGGATGCTATACATTGTCAAATACTATTTCTGCATATATTGTAATGATCATATGGTTCTTATCCTTTCTTTATTAATGTGGTGTATCACACTGATTTGCAAATATTGAAATTCCGTGGCAACCCCTGAATAAATCATACTTGGTCATGGTGAATGATTCTTTTAATTTATTGTTGGATTCAATTTACTACTGTTATATTGAGAAATTTTTGTGTCCATATCCATCATCAATATTGCCCTAATGTTCTCTTTTTTTAGTAGTCTTCATCTGATTTGGGATCAAGGTAATGCTGGTCTCATAGAATGAGTTTGGATGTTTTCTGTCCTTTTCTATTTTTGCAATAGATTGAGAAGTATAGGTATTAACTCTTCTGTAAATGTTTCATAGAATTCACCTGTGAATGTATGAATCCATCTGGCCCTGGACTTCTGTTTATTGGGAGATTTTTAATTACTGACTCAGGTTCTTTGCTGGTTATCAGTCTGTTCAAGTTTTCTATTTCATTCTGTTTCAGTTTTGGTAGTTTATATGTTTCTAGGAATTTACCCATTTCTTCCAGATTATCCAATTTGTTGGCATTTTTTTTCATAATATTCCTTTATAGTTCAATTTCTGTGGTGTTTATCATTATTTTTCCTCTCCCTTTAGTGATTTTATTTATTTGGATTCATTCTTTTTTTAATTTTTTTTAATATTCATTATTATTGAGAGATAGAGACAGAGCATGAGCAGGGGAGGGACAGAGATAGAGGGAGACACAGAATCCAAAGCAGGCTCCAGGCTTTGAGCTGGCAGCACAGAGCCCGACGCGGGGCTCAAACTCACAAACTGCGAGATCATGACCTGAGCTGAAGTCAGACGCCCCACTGACTGAGCCACCCAGGCGCCCGTTTAATTTTTTTTTTAATTTTCCTTTCTTTAATGTTTGGGTCCTTTCTTTTTGATAAGTCTGACTAGAGGTTTATCAATTTTATTAATTTTATCAGAGCACCAGCTCCTGGTTTCATTGATCTGTTATATTGTTTTCTTTGTTCCTATGTAATTTATTTTTGCTCTAAGATTTATTATTTCCTTCCTTCTGGCTTTAAGCTTCATTTGTTGCTGTTTTTCGAGCTTGTTTAGGTGTAAGGTTAGGTTGTTTATTGGAGGCATTTCTTGCTTCTTGATGTAGGCTTGTAGTGCTATGTACTTCCCTCTCAGGACCTCTTTTGCTGGCTACATCCCAAATGTTTTGGACTTTTGTGTTTTCATGTTCATTTGTTCCCATGTGTTTTTTCATTTCTTCTTTGATTTCCTGGTCAACCCATTCATTCTTTAGTAGCATGTTGTTTAAGCTCCATGTATTTGTGGTCATTCCAAATTTTTTATTGTTGTTTACTTCTAGTTTCATAGTATTGTGGTCAGAATAGATGAATGGCATGATCTCAGTATTTTTGTATTTGTTGAGGCCTGATTTGTGACCTAGGGTGTAATCTATTCTTTTTTTTCTTTTAGCATGAAATTTATTGTCAAAATGGTTTCTATACAACACCCAATTCTCATTTCAACAGGTGCCCGCTTCAGTGCCTGTCACCCACTTTCCCCTCCCTCTTACCCCCATCAACCTTCAGTTTATTCTCTTTTTTTTTAACTTTCTTTTTTTTTAAATATATGAAATTTATTGTCAAATTGGTTTCCATACAACACCCAGTGCTCATCCCAAAAGGTGCCCTCTTCAATACCCATCCCCCACCCCCCATCAACCCTCAGTTTGTCCTCATTTTTTAAGAGTCTCTTATGCTTTGGCTCTCTCCCACTCTAACCTCTCTTTTTTTTTTTTTCCCTTCCCCTCTCCCATGGGTTCCTGTTAAGTTTCTCAGGATCCACATGAGTGAAAATATATGGTATCTCTCTTTCTCTGTATGGCTTATTTCATTTAGCATAACACTCTCCAGTTCCATCCACTTTGTTAAAAAAGGCCATGTTTCCTTCGTTCTCATTGCCACATAGTATTCCAGTGTATATATAAACCACAACTTCTTTATCCATTCATCAGTTGATGGACATTTAGGCTCTTTCCATAATTTGGCTACTGTTGAAAGTGCTGCTATAAACATTGGGGTACAAGTGCCCCTGTGCATCATCACTCCTGTATCCCTTGGATAAATTCCTAGCCATGCATTTTCTGGGTCATAGGATAGATCTATTTTTAATTTTTTGAGGAACCTCCACACTGTTTTCCAGAGTGGCTGCACCAGTTTGCATTCCCACCAACAATTCAAGAGGGTTCCCATTTCTCCACATCCTCTAGCATCTATAGTCTCCTGGTTTGTTCATTTTAGCCACTCTGACTGGCATGAGGTGATATCTGAGTGTGGTTTTGCTTTGTATTTCCCTAAAGAGGAGTGACATTGAGCATCTTTTCACGTGCCCATTGGCCATCTGGATGTCTTCTTTAGAGAAGTGGCTATTCATGTCTTCTGCCCATTTCTTCACTGGATTATTTGTTTTTCAGGTGTGGAGTTTGGTGAGTTCTTTACAGATGTTGGATACTAGCCCTTTGTCTGATATGTCATTTGCAAATACATTTTCCCATTTCGTTGGTTGCACTTTAGTTTTGTTGATTGTTTCCTTTGCAGTGCATAAGCTTTTTCTCTTCATGAGGTCCCAATAGTTCATTTTTGCTTTTAATTCCCTTGCCTTTGGGGATGTGTCAAATAAGGAATTGCTGTGGCTGAGGTCAAAGATTTTTCTTCCTGCTTTCTCCTCTAGGGTTTTGATGGTTTCATGTCTCACATTCAGGGCCTTTATCCATTTTGAGTTTACTTTTGTTAATGGTGTAAGAAAGTGATTTAGTTTCATTCTTCTGCATATTGCTGTCCAGTTCTCCCAGCACCATTTGTTAAAGAGACTGTCTTTTTTCCATTGGATATTCTTTCCTGCTTTGTCAAAGCTTAGTTGGCCATACTTTTGTGGGTCCAATTCTGGAGTTTCTATTCTGTTCCAATGGTCTATGTGTCTGTTTTTGTGCCAATACCATGCTCTCTTGATGATTACAGCTTTGTAGTAGAGGCTAAAGTCTGGGATTGCGATGCCTCCTGCTTTGGTCTTCTTCTTCAATATTACCTTGGCTATTCGGGGTCTTTTGTGGTTCCATACAAATTTTAGGATTGCTTATTCTAGCTTCAAGAGGAATGCTGGTGCAGTTTTGATTGGGATTGCATTGAATGTGTAGATAGCTTTGGGTAGTATTGACATTTTAACAATATTTATTCTTCCAATCCATGAGCATGGAATGTTATTCCATTTCTTTATACCTTCTTCAATTACCTTCATAAGCTTTCTATAGTTTTCATCATACAGATCTTTTACATCTTTGGTTAGGTTGATTCCATGGTATTTTATGCTTCTTGGTGCAATTGTGAATGGGATCAGTGTCTTTATTTGTCTTTCTGTTGCTTCATTATTAGTGTATAAGAATGCAACTGATTTTTGTACATTGATTTTGTATCCTGCGACTTTGCTGAATTCATGTATCAGTTTTAGCAGACTTTTGGTGGAATCTATCAGGTTTTCCATGTATCATATCATGTCATCTGCAAAAAGTGAAAGCTTGACATCATCATTGCCAATTTTGATGCCTTTGATTTCCTTTTGTTGTCTGACTGCTGATGCTAGAACTTCCAACACTACGTTAAACAACAGCAGTGAGAGTGGACATCCTTGTCGTGTTCCTGATCTTAGGGGGAAAACTCTGTTTTCCCCATTGAGGATGATATTAGCTGTGGGCTTTTCATAAATGGCTTTTATGATGTTTAAGTATGTTCCTTCTATCCCGACTTTCTCAAGGGTTTTTATTAAGAAGCGATTCTGAATTTTGTCAAATACTTTTTCTACATCGATTGACAGGATCATATGGTTCTTTTCTTTTCTTTTATCAATGTGATGTATCACATTGATTGATTTGAGAATGTTGAACCAGCCCTGCAGCCCAAGAATGAATCCCACTTGATCATGGTAAGTGATTATTTTTATATGCTGTTGAATTGGATTTGGTAGTATCCTGTTGAGAATTTTTGCATCCATATTCATCAGGTATATTTTTCTCTGTAATTTTTTTTTTTTTTTTTTTTTTTTTTTTTTTTGCTGGGTTTCTGTCTGGTTTACGAATCAAAGTAATGCTGGCTTCATAGAATGAGTCTGGAAATTTTCCTTCCCTTTCTATTTTCTAGAACAGCTTGAGAAGGATAGGTATTATCTCTGCTTTAAATGTCTGGTAGAATTCTGCAGGGAAGCCATCTGGTCCTGGACTCTTATTTCTTGGGAGATTTTTGATAACAGATTCAATTTCTTCGCTGGTTATGGGTCTGTTCAAGTTTTCTATTTCTTCCTGTTTGAGTTTTGGAAGTGTGTGGGTGCTTAGGAATTTGTCCATTTATTCCAGGTTGTCCAGTTTGTTGGCATATAAATTTTTGCAGTATTCCCTGATGATTGCTTGTATTTCTGAGGGACTGGTTGTAAGAAATCCATTTGCATTTGTGATTTTATCTATTTGGGTAAACTCCCCTTTCTTTTTGAGAAGCCTGGCTAGAGGGTTATCAATTTTGTTTATTTTTTTAAAAAACCAACTCATGTTTATGTTGATCTGCTCTAAAGTTTTTTTAGGTTCTATACTGTTTATTTCTGCTCTGATCTTTATTATTTCTCTTCTTCTGTTGGGTTTGGGGTGTTTTTGCTCTTTTGCTTCTATTTCCTTTAGGTGTGCTGTTAAGATTTTGCATCTGGGATTTTTCTTGTTTCTTGAGATAGGCCTGGATTGCAATGTATTTTCCTCTCAGGACTGCCTTCACTGCATCCCAAAGCGTTTGGAATGTTGTCTTTTCATTTTCATTTGTTTCCATATGTTTTTTTAATTTCTTCTCTAATTGCCTGGTTGACCCATTCTTTCCTTTTTTTTTTAATTTTTTTAACGTTTATTATTGACAGACAGAGACAGAGCATGAGCAGGGGAGGCGCAAAGAGAGGACGAGACGGAATCTGAAGCAGGCTCCAGGCTCTGAGCTGTCAGCACAGAACCTGACGCAGGGGATCATGACCTGAGTGGAAGTCAGACGCTTAACCGCCTGAGCCACCCAGGCGCACTGACCCATTCATTCTTTAGTAGGGTTTTCTTTAACCTCCATGCTTTTGGAGGTTTTCCAGACTTTTTCCTGTGGTTGATTTCAAGTTTCATAGCATTGTGGTCTGAAAGTGTGCATGGTATGATCTCAGTTCTTTTATACTTATGAAGGGCTGGTTTATGACCCAGTATGTGATCTATCTTGGAGAATGTTCCACGTGCAATCGAGAAGAATGTATATTCTGTTGTTTTGGGATGCAGAGTTCTAAATATATCTCTCAAGCCCATCTGATCCAATGTATCATTTAGGGCCCTTGTTTCTTTGTTTATTCTCTGTCTAAATGTTCTATGCATTGTTGTAAGTGGAGTATTAAAATCTGCAATTACCACATTCTTGCAAAAAGTTTGCTTATGTTTGTGATTAATTATTTTATATATTTGGGGCTCCTGTATTCAGTGCATAGACATTTATAGTCGTTAGCTCTTCCTGATGGATAGACCCTGTATTATTATATAATGCCCTTCTTCATTTCTTGTTACAGCCTTTAATTTAAAATTTAGTTTGTCTGATGTCAGTGTGGCTACTCCAGCTTTCTTTTGAGTTCCAGTAGCATGATAGATATTTCTCCATCCCCTCACTTTCAATTTGAAGATGTCCTCAGGTCTTAAATGAGTGTCTTGTAGACAGCAAATAGATGGGTCTTGTTTTTTATACATTCTGATACCCTATGTCTTTTGGTTGGAGCACTTAGTCCATTTGCATTCAGTGTTATTATAGAAAGATATGGGTTTAGATTCATTGTGATGTCTGTAGGTTTCATGCTTGTAGTGATGTCTCTGGTATTTTGTGGTCCTTGCAACATTTCACTCACAGAATCCCCCTTAGGATCTCTTGTAGGGCTGGTTTAGTGGTGATGAATTCCTTCAATTTTTGTTTGTTTGGGAAAACCTTTCTCCTCCCATTCTGAATGACAGACTTGCTGGATAAAGGATTCTTGGCTGCATATTTTTTTTTCTGTTCATCATATTGAAGATTTCCTGCCATTCCTTTCTGGCCTGCCAAGTTTCCATAGATAGATCCGCCACTACCCTTATGTGTCTATGTTTTTAAGTCAGGGCCTGTTTATCTCAGAATTTTCTCTTTATCCTTGTATTTTGCCAGTTTCACTATGATATGTCGTGCAGAATATCGATTCAGGTTATGTCTGAAGTGAGTTCTTTTTATCTCTTGGATTTCAATGCCTGTTTCCTTTCCTAGATCAGGGAAGTTCTCAGCTATGATTTGTTCAAATACACCTTCAGCCCCTTTCTCTCTCCCTCTTCTTCCTTTGGAATTCCTATGATACGGATATTGTTCCATTTGATTGCATCACTTAGTTCTCTAATACTTCCCTTATACTCCTGGATTTTTTTTATCTCTCTTTTTCTCAGCTTCCTTTTTTTCCATAATTTTATCTTCTAATTCACCTATTCTCTCATCTACCTCGTCAATCTATGATTTGTGATCTAGGATGTGATCTGTTGTTGAGAATGTCCATGTGCACTTGAAAAGAATGTAAATTGTGCTGTTTTAGGGTGGAATGTTCTGAGTATATATGATAATTCATCTGATCCAGTGTGGCACTCAAAACCATTGTGTCCTTTTTTATTTTGTTTAGATGCTCTTTCCATTGATGTAAGTGAAGTATTAATGTCCCCTACTATTACTGTTATTATTAATTTGTTCCTCTATGTTTGTTATTAATTATTTTATATATTTGGGTAATTCCAGGTTGGGTACTTACATATTTATAATTTGAGGTCTTCTTGTATTTCCCATTATTATGATATAGTGACCTTCTTTATCCCTTATTACAGTCTTTGTTTTAAAGTCTAATTTGTCCAATAAACATGTTGCTGCTCTGGCTTTCTGTTTACAGGAGTTTGTGTGATAAATGTTTCCCTATCTCCTCACTTTGAATCTGCAGGCATCTTTATGTCTAAAATGAATGTGTTGTAGGCAGTATATAGATGGGTCTTGTTTTTTTTTAATCCATTCTGACACCTTCTGTCTTTTGGTTAGAGTGTGTAGTCCATTTATATTCAGAGTAATTATTGATAGATATGTATTTAGTGATGTTTTATTACTTGTTTTGTCATTGTATCTGGAGATTTTCTCTGTTCCTTTCTTTTCTTTCTTACTTTTGGTCCTTCCTTTGCACTTAAAGATCCCCTTTAATATTTCTTGCAGGGCTGCTTTAGTGGTCAGGAACTCCTTCACTTTTTGTTTGTCTGGGAAACTCTTTATCTCTGCTATTCTGATTGACAGCCTTGCTGGACATAGTCTTCATGGCTGCAGATTTTCCCATCCAGCTTGTTGAATATATCATGCCACTCCCTTCTGGCTTGCCAAGTTTATGTTTGTTAAGAAATCTGCAGGTAGCCTTACGGTTCTTCTCTTGCAACTTAAGGACTTCTTTTGCTGCTTTTAAGGTTTTTTATTTATCACTCTATTTTGCCAGTATAATTACAATATGTCCTGATACTGTTCTTCTTTTGTTGATTTTGATGGGAGTTTTCTGTGCCTCCTGGATCTGGATGTCTCTTTCCTTTCCCAGATTAGTGGAGTTTACTGCTGTTTTTTTTCTTGAAATAACTTTTCTGTCCCCTTTTCTGTCTCTTCTTCTGGGACTCCTATAATACAAATGGTTTTACATTTGATGGAATCATTAATTCCTCTAAGTCTATTTTTGTGTTCCCTAATTCTTCTTTCTCTTTTTTTAGCTTCATTATTTTCCATTATTTTGTCTTCTATATCTCTAAATCGTTCCTCTGCTTCTTCCAGCCTGCTGTTCATTGCATCAAGCCTGTTCCAATCTCATTTATAGCATTATTCACTTCTGAATGATTGTTTTTTAACTCTTTTATCTCTGTGGTAAGGGTTTACCTGATGTATTCCATTCTTTTCTGAAGCCCAGTGAGTATCCTTATGATTGTTGCTTTAAATTTTCCATTAGGCATGCTACTTATATCTGTTTCACTTAAATCTGTGGCCATGGCCTTATCTTGTTCTTTCATTTGGGATGAATTCCTCCATCGTCGTATTTTGTCTTAAGTCTTTGTCTTTTTCTGTGCATCAGGAAAGCCAGTTATGTGTCTTGCTCCTGAAAGTAATTGTTTTATGATATCATGTAGTTTCCAGTAGCTGGCACTTCAGGGATTCTCTCTGGTGTGTGCTGCTTCTGTTCTGCTGTTGTGTTTTAGTTGTTCTATCCTTCAGGCCAGTTGCCTGCATAGGCTCTCCTTGTTTGCAGTGTGTAGTGTTTATTCCTTGGCCAGAATGTGGCAAGTTTTAACTAGGCTCTGGTTTCCTTGTCAAATGCTCTGGTTTCCTGATACTATTTCCACTAGAACTGAAGCCCTGCAGAACTCTGTTGGAAGTTGTAGTTTGGGCAGAATTTTCTGCTGTACTTCTCGGGAAGGAGCCCACCGCACTAGTACTGGTGCAAGCTTGACTGAGAAAGGCAGTCTTCACCAGAGTGCTGTGGTGTGGGACTTGGTGTAAGCACGTTAGGAAGCCAGTATAGGCACTGTGCTGATTCCTGCAGCTGGCTCTCTGTTTATGCTGAGGAGCTGGGGAGGAAAATGGCACCTGCCAGCTCTTTTGTTATCTGAGAGGAGTCTCTGTGAATGCTGCCTCTCAGCAAAACACTCTGAGAAGAGCAAATAATCTCCTACCTGTGTGCCCCAAGCATTTTCTAGATTGCTGTTTCCAAGCTGTCTGCCTCTAGGTTTTTTGCCTCCCTTCTCTCCAGGAGCAGCACAGTGCCTGCCAGGCTCTATCCAAGACAATCCTGGTGCCCTTTAAAACTTTAGGCTTTAGACATGTCATGTGGTAGGGGCTTGTGCTAGTCTTTTGGGGGATGGGCCCACAGCTGTGCTGGGACTGAGGCAAGCTTGACTGAAAAGGACAGTCCCACTATGTGCAGGGGTGTGGGGCTTCTCATAAACAAATTATTTAGCCGGTATTGGGCCTATGCTGCTTCCTACTGGTGGCTCTGTGGTTATGCTGAGGGGTAGGGGAGGGAAATGGCTCTGGTCAGCTCCTTTGTTTCTGGAGAAGCTTCTCTGTGAAAACTGCCTCTCAAGGAAGCCCTCCAAGAAGAGTGAATAATCTCCCCTATGTGTGTCCCAAGTGTTCTTCAAATCACTATTTCCTTGCTCTGCCCCCAGGTTGTTTGTTTGCCTTTTCTCCAAGGGCAAGGCAGTGCCCTCAGGTCTCTATCCCAGCCAAGCCTGCTGACCTTTAAAACTCTTGGCTTTAAGCCCCACTGGTTGTAAGAACTCTTGAAAATCAGCCCCTCTATTTTCCGAGCCAATGGTTTTGGGTAATTGTTCTCCTTTTGCATTCCCCTGTGTGCTCTACTCTTTTGCGCCCTTCTCTGTGACCAAGGCTCCCTCCCCTCTGCAGCACCCATGATCCTTTTCTCCCTAAACCATATCTGTGGACTTACTACCTTCTTCAGTGTGGCTTATTCTCTCCCTTTAGTTGTGGAGTTTGTTCTGTCAGTCTTCAAGTTGTTTTCTGAAGTATTTAGGATGATTTGGTTGTTATCTGGTTGTTTGTGGGACAGGATGAGCCCAGGGTCCTCCTACTCTATTATCTTTCTCCAGAAAACCAACATATGTATTTTTTTGAGAGAGGAACATAATTCAGTCTATAATACCAAGACTATTAGAGTAATCTTGTTGCTATGGTTGCCATACAACCCTAGTCATTGCTCATTCCAAGTTTTTCAGTCCACTCTCCTTTTTTTTCTCCTACCTCACTAGCTGTTCATTCTCAATTATTTTTTCCAATTCTTCTTTATCTTTAGATGGTTGGAATATCCCAAGTCTCAGTCATCAGCCACCTTCTTTTTCTTTGTTTGCCCTCTGAATAAGTGCCCTCAGTTCTCTTGACCCTAAATGTCATCTCTTACTGAAAATTTCCAAAATTATATCTCTAACTCTGAATGAGTCTCCCCTGACCTCTTGACAGTTACATTATCTGCTTGTTTCTTTTTCTATTGTCTTTACTTGGATCTCTTGTAGTATTTAAAACTGGAACATTGATTTTTTTTTTTTCTACCAGACTATGTAAACCTATTCCTCTTTCAGGATTCTCCAACTTAGCAAAATATCTCTACCATTCAACCAGTTTCTCAGGCCATAAGACCTCGGAGTTGACCTTCATACTACACTTAACACTTGACATCCTATCCATCATCAATTCCTGTCAGTTTGAACCTTAAAAATAAAAGGTTGGTTCTGATGGCTCCTCTAGAAGGAAATAATCTAAATCTAATCACTTCTCATCACCTCTGTTGGTACATCCCATTATCATATCTTACCTAGACAATTGCAGTGTTCTCCCAACTTGTCTCTGCTTCTAATCTTGTTCCTTCTATAATCTGTTCTATGTGGAGCAACTGTAGTGCCCCTTTAAAAATATAAGTCAGATCCTGTCATTCTCTGGTTTTAAAACCCTTCACTACTAGCAGTTATATACCACAACTCTGCTTTTCTCTTACACTCTAGTTACACTGGGTTTCTGTTTCCTCCAGTGGAATGTTCTTTTCCCAGATCTCACTTCATTCAGTTCTTTTCTCAGATACTACCTCAATATGAAAGTCTTTATCTAAAATACCCCCATGTATACACTTGAGCATTTTTTAATCACCCTCTTTTCTTTTTCTTTATAGCATGTATCATTACTTGAAATTATATTTTCATTTACTTCATTGCCTATCAAGCTTTCCCCACTAAAATATAAATTCAAAGAGCAAGGACTTTGTCTCATTATTGCCTTATTTCAAACTTCAAGCATCATATTAGGTAATCAGTAAATATTTGTTCACTGAGTCAGTGAAATTATTTTGATACATATTCCTAGATAATTCTTTCTAGAGTTCAAGCCCTTGAGATTTCTACTCAGCTTCATCATTACCCATCATCCTTCCATACTTTCCTCCCTGGCCCCCTAAAAAACACAGACAAAAATAAAAACTTCAGTGTCTTCAGTTTCTAACAGATTTAAATTTATACTCCAATATGCTCCATGATTTTACCCCATGTATCTTTGGGTGCTAAACATTTTTTGATACAATGTTTATTTTACTTTTGAACCTAAGTAACCAATCTTCCGTGTCAAAGCTTAACTTTAAAAAATTATTCATCTTGATTTAGATCACTCCCTTGATGGACCCCTTACAAATGGTGATGGCAGAGAGCCTCGGACAGGAATCAAAAGAAAACTACTTAGTGCATCAGAAGAAGATGAAAGCATGGGAAGAGAAGAGAAAGAGAAAAAAGAAACAAAAGAGAAATCACATTTATCCTCCTCAGAGAGTGGAGAGTTAGGATCCAGTTTGAGTTCTGAAAGTACCTGTGGTTCTGATTCTGATTCTGAATCAACTTCCAGAACAGATCAAGATTATGTAGATGGAGACCACGACTATAGCAAATTCATACAAACCAGGCCTAAAAGAAAACTCAGAAAGCAATATGCCAATGGAAAAAGAAACTGGAAGACAAGAGGCACAGGAGGAAGGGGCAGATGGGGCAGATGGGGTAGATGGAGTAGAGGAGGCCGAGGAAGAGGAGGCAGGGGACGAGGAGGTCGAGGAAGAGGTGCAGGTGCCACTAGAGGGAGAGGGAGAGGGAGAGGAGGAAGAGGTACTTCTAGAGGAGCCACCAGAGCCAAACGTGCACGTATTGCAGATGATGAATTTGATACCATGTTTTCAGGACGTTTCAGTAGACTGCCTCGAATTAAAACAAGAAACCAAGGCAGGAGGACTGTTTTATATAATGATGATTCTGATAATGACAATTTTGTGTCCACTGAAGATCCTCTGAATCTTGGTACATCCAGATCAGGCAGAGTGCGTAAAATGACAGAAAAAGCCAGGGTTAGCCATCTCATGGGATGGAATTATTAACAGTTAATAAATTTAGAGTAATTTAAAAAAAATTAAATGGCCTTCTACTGCAGGGAATTTACTAGGAAATCTACAAAGCAAGTTGTGTGGGGACTTCTGCTTCCTTTCACATTGGTGCTTTTCCATTATGCCAGTATACATTTTTTTCAAGACTTTTGATCTCCACACTTCATTTATTCAAACAAGCCTTACTTATTAGGCCTTAAATTTAAAAAAAAATTATGCCCACATATAGACACACACACACACACACGCACACACACACACACACAACACGTCACAAACACACTACAGATTTACTACATTAAGGGAGCATTCAGCTTCTTAAGAGTAGCATGACATTTTTATCTCAATGGAATATCCCTCTTTTGCTTTTGTATCACAGAAGTATAGCACCTTCTTACAGAGTTTTATATAGTTTGTTTTTGGCATTTTGATTCTTGTACCCAGTAATAATAACTTTTGCACAATACACCAATCCTATAGGCAGCTATTAAATGTTTACAGTTTCTATATTGTAAGAACGATCTGGATTATTTTACTCTTCCCAGGCTAAACTTTCATTGTACTGAACTGAAGTATATATTTATACTACAGTTTTTTGGGGGTGGGGGGATCTTGATATGCTTTTCATTGATTTGCTTAATTCATGTTAAAGGTGAGAAAGGGTTGGTGCCTTGTAAATATGTAGCAAATCTTTGTGGTGTGTCTTGATGTGTGCATTAACTTTATTAAAAAATAACATTTGAGGTATCGATCTAGACAAGGTGCCAAATGCAAAAGTTTCTTGCATCCATTTTCTTTTTCCTATTATATTTTATTGCATTAATAGAATTCGTGTAAAGAATAACTTAAACATTTGAAAAAATCCTCATCCACAAAGAATAACTTCTTGAATAGTAGCTCAGCTACCTCTATTAACTACAACTACTGGAAACGTTAAAGAAAATAGATGCTGTTATTCATTACTGACTAAGGAAAAATAGAACAAACTTGGTAGGAATGAATATTCCTATGTTATAAGCTGAGAGGTTGTTAATAATTGTATTGGCTCTCAAAATAATAGTTGTAATTAACAAACTTTCATAAGCGTAGTATGCTGTACCTTAGGCTTTTCTTAGAACATATTTGTGTAAGTAGACTTGGTCTACTGCTTATGTATCTCTGCTACCACTTACTATTTACAGCTGTGAGTGATTGGTTTTCATTTGAATTTTAAAATGTAACAAAGCAGCTAGTTTGAATTGGATGTTTTGGCTAGCAAATATTTTGAGTCAACTTTAATAGGTTTTGCTCATTCCATTCCAAAGGGTTCTTCTGTTACAATCTTTCAGAAAAGAACCTCATTACACTGCACAATAATATTTGAGTGATTATTTCATAGATTAAAAAAATCTTTAAAACCCTTATGGTCTTGTTTACAGCAGTAGAGTGCACATGATTCCATAAGTGAGCTTGAGTTCCAAGATCAGTTTTACTCCTCAAATTTGAGAGATTGCAAATTCACTAATTTGTTAAATACTTAGATTTTTGAGGTGAGTGGGATAATACTGATCTCTGTTATTGTAACAGCAGATTTGTTACACTTAGATCAGACTTTGGGGATAAAAGAAACTTTTTAATGTATTCCTAGTAATCCCAGGACATTTCTTAAGTTAATGTGTTTGTTTGTTTCATGCTTCCAAACATTTTATGCATCTGAAAATCCTTAAGTGCAAAGGAAGGAGTACACACATAACTTTGCTCTTTTGTTTGGGTTGTTCCTGTACTAACAACTTTAAACAGTTTTCACATGCAGTAGGAATGATGTTCAGGCTTTAAGAAAGTATTGTTATGAATTGTTAATGGCACTAACTTCTGTTACTGTACAGTAGATCAAGCTGATTTTTTTGTTGTTGTAGTCTTGTTTTGTTTTGTTTTTTTTCACTAAACCGAAACGACTTCTGGTTGTAACTCAGCTGACAGTTTTAACCATACTATAGATTCAAAAAATTCACATTTGAAACTCTACCTTTGATTTTTGCTAATTAGACTAATTTTGCATTTAAACTAAATTTGTGCCTGTTTCCCTAGAATCAATAACAATTTGGCTTACCCTAATCAAAGTAACATAGAGTTACTTAAATTGATGGATATACCCAAACGTGTATTGTGTGTATCATTTCAGTGTGAAATTTTTTGTTGACATTTCTTCCATGAAGAGCTAATCTCTTCAAATGTAGAAGAATTACCATTTGTGTGATTTTAGCTATCTCAAGCTTATTTATAATTTATTTTGAAAAATAAAAATGCCACATTTATTTCCCATATGTCAAGATTTTCTAGGTTTAGATAATTAGAATAATGAGGCTGAAGACATTTTTAAGCACATTTTATATGTAGTGAAATACTGTGAAAACACTAGTGAACAGCATTTTGCTGTAATATTGATTTCAGTTATTAGGATTCAAAAGTCACCAGGGTATGTTAGATGAGCATATTTGCCATTTATTACAAAACAAACAGATATTTTCTGTTTTCATGCAAATTATTTTAATAAGTGTGAAAATAAAAGTTTGAAAGATAGTATTTTTACTTTTATATCTGAACATTTTCCCCCCAATTTATACTTTGCTTTTTTGTAATGCTGCCTCTTGTGAATGTGTTGTAATTTGTATCACAGTGAATATTTTACACTTTAGTTTTTTAGAGTACCTTTAAACCTAAATAATATCAGATTCAGGCATAGCAAAGCAAGTAGGAAATGAGCTGAAATTTTTGAAGAAAAGTCTAAATATTAAATAAGTTGCTAAGAAATAAACACGTGTGTGAGAACATACATATGTATAAGCCTAATCCTATGCTGGATATTAATAGTCAGTGAACTATAATATTTCTCGTGAATGCTAATAATCTTTTAATTCCCAGCTTTAAGATCTTAGCATGTATATCTGTTTATGAAACAAATTGTGTTTCTTCTATGTCTTTCTGTGTGTATCTCTTCCAGCAATAGGATGCTTTCCAAAACATTCAGTAGCCTATCAGCCTAAGAACTAAATTTGTGTGTGTGTGTGTGTGTGTGTGTGTGTGTGTAGATTTTTTTTCCAACTTGACACACTTTGTCTCAGACATTAAAAAAGAATATTTTGTATGGAAGACAGCTATATTCACAGTCTACCAACTCTTTGTCTCTGTGTAAAGCACTTAACCTATATATATATATACTGCTTGATCATCCACTTCATTATGCCTTATAGGTAAACTAGGTTTTATCATGTACATGTGTCCCTCTATTTTTAATTTATCCTTCCTTCATTGGTTTCTTTTTCTGTTTCCCTTCCCAGAGATCAGGCTTGTGCTAGAATTCTTCATACAGCACTTTGTTTCACCCAGAGGCTGAGAAACTGAGTAGAATTTGAAATAGATTTGAGTGATTTATTATTTTGTTGTTTTTGTTGTAATCCTATAGGTTGTCATCAGACAATAACAGAGTGATTGAAAAGAAAAACGTGAATGCCACTTCTTAGTTTTTGATAAAAAAATTTTGATCATTTTTCAAAATTTGTACATTAGTGGTAGTGATAAACACCTTTATTACTTATATGTCTTGGGAATTATTTTATGCACATTTACCAACTGGCACTAATTTTTAAAGTTAGAATTTTCACATCCACAAAAAGGAAACTTACACCCTGTATAATTTTCAGTTTGCTGTGATATCCAACATTTACTTTTATTACCAACATTTTGAGTTCCAAAATGAATAGTTCAGCTCTGGGGGAGGGAATGGAACTTGCGACGTTTAAAATTCATTGTTTTAAATATTAACCCCATCCCCAACAGTTTTGTGGTACATGAGGCTTTATGAAAATTGTATTGAAAATAGAGTAAGATCATTTTTAAGGCTTGTTTTGAAAATTAGTGTGAAAATATTTTCATGCTTTTTTGATTTTCATTTCTTAGTAAAGTTTCTTTATTAAGTTTTAATCATGAAGTTTACCAAGTTTTGTTTAAATTCTAATATTAAGTTAATTTTTTTCATGGTGCTGTATTTTGTGAACTATGAGTTGCCCTCAAGTTTCTAGACATTTATTTCTTACATAGCCTTATTCTTGATTATTTTCTTTTCGATCATTCCTCCCCTGCTTACTTTTATCCTCATTTCTCTTACTGCAATGAAGACTGCACCTAATTTAGCATACTTCAACAAGACTAGCAATTTATGATTCACTGATGGGAAAAGAACAGTAGAAAGGCCCTGCAGTTTAGAGTTAAGGTGTGTTTATTTATATGTATGTCCATTTGTTATTCTTATACCTATCTTAATTAAATCTATAATATGAGACTTTGACATATAAAAGCATGATAAGTATTTTCTAAAAAATAAAACTATTGATACATATAATCACCATTGGTAATTGACTTTTAAAATCACATACAAAAATATTTAGAAACCCAGTTGGGAAATGTGTTTTTACATATGTCACCAGATACACATTAAGCAGTACTAGAAATGTTAATTTTTTAAACAATACTGTGGTGATGGCAATCAGTAATTTATTTCTTTGTCCTGTAACTTACCATCTTTGTCTTTTGTGATCCCTTACAAAGTATTAACAAAACTGTACCTTATGTTTGTTATTAGTATCCACAAATTTTAAGATAGAAAGTCATTGAGTTAATAGTTAATGTGATGTTGTATATGGACAAAATGTCCATTAAACTAAAATTCAGTAAAGAAAGGTAAACTAACTGGCTTGGTTTATAAAAGATGTTTTGTTTGGCAGTTACCAGTCACTATAAGCAATTATCTTCAAAGACAAAAAACTGGACTAATTTGTTGGCCATTCTTATGGGATGTTTACAATAAAATTCCAAGTTGTTTGGAATCAATTGCACTCTTGCTACTTTATGCCTTAACTCAGGTACCGGAGATAATTAACAAGAAGAAAGAAATAAGGAGTTTCCTTTCCATTATTGAGCTTCAGAGATTTTAACATGTAACTCTTGGGCCCTTTCTTTCTTGTTTCTTTATTATATATTTTATTACTTTTTTTTATTTGAAAAACTAGACTGCTTATCAAAGAAAATTAAGGCTTTTTGTTTTTGCCATTGCAGATATTCTTTAGGTCATTTTTAGGTAATAAATGTTTTAATATTTTAAGTGTGGGCTGCTTGGTGTATTAAATAACAGCCTGCAAAGCTTTAGTCAACATTTTGTTTTGAAATGAATACATTTCTAATGTCTTTATGGTTTATAAGTTTTAACAGTTAAGCTATGAATCCCTGGCATCTTTTTTATTTACAATAATATTGCCCACAGAGGCTTAACTGTATTATAAATATATGTGAAGGAAGGAGAGAAGTAAAGTGAGAAGTAACTTTTGATCCAGGAATTGAAAGCCCTAACATGAACATTTACTCTACTTAATGCACTGGGAATTTTCTTTCCAGTGGCAAGAACTTCACTTGGTTCAAGGTAAGTAAACTGGCCAAAGACTGGACTGTATGTTTTATACATATATCGTCTGTTTTATGTATTCAGAATCAAGAAACAAGGTATTTAGAAAAAATACCATCTTTGTCTTCTCATACGGTACCCAATGGCTATGAAAGTAGCCCAAATTTTCACAATATTTGGAGTGAGACAGATATATTGTTTCATATTTGCGTTTAGTTGCTTGATTGGTTAAAGATAGCCCTATTAAAGATGTAAAAGTATACATTAAAATTTCTTTAGTAGCAGGCTTTGATGTTGTCTGGCTTCACCTGCTAGGTTTTTTTTAAATAAATAATTTTTATAACAAAATATTACGGCAGTATTCAGAAGAAGATCCATTTTTTTCCTAGTTGACAAGGTCAAGAACAAAGTACTCTCTACCCTCTTTCTCAGTTATATGCCAATATAACTTATTATATAAATTATATAACAATTTAAAGCTACTTGCCAAAAATTCACAAAGTAAATTGAAGCCGATAATATATTGAACCTGTGAGTTGGTTTTCTTGGGATATTTAAGCCCATACACTTTACTTACATTTGATATCTTAGATCTTTTATATTATTACTTAAATGATATTTTATGCTACATATGGCTGGAAAAACAAATATATTATTAAATTTTTTTATGGTGCTAATGCTTTCCCAAAGTTTTGAGGAAACATTTTTTTTTCTTTTTCTTTCCTTTCTTTGTAACTTTAGAATGTTTTCCTTTGCCAGCTGCAGTAATTGCTTTAATAAAGTTACCTCTTATCTGGAGATTATCTGGAGATTACAAGCATCTAATAAATTTAACTTATTATTAACAAATTAAAGTTTGAGTTTGATATTGGAGAATTTTTAAAAACAACTTCCAAAAGCTAGTATCCTTTCATTAATGCATAAATTTTGAATTGTCAACTTTCCTGCTCAGCATCTTTAGGATTCTCTTCAGAGAATACATTTTGCAGTAAATCTATGAAGAAGTCAAAACAATTCAAATTGCTTGATTTAGGTTACTAATATTAGTTGGTAGAATTTATCTTTAGGGGTCTTTTTGTGTTTTTTTTTTTTTCATGTTACAACTCTAAGAATTTTTGTAGAAACGTTAATTTATATTTGGAATTTTGTGTAGTCAAATAATTTAAGGCAGTAAAACTTTTTTAAGGTTTTTTTGTTTGTTTTTGCGTATATCTTTTTTTCTTTTAAAAAAAAGTGAATATCATGGGGGTGGCTGGGTGGCTCAATCAGTTGGGCATCCGACTTCAGCTCAGGTCATGATCTCATGGTTCATGAGTTCAAGCACTGTGTCAGGCTCTGTTCTGAGAGCTTGGAGCCTAGAACCTGCTTCAGATTCTGTGTCTCCCTCTCTTTCTGCACCTTCCCTACTCACACTCTGTCCTCTCACTGTCTCAAAAATAAGTAAACATTAAAAAAATTTTTTTTAAGTGAATAGCACGTTAAAATGAGATTTGCAGCTCAAATTGTATAATCATTGTTAGGGAGATGTTTTGTTACACTTGCACACTGTTCATCTAAAAAAAGTGAGGTGCTGATGTTTCTGAATTGTTTCCATTTTTTAATTTTAATTTATAAATTAGAGCAAACCTTGTATCTAAAAATGTAAGTGTTAAATTTCTCTAGTCTGATTGTAGGGAGCAGAAAATATGCCCTCGATATTCTCATAGTCACATCACCAAGTAATCCTTTCACTTTTAGATGTTGTTCATTTTTATTGTGATTGTGGTTAATAGTTTTCATGATAAAGAAAAATAGTATTAAGGAAAAATAATAGTTTGAGTTTATGGTAGATACATTTTTGCATTATAATTGCCTCAAAAATATAAGACTGGTAAATACAGTAACAAGTTTTCAACACTGTAAAAATACTAATCTTTTATCACTTTGCTTATAATTACTCAAAGAGAAATTATCAGAGAACAGTCTGAGATAATGAGTCACATGGGGGCATATCCTTCACTGATACATTTGAGGAACTCCAAATACATACAGGGATCTCATTCATTGAAGAAGATATTTACCAGCAGGAATTTTAGCCCATATTTATATCAGTGATAAAAGATGGCTAAAGAAAGACTAGTCTGTCTCTTCCCAGACTTGCTTATTTGTTCATTAAACATTTGATGAGTACCTTCTATGTGCCAAGCACTGTAATTCTATAAAGAGCTTTAGAGTTTACAAAGACCATCCCTCAAATATATTCTAAATCACCAGAATGCAACTTTTAGTAAATTCCACTTTTCAGATGAGAAAAATGAGTTTCAATGAAATCAAATCATGTGCAAGGGTCACATGGCTAGTAATAGAAAAGCCTTGATTCCTCCAGAATATCTACTTACAAGTTTCCAGTTTTAACCTTTATATCTTATTAATGGGATAATGGCTGGTTCCATTTTCCTCCTTCCTGTTCTCCATGAAATGGGGACTCCAAAGTCATGCATGTGTATCTTCAAAATCACAAGTAGGAAAATGAATGGAGCTCTTAAAGTGCATATATTTATACACACACAAGGGTGAATGTCCAAGAAAGATGTAGAGAATTTACTCCTATCTTTTTTAAAATTTATTTTATTTAAATTCAAGTTAACATACTGTGTAGTATTGGCTTCAAGAGTAGAACCCAGTGATTGCTCACTTACATATAACACCCAGTGTCTGTGTCTCATCCCAATAAGTGCCCTCTTTAATGCCCATCACCCATTTAGTCCTCACCCAACCAACCTCCCCTCCAGCAAACCTCAGTTTGTTTTCTTTATTTAAGAGTCTCTTATGGTTTGCCTCCCTCTCTGTTTTTATCTTATTTTTCCTTCCCTTCCTGTATGTTCATCTATTTGGTTTCTTAAATTCCACATAAGAGTGAAATCATATGAGATTTATCTCTTTCTCTGACTGACTTATTTTGCTTAGCATAATACACTCTAGCTCCATCCATGTCGTTGCATATGGCAATATTTCATTCTTTTTGATTGCCGAGTATTACTCCATTGTATATGTATATATATGTACACCACATCTTTATCCGTTCATCAGTCGATGGACATTTGGACTCTACATAATTTGGCTATTGATAGCACTGCTGTAAATATCGGGCTGCATGTGTCCCTTCAAATCAGCATTTTTGTATCCTTTGGATAAATACCTAGTAGTGAAATTGCTGGGCCGTAAGTTATTTCTGTTTTTAACTTTATGAGGAAACTCCATACCGTCTTCCAGAGTGGCTGCACCAATTTGCATTCCCACCAGCAGTGCAAAATGGTTCCCTTTCTCTGCATCCTCACCAACATCTGTGGTTTCTTGAGTTAATTTTAGTCATTCTCACAGGTGTGAGGTCATATTACATTATGGTTTTAATTTGTGTTTCTCTGATGAGTGATGTTGAGCATCTTTTCATGTGTCTTTAGCCATCTGGATATCTTCTTTGGAAAAGTGTCTATTCATGTCTTCTGCCCATTTCTTTACTAGATTGTTTTTGGGGTGTTGAATTTGATAATTTCTTTACATATTTTGGATACTAACCCTTTATCCAATATTCCATTTGCAAATATTATCTCCCATTCTGTTAGGCTTCCTTTCAGTTTTGTTGATTGTTTCCTTTTCTGTGCAGAAGCTTCTTATCTTCATGAAGTCTCAATGGTTCATTATTGCTTTTGTTTCCCTTGTCTCTGGAGACATGTCTAGTAAGAAGTTGCTGCAGCCATAGTCAAAGACGTTGCTGCCTGTTTTCATCTCTAGGACTTTGATGGTTTCTTGTCTCACATTTAGGTCTTTCATCCATTTTGAGTTTATTTTTGTGTATGGTGTAAGAAACTGGCCCAGTTTCATTCTTCTGCATGTTACTGTCCAGTTTTCCCAGCACCATTTGCTGACAGACTGTCTTTATTCCATTGGATATGCTTTCCTGCTTTGTTGAAGATTAGTTGGCCATACATTTGTGGGTCCATTTCTGAGTTCTCTTTTCTGCTCCATTGATCTTTGTGTCTTTGTGCCAGTACCATACTGCCTTGATCACTGCAGCTTTGTGATATAATTTGAAATCCAGAATTGGAATGCCTCCAGATTTGCTTTTCTTTTTCAACGTAGCTTTACCTATTCGGGGTCTTTTGTGATTGCATACAAATTTTAGGATTATTTTTTTTTATATCTCTGTGAAAAATTCTATTGATATTTTGATAGGGGTAGCATTAAATGTATAGATTGTTTTAGGTAGTATAAACATTTTGACAATATTTGTTGAGTATCTTTTCATGTCTATTAGCCATTTGGATGTCTTTGAAAAAGAAGTATATTCATTGTCTTCTGTCCATTTTTTAACTGGATAATTCAGTTTTGGGGCATTGAGTTTTATAATTTATATATATATTTAGGATACCAACGCTTTATCAGATTTGCAAATATATTTTCCCATTCTATAGATTGCCTTTTAGTTTTGTTGATGGTTTCCTTCACTGTGCAGAAGCTTTTTATTTTGATGAAGTCCCAAAAGTTTATTTTTGCTTTGGTTTCCTTTGCCTCAGGAGACATATCTAGTAACAAGTTGCTCTGGCTGATGAAAAGAGGTTAATGGCTGTGTAATCCTCTTGGATTTTTATGATTTCAGGTCTCACATTTAGGTCCTTAATCCATTCTGAATTTAATTTTTTGTTTGATGTAAGAATGTGGTCCAGTTTAATTCCTTTGCATATTGTTGTCCAGTGTTCCCAACATCGTTTATTGAAGAGACTGTCTTTCCCATTGGATATACTTTCCTGCTTTGTCGAAGATTAGTAGACCACATATCTGCGGGTTCGTTTGTGGGTTATCTATTCTGTTCCATTGACCTATGTGCCAGTACCATACTGCCTCCAGCTTTGGTTTTCTTTCTCAACATTACGTTGGCTTTTTTGGATCTTTTCTGGATCCATACAAATTTTAGGATTGTTTTTTATAGCTCTGTGAAGAATGCTGGTATTATTTTGATAGGGATGTTTTTGAATGTGTAGATTACTTGTAGTAATATTTGTTTTTCCAATCCATGAGCATGAAATTTTCCATTTCTTTTGTGTCTTCTTCAGTATCTTTCATAAGCTTTCTATAGTTTTCAGTGTACAGATCTTTTACCTCTTTGGTTGGGTTTATTCCTAGGTATCTTATGGCTTTTGATGCAATTGTAAGGGGGACTTTCTGAGTGGAGGAAAAAAAAAAAAAGAAGACCAAAACAATAAAGACTACAAAGGACCAGAGAACATCACCAGAAACACCAACTCTACAGGTAACAGAATGGCATTAAATTCATATCTTTCAATAATCACTTTGAATGTAAATGGATTAATACTCCAATCAAAAAATATAGGGTTTCCAAATGGAATAAAAAAAATCCACATCCATCTATATACTGCCTACAAGAGACTCATTTTAGGCCTGCAGATTGAAAGTGAGGGGATGGAGAACTATCTATCATGTTAATGGAGGTCAAAAGAAAGCCGGAGTAACCATACTTACATCAGACAAACTAGATTTTAAAACAAAGTCTGTAACAAGAGATGAAGAAAGGCATTATATGACAATTAAGGGGTCTATCCATCAAGATCTAACAATTATAAATATTTGTGCCCCAACTTAGAAGCACCCAAATATATAATTCAACTAATAATAAACATAAATTCATTGACAATAATACCATAAAAGAAGACTTTAATACCCCAGTTACAACAATGAACAGATCATCCAAACAAAATCAACAAGGAGAAAAATGGCTTTGAATGACACACTGGACCAGATGGACTTAACAGATATATTCAGAACATTTCATCCCAAAGCAGAAGAATACACATTCTTCTTGAGTGCACATGGAACATTCTCCAGAATAGATCACATACTGGGTCATGAATCAGCCCTCAACAGGTACAAAAAGATTGAGATCATACCATTCATATTTTCAGATCACACCAATACAAAACTTGAAATCAACCACAAGAAAAAAATTGGAAAGCCCTCAAATACAGGGAGGTTAAAGAACATTTTACTAAAGAATGAATAGGTTAACCATGAAATTAAAGAAATTTAAAAATACATGGAAGCAAATGAAAATGAAAACACGACAGTCCAATCTCTTTGGGATGCAGCAAAGGCAATCCTAAGAGGAAAGTATATTGCAAAGTCTTGAGAAGCAAGAAAGGTCCCAAATACACAACCTAACCATACAACTAAAAGAGCTAGAGAGGGAGCAGTAAATAAAGCCCAAAGCCAGCAGAAGAAGGGAGATAATAAAGATTAGAGCAGAAATAAACACTATAGGAACAAACAAAAAAAGTAGAATAGATCAATTAAACTAAAAGCTGTTTTTTTTTAAAGAATAAACAAAATTGATAAACCCCTAGGCAGACTTATGAAAAAGAAAAGGGACAGGGTCCAAATAGATAAAATCATGAATGCAAGAGAGGAGATCACACCAACACCCCAGAAATACAAACAATTATAAAAGAATACTGTGAAAAATTATATGCCAACAAATTGGGCAATCTCAAAGAAATGGACAAATTCCTAGAAACACACACTACCATAACTCAAACAGGAAGAAATAGAAAATTTGAACAGGCTCAGAGCCAGCAAAGAAATCGAATCAGTTATCAAAAATCTCACAACAAATAAGAGTCCTGAGCCAGATGGCTTCCCAGGGGAATTCTACCAGATGTTTAAAGAAAAGTTAATACCTATTCTTCTCAAACTCCCAAAAAATAGAGACAGAAGGAAAACTTCCAATCTCATTCTATAAAGCCAACATTACCTTGATTCCAAAACCAGACAAAGGCCCCACTAAAAAGGAGAATTACAGGCCAATATCTCTAGTGAACCTGGATGCAAAAATTCTCAACAAGATTCTAGCAAATAAATTCAACAGTACATTAAAATAATTACTTGCCATGATCAAGTGGGGTTTTTTCTTGGGATTTTTTCAGGGCTGGTTCAATATGCACAAATTAATCAATGTGATACACCACATTAATAAAAGAAAGGATAAGAACCATATGATATCTCATCTGATGTAGAAAAAGCATTTGACAAAATATAGCATCCTTTCTTGAAAAATACCCTCAAGAAAGTAAGGATAGAAGGAACATACCCCAACATCATAAAATCCATGTATGAAAGGCTCACAGCTAACATCATCCTCAATTGGGAAGACAGAGCTTTCTCCCTAAGGTCAGAAACATGACAGGGATGTCCACTCTCACCACTGTTGTTCAATATAGTAGTACAAGTCCTAGCCTCAGCAAGCAGACAACAAAAAGAGATAAAAGACATACAGATTCGCAATGAATTAGTCAAACTTTCACTCTTCACAGATGACATGATACTCTGTGAGAAACCCGAAATACTCCACCAAAAACCTGCTAGAACTGATAACGTGAATTTAGCAAAGTTGTAGGATATAAAAACATACAGAAATTGGTTGTATTTCTAGACACCAATAATGAAGCAGTAGAAAGAGAACTCAAGGAATTTACTCCTATCTTACTGTGAGGATTAATTCTGCTAGTCATGTACACTAGTCTGCTTTATAGTACATGATATAAAATTTGTCAGTTATTGCTACCTTCCACACTCTGCTCTTTTGCCAGTTGCAAAATTGAGAATTTGTTTTTCTTTCTCAATTTAGATGGGTTTCATGCATACTTTTCAAAGAGTGCAGCAAAGTTCCTGACTTAATCCAGGAGTTTTAGTTTAGGGTTTTTTGTTTTGTTTTGGGGTGTTTTTAGCATTCTTTGAACTACCTCTGAGCTTTACTCATTACATAATTTGTCATTCTTCCTTTGAACCCTCATGTTATAAATTTGCCCCAAATCCAAAATGTCCAGGGTAAATAAGACCATTTCAAAAGAAAACATTTACTATCTTTCATATACCCCTACTTCTTTAATATCAGTTGAATGATAGGGACTTTTTTTTTTCCTAATTAAGACTTTGGGACAGGGGTAGTAGTTGGGGGGAGGGGTTGACTATTCCTGTAAATACAGTAGAACTGCATTGGAGTCCCTGCTTTTGAGTTTTAAAACATTTTTAACGTTTTATTCATTTTTGAGAGACAGAGCGAGACAGAGCATGAGTGGGGAAGGGGCAAAGAGAGAGGGAGACACAGAATCTGAAGCAGGCTCCAGGCTCTGAGCTGTCACCAGAGTCCGACGCCAGGCTTGAACCCACGAACTGCGAGATCATGACCTCAGCCGAAGTCAGACGCTCAACTGACTGAGCCACCCAGGCGCCTCCCTGCTTTTGAGTTTTATAACAGTTCTCTAGAATATATATGGTTATTATTGGAAAAAGTTTCAAGTAATTTAACTCAGGATCTAGGTGTTTGTTACATGGTACATTTCCATTATCTTAAAGAGCACAATTTTGCAACAGGTTTTGAAAAGCCATTAGGACTGCTCAAGGTATATTTGGTTCATGGCATTTATATTGGTCTCATTCATATTTCACAATTTCAGCTTTTCTAACCAACTTCTACTCATTCTGATTGTCATATAAGGAATAGAAATATTGGTTTGTAGCAGAATTGAGGGCTTTTTTTTTTAACCAACAAAGATTGCTGTAAAAAGTAAACAGAAAGGGAGTAGAAAATAGAGTATTAATTTTCTCTGGGCTTGCTGCCTAATTCTTAGTAAATCAGTTCTGCCTTATTTGGGGCTTCAAAATAGAGTTTATTTTTCTAGTTACATAGCCAAGTCAGGTTTGGCTAACTAATTATATCTACACTAATCCTTGCTTGCATTAAAAATATATATAATCTAGAAATCTGAGTTGGAGTCTTGTGCTGTGGTTAAATGCTCTTTTGTGACCTGGCCTATATGTTTGACAGTGTGTATTTAGATAGAAGTAGCCTGACATGGAGTCAGGTATTGTGGTTATGGTGAAGGGTAAGGGGAAATGGATAGCTAAGGGGAAACTTTGAATTCTAAGGTCCATCTTAACTAGAGAGAGAAAGTAATGGGGTTTGGAGGGTTAATGCAGAATGAAATTCCTTAGTGTTCAGGGTGTCAAGCACAGCAGCTTCAGAAGCAAGGTAAGGGAAGCCTCACATTTTTGTTTTTTGTTTTTTGTTTTTTTTGAGGGAAGAGTGGTTACAAAGGGATCATTGGTGGTGATGGTGGGATTTTAATGTCAGAATTGCTGTATTAGTAATAATAGTTAACATTTCTTGAGAGCTCAACACTATTAGGAAAGTATTGTTAGCCCCATTTTGCAGATGAGGAAACTGAGGTATGAAAAAGCAGAGAAACTTGCCCAAGATAATAATAAATGGCAGGATTTACACTCAGATATGTTTACAAAATCCGTGTGCCTAACTCTTATCACACATGACACTTCTTATTGGGCTAGTTTTAGTCCTAGCTCTGTGCCTTTGGCCACAACCCTTTTCTTATTTGGTTTCAGATTTTAGCTACACAGAGCTGAAGTTAATTACTAAGTGATTTCTAAGATTCTTATGATTCTATTGTTTTAAATATCTTGCTTATCTTTTCTTTATGCATCTTCCTAATCTCTGAAACATACTTCCATTGGAGGCTCAATTTTCTTGGTAAATTTTTTCTCAATTTTTTTTTTATTTCAAATATTGTAAACTTTAAAAAGTATCAGCCACATAAATTACAAGTCTTGATAAACCCAATATCCTACCAATTAAAGTTATTCATTTGGAGACAAATGTCCATTCTGAACTACTTTAAGAGGTTTCAGTTTTCACAAAGGAAGGCTTTCAAAATGCAATTTAGGAAGTGTAAAAAAGGTAATTAGAAATATTGACTCCTTGGGGCTCAGTCAGTTAAGTGTCCAACTCTTGATTTTGGCTCAGGTCATGATCTCATGATTTGTAAGTTAGAGCCCCATGTTGGGCTCTGTGCTGACAGCATGTGGAGCCTGCTTGGGATTCCCCCTCTCTGCCCCTCTCCCACTCTCTTTCTTTCTCTAAAAATAACTAAACTTTGAAACAAAAATATTGACTCCTAGCAATGGCAATTTGAGGAACTCCACTGATTTCTCAGTGGAACTGGTGAAAACTATTAAAAAACAAAACCTCTAGAGATGGCCCTGAGGACAAACAGCAAATATAAAAAATAAATCTGCCTAAGAAAATCTGAAATTTCTGTAAGATTAGAATCTATGGTATTTGAACCAAAACCAAGACTACTCTCTTCCTATGCCATCCCAGGTCAGCAAGGTAGAAACTTGGCCTCAGTAAGGCATAGCTTTTACTAAGGCTAAATTGAAGTGAGTGTGGTGGAAGCTCACTTCTGCCCAGCCCCCTCACATGGAATGGAAACTCTGCTTTGGTGTTACAGGCTAAGAAGAATGAGACCCTGACCACCTTTGCCCCAGTTCATGATATGGTAGTTCTATACCTGGAGAAAATCTCAGGCTTCTTCCTATGCCCCCACTGAATGTTCAACTCCTAGAGTGAGTGTGTCACTCAGAGAGAAACTTGCCATTGTCTCCACCACTGGTTTGAGCCCCAGCTCAGATTTTGCCTGGTTAAAGAAGCAGGCCATAAAAATGTTTCTAATGTCTTCCCATAAGAATGGAATTTATTTGCCTGAATCTTCTCAAGAACGGTAGAGTGTGGTGAAAGGCCAGTGAAGGAGATTCAAGAAATTGGCTAAACCGTAGGGAGGCTAGTTTGCAGGAGAGAACCAGGGAATAAGGCAGTTGACAGGAGCCCTCCTAAGGTCAGAACAAATAATCAAACACTGACCTCAAAAAATCTTAGTTTACAAAGCAATTTATACCACAGGGACTTATTGAAAACAGCTGAGTAATCAGCCTGTAATTAGGGGAGTTTAACAGCTGGATGCAATCAGAAAAAGAAAGAGACCCTTTCACAAACTACTGTCATCCCAGGGTGATTGTGGGTATACCAGAAGCTAAAGCTCCTTGAGGAACAACATTAGACTCTTGACACTGTGGGAGGAGAAATAGACCTTACTAAAATAATCTAGCCATTTACTAAAGAAATAGATATGCAAATAACAACAAGCTCTGGGTGGAGATCAGCACCCACAGTGCTGCAATACATTATTTGAAACATTCAGTTTCCAGAAAAATAATTATGAGACATAGAAAATGAAAACTAAAATGCAAAAGTAAATCTAAGCATATAAATAACATTAAATGTGAATGGATTAAACAATATAGTCTAAAGGTAGATAATCTGGACTGGGTGAAAAGAAAACAACTATACACCATTTACAGGAGACATTTTAGATTTAAAGATGCACATTATTGTGTAGAAAGTAAAAGGATGACAAAATGTGGAGAGGGTATAGTAAATATAAGCAAAAGTAGACTTTAAGACAAAAACTGATTAGAGATAAAGAGATTAATTTTATAATAAAAGGACCAAGACCTCAGGGACTGGTTTATAAACAATTATAACCATAAATGCATCTAAAAACATCCCCCAAATACATGCAGCAAAAAGTGACAATGGGGGAATCGTCAGTTAAATAACAATGTTTGGGGACTCAGTACCCTATTTCCAATAATAGGTAAAAAGAAAAAAAAACTAGGAAAAAAGTCAAAGACATAAAAGGCTTGAACAGCACTATGATCCAAATAATCCTAATAGACATATATAGAACGTTGTATCCAATTACAGCAAAATACACATTCTTCTCAGGTGCACATGGGATATTCTTCAGAATATACTATATGCAAAGCCATGAAGCAGGTTTTGATAGATTTAAAAGGATTGAAATCATGCAAAGTATGTTCTCCCTTTATAGTGGAATGAAATTGGAAATCAACAGTAGGGGGTAATTGGAAATTTTTCAGTTATGTGGAAGTTAAACAATTCTCTTAAATAACCAATTAATCAAGAGGGACACCTGGGTGGCTCAGTCTGTTAAGTGTCCAACTCTTAGTTTTGGCTCAGGTCGGGATCTCATGGTTTCGTGAGTTTGAAACCCATGTCAGGCTCTGTGCTAATAGTGAGGAGCCTGCTTGGGATTCTCTGTCTCCCTCTCTACCACTCCCCCACTTGCACTGTCTCTGTCTCTCTCAAAATAAATAAATAAACTTTTAAAAAAAGATACACGTGCTCTGCACCAAATGAATTTTAGAAAAAAAAATTGATGAAGAGAAATCATAAGGGAAACTAAAGAATTCACTGAAATGAATAAAAATGAAACATACCAAAACAAGAGATCAGCAAAAGCTTTGCTGTAAGGAAAATTTATAGTTGTAAATAAATACCTACATAAAAAAAGGAAGAAAGCTCTCAAATTAATAACCTAACCTTCTACCTTAGGAAATTAAAAAATAAGAGAAAACTAAACCCAAAGCAAGTTGAATGATGGAAATAATAAAGATTAGAGTGGAAATAAAAGAAATCGAGAATTGAAAAAAAATGAGAGTAATGAAACAAAATGAAAAGATCAAGAAAATTGAGAAACCTTTAGCTACACTAAGAAAAATAAGAGGACAACAATCATATTGGATTAGGGCCCCACCCTTATGACCTCATTTAACCTTAATTACCTCCTTAAAGACTGCTTCCAAATATAGTCATATTAAGGGTTAAAGTCCTCAATATATAGGGGGACCTAATTTAGCCCATTATAAACTGCATAATATAACATGCATGGAGTAGACAAATTCCTGAAAAGACACAAACTATCAAAACTGACTAAAAATAAATAGAAAATCTGGATATACCTATCACAAGTGTCATGGATTGCATGTTTGTGCCTCCCTAAAATTCATATATTGAAACTACAATCCCAAAAGGGGTGGTATTAGGAGGTGGTACCTTTGGGAGATAATTAGCTTTAGATGAATTCATGAGGTGGGGACCAAGATGTGGTTAGTGTCTTTGTAAAAGGAGAAAGAGACTGGACCTTGCTCTCTGTGCTATGTGAGGATACAAGGATAATATGTCTGCCTGCAAGCCAGGAAGAGGGCCCTCACCAGATTTTGAAATGACTAGTGTATTGATATTAGACTTCCTAGCCTTCAGAACTAAGAAATAGATGTTTGCTATTTAAGCTGCCTAGTCTATGCTATTTTTGTTATAGCAGTCTTAACTGACAAAAATGTTGAATTCATAACATCCCACAAAGTAAACCCCAGTCCGAGATGGTTTCACTGGTGAATTCTACTAAATATACAAAGAAAAATTAACAGTGATTCTTCAAAAATTATCACAGAAAATGGAAGAGAAAGGAACACTTTCCAACTCATTCTATGAAGCCATTATACAGATACAAAAACATGACAAATATATCACAAAGAAAACTAAAGACCAATATTATTTATCAGTATAGGTATAGAAATTGTCAAAAAAAATACTAGCAAATCCATTAACATATAAAAAGATATATATACTATGATCAAATGGGATTTATCTCAGGTAAGCAGTTTGGTTTAAAATCTGAATAACAGTGTAATTACCATACTAATAGAAAAAATGAAAAACACATGATATTGTCATTAAAATTAAAAAAATCATTTGACAAAATTCAACAGTCATTCTTGATAAAAATGTGCAGCAAACAAAATAGAAGAAAACTGTCTTAACCTGATAAAGAGTATATATGAAAAAGCCACAAGTCATAGACTTAATGGAGAAATACTGAATATTTTCTTATTAAGATGAGGAGTAAGACAGGGTTTCCACTCTCTGCACTTATGTTCAACATTTTCCTAGAGGTCATAACATGAACATTTAGTCAAGGAAAATTAACAAAAGGCATCCAGAGTGGAAAGGAAGAAGTAATATTATCTGTTTGCAGATTACATTATTATATATTGAAAATCTTAATGCATGTAAAAAGTATTAGAACACATGAATGCATACAGCAACTTTGCATGATGCATGATAAATATGCAAAAATCAGTTCTATTTCTGTACATTATCAGTTAAGAATCTAATAAAATCAAGGAAACAATTCCATTTACAATAGAATCAAGAAGAATAAAATGCTTAGTAATAAGTTTAACAAAAGAAGTACAGAACTTGTACACTAAAAACTACAAAACGTTGAATGATATTAACGAAGACCTAAATAAGTGAATGATATCTCACGTTCATGGTTTGAAAGATAATATTAAAATGGCAGTACACCCAAATTGGTCTACATACTCAACACAATCTCTAGCAAAATCCCAACTGGATTTTTTTTTTGCAGAAACTTCAAAAATTTCATGTGGAAATGCAAGGGACTGAGAAGTGCCAATGTAATCCTAAAAAAAACAAAATTGGAGGACTCACACTCCCCAATTTCAAGCCTTACTAAAAGCTACTATAAGTAACACTTATAAAAGCTACTATAAGTCACACCACTATGTGGTACTGACATAAAGATAGACATATTAAGTTAATGGAATGGAACTGAGAGTCCAGAAATAAACCATGCATCTATGATCAATTGATTTTTGACAATGGTGCCAAGATAATTCAATGGGGGAAAGAATGTTTCTTTCAACAAATAGCGTTGGGACAATCGGATATCCACATGCAAAACAATGAATTTAGATCACTACATCACACAACATAAAAAAATTAAAATGGATCAAAGACTTAAAAGTAAAAGCTAAAATTATAAAACTCTTTGAAGAAAACCTAGGTATGAATATTTGTTACCTTAGATTAGGCTATAGATTCTTAGATATGACACCTAAAGCATAAGCAACCAAAGAAAAAGTAAATTGGACTTCATCAAAATTAACCACTTTTCTGCTTCAAAGGACATTATCAAGAAAGTAGAAAGATAACCCAGAGAATAGGAAGAAATAGTTTCAAATCATATATATCATAAGGACCTAGTATCCAGAATATATATAAGGAACTATTACATCTCAACAACTGAAAGATAACCAGCTCAATTTAAAAATGGCCAAAAGATTTTAATATTTCTCCAAAGAACATAAGCAAATGACCTGTAAGGACAGGAAAAGTTGCTCAGCATAACAGTACAGAAATTCAAATTAAAACCACAGTGAGATACTACTTTCCATCTAGTAGGATGGCTATAATAATAAAAGACAATAACAACTATTGGTGAGGATGTGGAGTAATCAGAATGCTTATACATTGCAAATGAGAATGAACAATTGTGCAGCTGCTTTGGAAAACACTTTGACAGTTCCTCAAAAAGTTAAAACATGGACTTCACATATTCTGGCAATTCCAGTACAAGGTATATGCCCAATAATATGGAAAACACATGTTTAAACAAAAAGGTTTACACTAAGGATCACAGCAGTATTATTCATAAGACAGCAAAAGTAAAAGCCCAAATGACCATTAACTAGTTAGTGGATATACCAAATGCTGTATACTAATAAAATGGAATATTATTGAGCCATAAAAAGAATGAAGTACTGATAATACATGCTAAGCCTGAACTTAAAAATACCATGCTAAGTGAAAAAGCCAATCACAAAGGTCACATATTAAATGATTACATGTATATGAAATGTCCAGTAAAGGTAAATCTATAGAGTCTGAGAATAGATTAGTGGTTACCCAGGGTTTGGGGGGAGATGGTGGGGTGTGCTAATGGATATGATATTTGTTTAGCATCATAAAAATGTTTTATAATTAGAATAATGTAATGGTTGCAAAATTCTGTGCATGTACTAAAAATTATTGAATTCTATATTTAAAGTAATGAACTTTATGATATGAAAATTATATCTCAAAAAAGCTGTTAAGAAAATGTGTGGTACCTTAAATAGGGACAAGCCAATAAAATCAGATTTTCTTTAAAAATTAAAAAAGTTTTTTTTTTTGTGGAGTCTTTTGGGTTTTCTATATGGAGTATCATGTAATCTACAAATAGTGAAAGTTTTACCCTTCCCTTGCTGGTTTGGATACATTTTATTTCTTTTTGTTGTCTGATTGCTGTGGCTAGGATTTCCAGTACTATGTTAAATAACGTTGGTGAGTCTGGACATCCCTGTCTTGTTCCTGACTATAGCAGACAACATCTTAGTTTTTCCACATTGAGGATGATATTAGCTGTGGGTTTTTCATATATGACCTTTATTATGTTGAGGTATGTTCCCTCTAACCCTACTTTGTTGAAAATTTTTTTTTTCATGAATGGATGTTGTACTCTTTCAAGTGCTTTTACTGCATCTATAAAAAGGATCATATGGTTCTTATTCTTTATTTTTATTAATGTTGTGTATCACATTGATTGATTTGTGAATATTCAACCATCCTTGCAATCCCAAGACAAATCCCACTTGATTGCGATGAATGATTCTTTTATTATACTGTTGGATTTGGTTTGCTAGTATTTTACTGAAAATTTTTACATCCTTGTTCACCAGGGATATTGGCCTGTAGTTCTCTTTTTCAGTGGCATCTTCATCTGGTTTTGGTATCAGGGTAATACTGGCCTCATAGAATGAGTTTGGAAGTTTTCCTTCCTTTTCTATTTTTTTGGAATAGTTTGAGAAGAATAGGTATAAACTCAAAAGACTCCACCAAAACGTTAAAATTGATAAATTAATTCAGTAAAGTTGCAGGATACAAAATCAATGTACAGAAATCTGTTGCATTTCTATATGCCAATAAGGAAGCAGCAGAAAGATAAATTAAGGAATAAATCCCATTTACCATTGCACCAAAACCCATAAGACACCTAGAATTAACCAAATCAAAGAAGTGAAAGACCTGGACTCTGAAAACTATAAAACTCTGATAAAAGAAATTGAAGACATAAAGAAATGAAAAGGCATTCCATTGCTCATAGATCAGAAGAACAAATATTGTTAAAATGTCTATACTACCCAAAGCAATCTACACATTTAATGCAATTTCCATCAGAATATCAACAGCATTTTTCACATAGCTAGAAAAAACAACCCTAAAATTTGTGTGCAACCACAAAAGACCCCAAATAGCTAAAGCTACCTTGAAAAAGAAAAGAAAAGCAGAGGCATCACTATTCTGGATTTTAAATTATATCACAAAACTAGTGATCAAGGCAGTATGGTACTGGCACAAAAACAGCTACATAGATCAATGGAACAGAATAGAAAACCCAGGAATGAACCCACACTATATGGTCAATTCATCTTTGACAAAGCATGGAAGAATATCCAATGGGGAAAAGACAATCTCTCCAACAAATGGTGTTGGGAAAACTGGACAGCATCATTAAAAAGAATGAAAGAGGACTATGTTCTTACACCATACAAATAAATTCAAAATGAAAGACTAAATGTGAGACAGGAAACCATTAAAATCCTATAGGAAAACACAGGCAGTAAACCTCTTTGACTTTGGCCAAAGCAACTTCTTTCTAGATATGTCTCCTGAGGCAAGGAAAACAAAAGCAAAAATAAACTTGGAAATTCATCAAAATAAAAAGCTTCTGCACAATGAAGGGAACACTAAAAGAAAACCTAAGAATGGAAGAAGATATTTGCAAATGACATATCTGATAAAGGGTTAGTATCCAAAATATATTAAGAATTTTTCAAATTGAACATCCTAAAAGCAAATAATCCAATTTAAAAATGGACAGAAGACATGAACTTACATTTTTGCAAAGAAGGCATACAGATGGCCCACAGACACATGAAAAGATGCTCATCATGACTCATCATCAGGGAAGTACAAATCAAAACTACAATGATATATCACCTCACATCTGTCAGAATGGCTAAAATCAACAAGACAGAAAACAACAGGTGTTGGCAAGGATATGGAGAAAGGGGAACACGTGCACTGTTGGTGGGAATGTAAACTGGGGCAGCGACTCTGGAAAAGAGTATGGAGTTTCCTCCAAAAGTTAAAAATAGAACTACTCTATGACCCAGCAATTGCACTACTAGGTATTTACCCAAAGAATACAAAAATAATAAAGGGATACATGCACACCAATGTTTATAGCAGCATTATCTACAATAGTCAAACTATGGAATGAGCCCAAATGTCTGTTGACTGATGAATAGATATAGAAGATGTGGTCTATCTATATCTATCTATATGTCTATCTATCTATCTATCTATCTATCTATCATCTATCTATCACAATAGAATATTACTCAGTTATCAAAAATAATGAAATCTTGCCATTTGCAATAACATGGGTGGAGCCAGAAGGTGTTATGATAAGCAAAATGAATCAGTCAGATAAAGACCAGCACTATATGATTTCACTCATATGTGGAATTTAAGAAACAAAAAAAATGAGCATAGAGGGAAAAAAGAGAAAGAGAGGCAAACCAAGAAACATACACTTAATTAAAGAAAACAAACTGATGGTTACCAGAGGACAGTGGGTGGATGGGTTAAAAAACATGATGAGGATTAAGGAGTGCACTTGTGATGAGCACCAGGTATTGTATATAAGTGCTGAATCACTAGATTGTGTACCTGAAGCTAATATTAAACCATATGTTAACTAATTTCTACTTAAATAAAAAATTTTAAAAATTAAAACGTTTTCTGTTTAATAGGTAAATCATGTTTCTAATCCCTTCTCAAGATTTTTTCTCCCACTCACAATAAAAAAAAAAATCAGAACATAACTGACAAATTAGAAGAATGCCCTTTCCTGCTAGTAATTTACCACTGTCATTCCAATCCCATATCTTCCACCCAATCTAAGTCAACCACGAGTAATAGGGCAAAAGAAATATTAGTGGTATCCAGACATAGGTGTGTGGAAAAGAATAATGGGTTCCTGGGTAATGCAAATAATTTCCTGAATGATATTTACTTCTGCATGTTCAGACCCAGGCCAAAAAGACTTGAGTGGTGGGATATTAGCCTGAGGATATCATGATCATTTATTTGCAAAAAGGAGGTTTATTCCCAAGACTAGGAAGCTACCTTGAATTGTGACAAAATCCATTTTTATATCTAGTTTCCTGGGAAATAAAGCAGGATCATCACATGCAGCAACATCAAAGCCTTCTTAGATAGGTTGCTCCTGTAGTCCATCCTTCAGAAACTCTCAGGGGAGGGTCCTCATTCATTATGTGATATGGTGATGTGAGATTGCTTATGAGCCTCATCAAACAGATGAGGTATTTCTTCAAGGCCCACACACTTCCATTATCCCTCTGGTTATTAGGAACTCCAGTCCTTTACAAAAGTCACATTTTGACCTTCCAAATCTCATTGTTCCTTTCCTTCTCCTGAAGCAGTATAGGAAACAGAGTTTGATAGAGGAGTAAGGAAGTTGACATAAAAATGGCAAAACCCCAATGACTGTCCAGATTCCTTTTCTCTAACTCCAAATACTATTTGTTTCAAAGAATAAGTATTAGCTGGAACATGATGAGGCCCTTAAGTTTGTACTGCAACTAATAAATGGTTTACTTCCTCACCCTGGCCCTAACTGTCTCAGGCTTGACCCCTAAAACCATAAAACCATATAGTTTTAAAGCTCTTAAAAATCAAATGCCCCATTTTCTCCTATTACAACATAATTCATGTGAAAGCATTACAAAAATGCAGTATTGTAACTAAACCATTTTCCTTCCTTTTCATCAGTAGTGTCTGAGGTTATTTCAAACATAAATTTCTAGTAAAAAAAAGGTACAGTGATATCATTTTTGGACTTATAATGGATTTACTTCCAATGGCTTTTCCTCTATCACAGGAGTTGGGAAATTGCCACTTAATTCTCATGTAAAATTCTGAATCAAGATTTAGGACTTTTCATGGTAGATTAATATTTTGGTTAAAGTACTTTAACCATATTGATATAAATTTATTGATATAAATTGAGCTGGCAATAAAAATCTACGTTCCCTATAGTGACTTACATGGGTCTTACACATGGGTCTACACTTTTAAGTACTTTAAGTCTAGCATATGTGTACCTCTCCTCTTACTTCATGGCCTTTGTACTTTCTATTCCCTCTGTCTGGATCATATTTTGCATAGCTGTCTCCTACTTGTCATTCAGGCATCAGCTCAAATATTATCTCTTTAGAAAAGTCTTTCTTAGCTGTCTTATCTAAATAATAGCCCTTTTCCATCTAGTAATCATCACTATTTGAATTATTTTTCCTTATTTGTGCTTTGTCTTGTGGCACAGGACTGGAAACTCCATGAAAAGGACCATCTCTCTCTCTTGTTAATCTAGATTAGCTGGCATATCATAGTTTGCAGATAAATATTTGGTTTAATTCTTGATCCTGCCAATATGTTGGTAACATTGTCTTTTAGAAACCAGTACATCTAAGGATACTCCCAGCACACTTATTTTTGTCACATTCACTGATATTAGCAATAATGATAGAATAGTTCTAGTCACCTTGATTTCTTTTTATGCATCCACGAGTTCTTTTGCACATTCTGTACTGGAGGTAGAAATAAACAGGACATTTTATTTGTACCATAAAGTCACTTGAGGTAAAATAGAAATTGTGGGAATCTACTCCTGAAGCCAAGAGCACATTGTATACACTGGATGTTAGCTAACTTGACAATAAATTATATTTAAAAAATAAATAAAATAAAATATAGAAAGCTTAAAAAAATAATAAAAGAGGGGAGGGTGCATGATTGGTATTGAAGAGGGCACCTCTTTGGATGAGCACTGGGTGTTGTATGGAAACCAGTTTGACAATAAATTTCATATTAAAAAATAATAATAAAAGAAATTGTGACATGATACTATATGTTGGTCATTAGTACAATTTATTAATTAAGAAAAATACACATGTTTAAAATTATGCTTTAGGAAACTAAAGGCCTTAACACTGAGAAGAGAGCATGTAATTATTGATCAGGAGCAATTCCCCCCTAAAAAATAGCATGATAAATTAGTCTTATTCTTTCAACTTTTGAAGGCAAATGTGCCTAAATAAATGTCAGAATTGCTATTAGATTATGGCCTTGTCAAAATAAGTTAGGGAAGGTACACAAAAAGAAAGAGATCCCAAAGAATTATGCTCTCATAGACAACACAAAATGTCTATGTGTTAGCATTAACTGTCAACAGTAACTTCAACTCATTGAAGTGTGTGTGTGTGTGTGTGTGTGTGTGTGTGTATGTATGTGGGTATGTGTGTATATATATATATATATACACACACACATATATATATATATATATATATATATGGAAAGCAAGAGAATATTTAGTATAAACAATGAAAAAACCCATAAGTTGTTGATTATAAACACCAATATCCTATGAAGAAACACTTTAACTAGAAGGAAAATCTTTTTTGACAATGGTGAACAAATTGTTTGAAAAACACATCAGAAATTATAATACAATGCTTTTAATGTTTATTTTTGAGAGAGTGTGTGTGAACAGGAGAGGGGCAGAGAGAGGGGATGGACAGAGGATACAAAGCGGGCTCTATGCTGACAGCAGAGAGCCTGATTTGGGGCTCGAACTCCTGAACCATGAGATCATGACCTGAGACGAAGTCGGACACTTAAACAACTGAACCACCCAGGTGCCCCTAATCCAGTGCTTTTAAAGAGACTTCAGGGGAGCTTTGGAAAATGGTGGAGTTGGAGGACTCTGAGATCACACCATCCCTCATTTTCAACTAGATATTATCCACATCCAAGTCAATAAACCAGAGAGTGATCTGAAGACTGGAAGAACAAACTCTACAATTAAATATAGAGGGGAAGCTACATCTGAAAGGTTAGGAAGGTCAGAAAGGCAGAGGGAGGCTGCCTGCAAGAAGAAGGGAAAAGCACATGTATAGAGGGCAGAGAAATGGGCCCTCACACCAGGGAGCTCACCCAGAGAAGACCAATCCTTATAAAATTTGGCTTTAAAACCTAAAGGGGCTGAATTCCATGGTTTGTAAAACTAGTGGGACTTGGAACCTGGAACTTTTAAGTAATCTGATTCAGCACTGTGCAAGCTGAGAAGGCAGTGAGAGCTGGGATGCTGCCCTTAAAGAAACAGCAGCGTATATGAAGAGGCAACATAAAAACAGTAGTTTACACAATGGCAGAGGCCAATGGAAGACATCTGTTCATACTTATTTCTGAGCCTGTTGAGGGACTTCAAAAATGAGGGAGCTGACAGGTACCATTTTCCTTCCCCACCCTCTAGGACAAAAAAAGACACATGTGAGAGGTGGAGCTGCACAGATACTTGCTATCTAACCTCCTAGCAGTGTACTACACCCATGAGTTCTCCTGAGTACTCACCCACTCCAAGCCTGCTACCCTGGGCCCTGGCCTCAGTACAAATTTTGTTAAAGCCATGCATGTGCCCTGCCCAGCCACTGGATGCAGGGCTACTAGTGTGCACCATACACATCTGTATGCCCCACTCAGCCACACCCAGCCATCTTTGTGCACCCTCCCCAGTATTGTGCCTCAAACCACCCCAGTGCACAGCCCTGAGTCAAAGAAAGCATTGCTTCAAGGGATCCAGCATTGGACTAGTGGCCCAGTGCAAATTTAGTAACAATGCTGCTCTCAAGTTCCACAGCAGGCACAGACCTCTCAGAGCTGGCCTTCCTGGGTCCCACTAACACCACAGAAAGCAAGCACATCCCACAACAGGCAGAGAGTCAGTGCACACGACTGCACTGAAAGAAAAAGTGATTCAGACACAACAGCAGGGCATAAACAACACACAAAGGGCACTCTAATGAAGTGCCAGGTTCTGGTGAAAAGCAGGGCAGTCCAAGACTTCTAACCCCTTGGAAGCCTTTAACTTTGAGACTGGACAGGAAATGTAGCTTATGTTTCTAACACAGACAAGCAGGCACAGAGATGTAGACAAAATGAGAAGACAGAGGAATTTATCCAAAATGAAAGAAGAGGCCAGGCCACAGCCACAAATCTAAGCACAACAGATATAAGTAACATGCCTGATAGAAAATTTAAAGCAATGATCATAAGGATACTCATTGTACTTGAGAAAAAAGTGGAGGGCATGAGCGAGACCCTTAACACAGAGATAGGAATAACATAGCATAGATAAAGGGCACAATAAACAAATGAGAAACATTTTTGATGGAATGAAGAGAACAATGGAAGAAGCAGAGGAATAAATTACTAACCTAGATGACAGACTAAAGTATTCAAACTGAACCAAAGACAGAAAAAAGAATTATGCAAAATGAGGATAGACTTAAGGAACTCAATGACTCGATCAAATGTATTAACATTTGTATTATACGATTCTTAGAAGAAGAGAGAAAAAAAGGGGCAGAAAATTTATTTGAAGAAAAACATACCCGAAAACTTCCCCAACCTGGGAAAGGAACAGATATCCAGATCCACGAGGCACTGAAAACCCCCAACAAATCAACAAAAGCAGATCCACACCAAGATATTATAATTAAATCTGTGAAATATAGTGTTAAAGAAAAAATTTTAAAATCAGCAAGACAAAAATAGTCATTATATTATAGGGGAGAACACAAAAGGCTATCAGATTAGTCAAAAGAAACTTTGCAAGTCAAAAGTGAGAAACATGGTATCTTCAAAATGCTAAATGGCAAAAATCTGCAGCTAAGAATTCAATATCCAGCAAAACTATGTTTCAGAATAAAAGAATAGATATAGAGTTTCCCAAACAAAACTAAAGGAGTTCATGACCACTGAACTAGCCCTGTGCAAAGTATTAAAGGGGACACTTTGAGTGTAAAGGAGAGAACAAAGTGACAGTATAGAGGCAGATAAAAAAGCAGCAAACATGAATATTTCTGTAAGAAAATCATTCAAGGAACTCACCACAAAAGGATATAAAATATAATAATATATATCTAAAATATAGGAAGGAGAGGGAAAAGAGTAAGTGCAAACTAAATGAACACCAACTTAATATAGACTACTATATAGAGAAAATCTTAATACAAACCCAGTGGGAACTATATCTCAAAACCAATAATAAATATGAAAATAATATAGAGAAAAAATGCAAATACATCACTAGAGAAAATGGGCAAAACATGAAAGGCAGAAATACAAGAAACTATCAGAGAAAACTTTCAGAAACAACCACAAAACAAGTAATAAAATGGCAACAAGTGCATATATATATATATATATAAATAATTATTTTAAAAGTACATAGGCTAACCACTTGAATCAAAAGATATAAGGTAACAGAACGGATTTTTTTTAAAAAAGACTCACCCATATGCTGCCTACAAAAGACTCATTTTGGACCTAAAGACACCTGAAAATTGAAAGTTCGAGCATAAAGAATCATCGATCATGCAAATGGATGTCAAAAGGAAGACTAGCAATTCTTATATTGGACAAAATTAAAAAAAAAAAAAAACTATAACAAGAGATAAAGGACACTATATCAAAAAAAAAGGGAGCTATCTAACAAGAAGATACAATTGTAAATATATATGCACTCAACATAGGAGCACCCAAATACGTAAAACTATTAATAACAAACATAAAGGAAATAATAATAATACAACAGTAATACAACAACACATCAGCACCCTACCTTACAGGTCATCTAAGGAGAAAACCAGTAAGGAATTAATGGCATTGACCAGATGGACTTAACAGATATATTCAGATATATTCAGAACATTTTATCCTAAAGCAGCAGAATACATTCTTCTCGAGTGCACGTGGGACATTCTTCACAATAGATCACATACTAGGTCACAAATCAGGCCTCGACAAGTACAAAAAGACTGAAATCATACCATGCATCTTTCTGACAACAACATTATAAAACTTGAAGTGAACCACAATAAAAAATTTGGAAAGACAACAAATATATGAAGGTTAAACAACATGCTACCAAGCAATGCATGAGTCAAATGAAATCAAATAAGAAATTTAAAAACACATAAAGACAAATTAAAATGAAAACATGATGGTCCAAAACCTTTGTGATGCAGCAAAAGAACACCTAAGATGTAAGTATATAGCAATATAGGTCTACTTCAAGAAGCAAGAAAAATCTCAAATACACAACTTAACCTTACACGTAAAGGAGCTACAAAAACAATAACAAACAAAACCTAAATCCAGTAGAAGGAAGGAAAGAGTGAAGGTTAGAACATAAATAAATGATATAGAAAATTAAAAAAAAAATAGAACAGATCAATGAAACCAGGAGATGGTTCTTTGAAACAATTAATAAAATTAATAAACCTCTAACAACCGACCATCAACAAGGCATATCATAGTCAAATTCACAAAATACTCAGGCAAGGAGAGAATCATGAAACCAGCAAGGGAAAAAAAGTCCTTAACCTACAAGGGAAGACAGATCAGGTTTTCAGCAGACCTATCCACAGAAACTTGGCAGGCCAGAAAGGAGTGGTGGGATATATTCAGTGTGCTGAATCATAAAAATATGCAACCAGGAATTCTTTATCCAGCAAGGCTGTCATTCGAAATAGGAGAGATAAAAAGTTTCCCAAACAAAAATTAAAGGAGTTTGTAACCACTAAACCAGCCCTGCAAGAAATTGTAAGGGGGACACTCTGAGGGGAGAAAGATGAAAAAAAATACCAAAAGCAACAAAAGATTAGAAAGGACTGAGAACACCACCAGAAACTCCAACTCTTCAAGCATCATAATGGCAATAAATTCATATTTTTCAGGACTCACTCTAAACCTCAATGGATTCAATGATCCAATCAAAAGACATAGGGTAACAGAATGGATAAGAAAGCAAGACCCATCTATATGCTGTTTACAAGAGACCCACTTTAGACCTAAAGATGCCTACAGATTGAAAATCAGGGGATGGAGAACCATCTATCATGCTAATGGTCAACAAAACAAAGCCGGAGTAGCCATACTTATATCAGACAATTTAGACTTTAAAATAAAGACTGTATCAAGAGATGCAGAAGGGCATTATATCAGAATCAAGGGGTCTATCCACCAAGAAAACCTAACAATTGTAAACATTTATGCACCAAATGTGACAGCACCCAAATATATAAACCAATTAATCACAAACGTAAAGAAACTCATCCATAGTCATACCATAATAGTAGGATACTTGAACACCTCACTCACAAGGAAAAAATGGCTTTGAATGACACATTGGACCAGATGGAATTAAGAGATACATTCAGAACATTTCATCCTAAAGCAGCAGAATATACATTCTTCTCCAGTGCACATGGAAAATTCTACAGAATAGACCATATATTGGGACACAAATCAGCCCTAAGTAAGTATAAAAAGATCGAGATCATACCGTGCATATTTTCAGGCCACAATGCTATGAAACTCGAAATCAACCACAAGAAGAAATTTGGAAAGGTAACAAATACTTGGAGACTGAAGAACATCCTACTAAAGAATGAATGGGCTAACCAAGCAGTTAAAGAAGAAATTAAAACGTATCTGGAAGTCAATGAAAATGATAGCACCGGAACCCAAAACCTCTGGGATGCAGCAAAGGAGGTCATAAGAGGAAAGTATATAGCAATCCAGCCCTTCCTAAAGAAGGAAGAAAGATCTCAGATACACAACCTAACCTTATGCCTTAAGGAGCTGGAAAAATAACAGCAAATAAAACCCAAAACCAGCAGAAAACAGGAAATACTAAAGATTAAAGCAGAAATTAATGCTATCAAAACCAAAAAAAAAAAAAAAAACACACAGTAGAACAGATCAGTGAAACCAGAACCTGGCTCTTTGAAAGAATTAACAAAATTGATAAACCACTAGCCACTTTGATCAAGAAGAAAAAGGAAAGGACCCAAATAAGTAAAATCAAGAATGAAAGAAGAGAAATCACAACCAACACAACAGAAATAAAAACAATAAGAGAATATTATAAGCAATTATATGCCAACAAAATGGGAAATCTGGAAGAAATGGACAAATTCCTAGAAACATATACACTACCAAAACTGAAACAAGAAGAAATAGAAAATTTGAACAGACCAATAACCAGTAAGGAAATTGAATTAGTAATAAAAAATCTGCCAAAAAACAAGAGTCCAGGGCCAGATGGCTTTCCAGGGGAATTCTACCAAACATTTAAGAAAGAGTTCACACCTATTCTCTTGAAGTTGTTCCAAAAAATAGAAATGGAAGGAAAACTTCCAAACTCTTTCTATGAAGCCAACATTAACTACCCTGATTCCAAAACCAGACAGAGACCCCACTAAAAAAGAGAACTATAGACCAATTTCCCTGATGAACATGGATGCAAAAAATCCTCAACAAGATATTAGCCAACTGGATCCAACAATACATTAAAGAACTATTCACCACGACCAGGTGGGATTTATACCTGGGATGCAGGGCTGGTTCAATATCCACAAAACAATTAACGTGATTGATCATATCAATCAAAGAAAGGAAAAGAACCATATGATCCTTTCAATAGATGCAGAGAAAGCATTTGACAAAATACAGCATCCTGTCTTGATAAAAACCCTCAAGAAAGTAGGGATAGAAAGATCATACCTCGAGATCATAAAAGCCATATATGAACGACCCAAGGCTAATGTCATCCTCAATGGGGAAAAACTGAGAGCTTTCCCCCTAAGGTCAGGAACAAGACAGGGATGCCCACTCTCACCACTCTTATTCAACATAGTATTGGAAGTCTTGGCCTCTGCAATCAGCAACACAAAGAAGTAAAAGGCATCCAAATTGACCAGAGGGAGGTCAAACTTTCACTCTTTGCTGATGACATGATACTCTATAGGGAAAACCCAAAAGATTCCACCAAAAAACTGCTAGAACTGATTCATGAATTTAACAAAGTTTCAGGATATAAAATCAATGCACAGAAATCGGTTGCATTCCTATACACCAACAATGAAGCGACAGAAGGAGAAATCAAGGAATCGTTCCCATTTATAGTTGTACCAAAAACCATAAAATACCTAGGAATAAATCTAACCAAAGAGGTGAAAAATCTATACACTGAAAACTATAGAAAGCTTATGAAAGAAATTGAAGAAGATACAAAGAAAAGGAAAAAGATTCCACGCTCCTGGATAGGAAGAACAAATATTGTTAAAATGTTGAAACTACCCAAAGCAATCTACATATTCAATGCAATCCCTATCGAAGTAACACCAGCATTCTTCACAGAGCTAGAACAAATAATCCTAAAATTTGTATGGAACCAGAAAAGACCCCGAATAGCCAAAGCAATCTTGAAAAAGAAAACCAAAGCAGGAGGCATCACAACCCCAGACTTCAAGCTATACTACAAAGCTGTAGTCATCAAGACAGTGTGGTACTGGCACAAGAACAGACACTCAGATCAATGGAACAGAATAGAGAACCCAGAAATGGGCCCACAAACATATGGGCAACTAATCTTTGACAAAGTAGGAAAGAATATCCAGTGGAATCAAGACAGTCTCTTCAGCAAGTGGTGCTGGGAAAACTGGACAGCGACATGTAGAAGAATGAACCTGGACCACTTTCTTACACCATACACAGAAATAAACTCAAAGTGGATGAAAGACTTCAATGTAAGACAGGAAGCCATCAAAATCCTCGAGGAGAAAACAGGCAAAACCCTCTTTGATCTTGCCTGCAGCAATTTCTTACTCAACACGTCTTCAGAGGCAAGTGAAACAAAAGTAAAAATGAACTCCTGGGACCTCATCAAAATAAAAAGCTTCTGCATAGTGAAGGAAACAATCAGCAAAACTAAAAGGCAACCGACAGAATGGGAGAAGATATTTGCAAATGACATATCAGATAAAGGGTTAGTATCCAAAACATACAAAGAACTTATCAAACTCAACACTCAAAAAACAAAGAATCCAGTGAAGAAATGGGCAAAAGACATGAATAGACACTTCTCCAAAGAAGACATCCAGATGGCCAACCAACACATGAAAAAATGCTCCACATCACTCATCATCAGGGAAATACAAATCAAAACCACAATGAGGTATCACCTTACACCTGTCAGAATGGCTAACATTAACAACTCAGGCAACAACAGATGTTGGTGAGGATGCGGAGAAAGAGCATCTCTTTTGCATTGTTGGTAGGAATGCAAACAGTGGTGCAGCCACTCTGGAAAACAGTATGGAGGTTCCTCAAAAAACTAAAAATAGAACTACCATAAGAGCCAGCAATTGCACTACTAGGCATTTATTCATGGGATACAGGTGTGCTGTTTCAAAGGGACACATGCACTGCCATGTTTTTAGCAGCACTATCAACAATAGCCAAAGTATGGAAAGAGCCCAAATGTCCATTGATGGATGAATGGATAAAGAAGATGTGGTATATATATACAATGGAGTATTACTTGGTAATCAAAAAGAATGAAATCTTGCCATTTGCAACTACGTGGATGGAACTGGAGGGTATTATGCTAAATGAAATTAGTCAGAGAAAGACAAAAATCATATGAATTAATTCATATGAGGACTTTAAGAGACAAAACAGGTGAACATAAGGGAAGGTAAAGAAAAATAATATAAAAACAGGGAAGGGGACAAAACAGAAGAGACTCATAAATATGGAGAACAAACTGAGGGTTTCTGGAAGCGTTCTGGGAGGGGTATGGGCTAAATGGGTAAGGGGCGTTAAGGAATCTACTCCTGAAATCATTGCTTCATTATATGCTAACTGATTGAGATGTAAATTTTAAAAAATAAAAAATAAAGTTAAAAAAACTACAGTTAGATATCACCTCACACCAGTCAGAATAGCTAAAATTAACAACACAGGAAACAACAGGTGGCAAGGATGCAGAGAAATGGGAACCCTCTTATACTGTTGTTGGGAATGCAAACTGGTGCAGCCACTATCAAAAATAGTATAGAAGTTGCTCAAAAATTTTAAATTAGAACTACCCTATGATCCAGCAATTGCACTACTAGGTACTTACCCAAAGGATACAAAAATACTGATTCAAAGGGATACATGCATCTGATGTTTATAGCAGCATTATCAACAATAGCCAAGTTATGGAAAGATCCCAAATATCCATCAACTGATGAATGCATACAGAAACAGAAGATGTCATATATATATATATATATATATATATATATATACCAAAAAGAACGAAATCTTGCCATTTGCAATCATGTGGATGGAACTAGAGAGTATTATGATAAGGTAAATAAGTCAGAGATAGACAAATGCCATATGATTTCACTTATATGTGGAATTTAAGAAACAAAGCAAATAAACATGGGGGGAAATAAAAAGAATCAAACCATGAAGCAAAGTATTACCTATAGAGAACAAACTGATGATTACTGGGTGGGAGGTAGGCAGGCAGGGGAAGATCTAAATATATTATGGGTATTAAGGAGTCCACTTGTAATGATGAGCACTGGATGTTGTATCTAAGTGATGAATCACTAAATTCTATAACTGAATCTAATATTACACTGTATGTTAACTCTATGGAATTAAAATTAAAACTGGGGGAAAAATATTATGTTACTGGCAGAAATATAGATATATCTAGATCGATGGAATATAGTAGAAAATCCAGATATAAACCTACAGTTATATGGTCAGTTTATCTTCAGCACAGTAGGAAAGAATATCTAATGGGAAAAAAAGTCCCTTCAACAAGTGGTGTTGGGAAAACTGGACTCCACCATGCAAAAAAAGGATACTGGATTTTTTTATACAATGCACAAAAATAAATTCAAAATGGATTAAAGACTTAAATGTGATACCTGTAACTATAAAAATCCTAGAAGAGAACACAGGCAGTAATTTCTTTGACATCAGACAGAACAACTTCTTTCTAGATGTGTCTCCTGAGGGAAAGGAAACAAAATAAAAAATAAACCAATGTCACTACATCAAAATTAAAAGGTTCTGCATAGTAAAGGAAATAATAAACATAACTAAAAACCAACCTACAGAATGGGAAATGATATTTGCAAATTACATATATGATAAAGGGTTAGTATCCAAAATATATAAGGAAATTATAAAACTCAAAACCAAAAAAAACCAAGTAATCCAATTTAAAAATGGGCAGAATACTGGGGCGCCTGGGTGGCTCAGTCGGTTAAGCATCGACTTCAGCTCAGGTCATGATCTCTCAGTTTGTGAGTTCAAGCCTTGCATTGGGCTCTGTGCTGACAGCTCAGAGCCTGGAGCCTGCTTCAGATTCTGTGTCTCCGTCTCTCTCTGACCCTCCCCCACTTGTGCTCTGTCTCTATCAAAAATAAATAAAATGTAAAAATTTTTTTTAAATGAGCAGAATACATAAAGAGACATTTCTCCAAAGAAGGCATACAGATGGCCAACAGACACATTGGCTCATCACTTATCATCAGGGAAAAGCAATTTAAAATTACAATGAGGTATTAGCTCACACTAGTCAGAATGGCTAAAATCAACAGCACAAGAAACAGCAGGTGTTGATGAGACTGTGGAGAAAGGATAACCCTCTCACACTGTTGGTAGGAATGCAAACTGGTGATGCCACTCTAGAAATCAGTATGGATTTCCCTCAAATAGTTAAAAATAGAAGTACCCTATGATTCAGCAATTGCACTATTAGGTATTTATCCAAAGGATACAAAAATACAGATAAGAAGGGATACAGGATACATGCACACCAATGTTTATAGCAGCATTATCAGCAATAGCCAAATGATGGAGAGAGCCCAAATGTCCATCAACTGATGAATGGATAAAGAAGATGTGTGTGTGTGTGTGTGTGTGTGTGTGTGTGTGTGTGTGAATTGGAATATTATTCAGCCATCAAAAAATGAAACCTTGGCATTTTCAACAATGTGGATGGAGCTAGAGTGTATTATACTAAGTGAAATAAGTCAGTCAGGGAAATACAATTCCATATGATTTCACTCATATGTGGAATTTAAGAAACAAAAGAGATGAATATATGGGAGGTGTAAAAGAAGAGAGAGGGGGAAAATCCATAAGAGATTCTTAATAACAGAGAATAAGCTAAGGATTTATGGAGGAAGGTGGTTGGGGGAACAGCTAGATGGGTGATGGTTATTAAGGAGGACACCTGTTATGATGAGCACTGGGTGTTGTATGTAAATGTTGAATGACTGAATTCGACTCCTGAAACCAATATTACAATATTGATTAGAATTCAGTGATTCATCATTTATGTTCAATGTCTTAAAAGTTTACTGTGTAGAATTTGTCCTTTAAGTAACATCTTTGTTTCATTAAGTTATCAGTGGCATTAAAGTTAAATGCAGAAGCATAAACAAAATAAAGAGACTTCAGTGTGGAAAGATTTGGTGATTCCACAAAAAGTTAAATATAGAAATACTATATGAGGATATTGGCGGAGGATGGCAGCATAGGAGGACGCTGGGCTAGCCTCGTCCTGCTGATAATTTAGATTCCACCCACATCAGCCTAAATAACCCAGAAAACCACCAGAAGCCTAGCAGAACAGACTCTCTGGAGCCAAGCGTAGACAAGAGGCCCGCAGAAGAGGGTAGGAAGGGCAGAGACGTGGTGCGTGCTACATGGACTGGCAGGAAGGATCCAGGACAGTGGAAGGGCAGCCTGCCAGGCAAGGCAGAGCCCCCAAAGTCTGGCTTGCAGAAGCAGAAGGGCCTGAACTCTGACAGTTCTGACAGCCAGCAGGACTTAACATCTGGAATGTTAAAAGTCAACAGCTCTGCTTTCAGAGAACTGGGAGGGCAAGTGGATGCCAAGAGGGAGAGTTGTTGAGCCCAGGAATACAGAGCTCAGCTCAGCAGGGAACAAAGGCACTGGTAAGTGCCATCTCCCTCTTCCATCCCCCAACCAAAATTCCAAAGGGAACCAGTCCCCCTCACCAAACTTGCATGCACCATGGAAATGCCCAATGCTGTGCTTCTGTGGATCCATCCCTGTGATGGGCCTGCCTCCCTCCCAGTGCTGCAGGGCCCCTCTCACAGGGGACCACTGACAGCAAAGCTAGCTAAGCCTGCACCTCCCGCCCCTGTGCACCTGGCGGATCAACCCCAGCTAATACACCAATGGACAGATCCCATCGAAGCAGCACCACAAGCCTGGCAGTATGCAAGGGGCCCAGACAGGGGCCACACAACTCCACAGTGAGTCCTGCCACTAGGAGAGGGGAAGATAAGGTACACAGCAGTCTGACTGTGGCCCCAGCAGTGGGCTGGGGACAGACATCAGGTCTGACTGCAGCCCCACCCACCAACACAAGTTTCTCCTGACAGCACAGAGGAAGTGCCCTGCAGGTTGGAGCTACTAAAAGAACTAAGCAAAATAATGAAACGGAAGAATTCTCCTCAACAGAAACTCCAGAAAGTAGCAACAGCTAATGAATTGATCAAAAACGATTTAAGCAATATAACGGAAGAAGAATTTAGAATAATAGTCATAAAATTAATCACTGGACTTCAAAAAAGCTGAGGACAGAAGAGAATCTATTGCAACAGAGATCAAGGGACTAAAAAATAGTCATGATGAATTTAAAAATGCTATGAATGAGGTGCAAATTAAATGAAGGCAGCCATAGCATGTATTGAAGAGGCAGAGGAGAGAATAGGTGAATTAGAAGATAAAATTATGGAAAAAGAGGAAGCTGAAAAAAAGAGAGAGAAAAGAATCCAGGAGTTGAGGGGAGAATTAGAGAACTAAGTGATGCAATCAAATGGAACAATATCCGTATAATAGAAATTCCAGAGAGAAAGAGAGAGAGAAAGGGGCTGAAGGTGTACTTGAACAAATCATAGTTGAGAACTTCCCTGAACTGGGGAAGGAAAAAGGCATTGAAATCCAAGAGGCACAAAAACTCCCTTCACATGTAACTTGAATTGATCTTCTGCATGACATATCATAATGAAACTGGCAAAATTCAAGGATAAAGAGAAAATTCTGAAAGCACCTGGGGATAAACACGCTCAAACATATAAAGGGAGACCCATAAGATGAGTGGCAGACCTATCTACTGAAACTTGGCAGGCCAGAAAGGAATGGCAGGAAATCTTCAATATGATGAACAGAAAAAAATATGCAGCCGAGAATCCTTTATCCACAAATCTGTCATTCAGAATAGAAGGAGAGACAAAGGTTTTCCCAAACAAATAATAACTGAAGGAATTCATCACCACTAAACCAGCCCTACAAGAGATCCTAAGGGGGATCCTGTGAGAAAAAGTACCAGAGACATCACTACAAGCATGAAACCTACAGACATCACAATGACTCTAACCCATATCTTTCTATAATAACACTGAATGTAAATGGACTAAATGCGCCAACCAAAAGACATAGGGTATCAGAATGGATAAAAAAACAAGACCCATCTATTTGCTGTCCACAAGAGACTCATTTTAGACCTGAGGACACCTTTAGATTGAGATTGAGGGGATGGAGAACTATTTATCATGCTACTGGAAGTCAAAAGAAAGCTGGAGTAGCCTTACTTATATCAGATAAACTAGACTTTAAATTAAAGCCTGTAACGAGAGATGAAGAAGGTCATTATATAATAATTACAGGACCTATCCATCACGAAGAGCTAACAATTATAAATGTCTATGCGCCAAATACAGGAGCCCCCAAATATATAAAACAATTACTCACAGACATAAGCAACCTTATTGATAAGAATGTGGTAATTTCAGGGGACTTTAACACCCCACTTACAGAAATGGATAGATCATCTAGACACACGGTCAATAAAGAAACAAGGGCCCTGAATGATACATTGGATCAGATGGACTTGGCAGATATATCAGAACTCTGCATCCCAAAGCAACAGAATATACTTTCTTCTCCAATGCACATGGAACATTCTCCAAGATAGATCACATACTGGGTCACAAAACAGCCCTTCATAAGTATACAAGAATTGAGATCATACCATGTACACTTTCAGACCACAGTACTATGAAACTTGAATCAACCAGAGGAAAAAGTCTGGAAAACTTCCAAAAGCATGGAGGTTAAAGAACACCCTACTAAAGAATGAATGGGTCAACCAGGCAATTAGAGAAGAAAATAAGAAATATATGGAAACAAATGAAAATGAAAATACAACAATCCAAACGCTTTGGGATGCAGCGAAGGCAGACCTGATAGGAAAATACATTGCAATCCAGACCTATCTCAAGAAACAAGAAAATCGCAAATAAAAAACCTAACAGCACACCTAAAGGAACTAGAAGCAGAACAGCAAAGAAACACCAAACCCAGCAGAAGAAGAGAAATAATAAAGATCAGAGCAGAAATAAACACTATAGAATCTAAAAAACTGTAGAGTAGATCAATAAGACCAAGACCAACCAAGAGTTGGTCTTTTGAAAAAATAAACAAAATTGATAAACCTCTAGGCAAGCTTCTCAAAAAGTGTGAGGACCCAAATAGATAAAATAATGAATGAAAATGGAATTATTACAACCAATCCCTCAGAAATATAAGCAATTATCAGGGAATACTAGGAAAAATTATATGCCAACAAACGGGACGACCTGGAAGAAATGGACAAATTCCTAAGCACCCACACATTTCCAAAACTTAAACAGGAAGAAATAGAAAACTTGAACAGACCCATAACCAGCGAAGAAATTGAATCAGTTATCAAAAATCAAAAATCTCTCAACAAGTAAGAGTCCAGGACCAGGTGGCTTCGCTGGGGAATTCTACCAGAATTTTAAAGCAGAGATAATACCTATTCTTCTCTAGTTGCTCCAAAAAATAGAAAGGGAAGGACAACTTCCAGACTCATTCTATGAAGCCAGCATTACTTTGATTCCTAAACCAGACAGAGACCCAGCAAAAAAAGAGAACTACAGGCCAATATCCCTGATGAATATGGATGCAAAAATTCTCATCAAGATACTAGCAAATCGAATTCAACAACATATAAAAAGAATTATTCACCATGATCAAGTGGGATTCATTCCTGGGCTGCAGGGTTCGTTCAGTATTTGCAAATCAATCAATGTGATACACCACAATAATAAAAGAAAAGATAAGAACCATATGACCCTATCAATCGATGCAGAAAATGCATTTAACCAAATTTAGTATCCTTTCTTAATAAAAGCTCTTGAGAAAGTCAGGATAGAAGGAACATACCTAAAATCATAAAAAGCCATTTATGAGAAGCCCACAGCTAATATCATCCTCAATGGGGAAAAACTGAGAGCTTTCTCCCTGAGATCAGGAACACGACAGGGATGTCCACTCTCACCACTGTTGCTTAACATAGTGTTGGAAGTTCTAGCATCAGCAATCAGACAACAAAGGAAATCCAAGTCATCCAAATTGGCAAAGGTGAAGTCAAGCTTTCACTTTTTGCAGATAACATGATATTATACATAGAAAACCTGATAGACTCCACCAAAAGTCTGCTAGAACTGATACATGAATTCAGCAAAGTCGCAGGATACAAAATCAATGTACAGAAATCAGTTGCATTCTTATACACTAATAATGAAGCAACAGAAAGACAAAGAAATTGATCCCATTCACAAATGCACCAAGAAGCATAAAATACCTAGGAATCAACCTAACCAAAGATGTAAAATATCTGTATGCTGAAAACTATAGAAACCTTATGAAGGAAATTGAAGAAGATACCAAGAAATGGAAAAACATTCCATGCTCATAGATTGGAAGAATAAATATTGTTAAAATGTCAATATTACCCAAAGCAATCTACACTTTCAATAAAGTCCCAATCAAAATTGCACCAGCATTCTTCTCGAAGCTAGAACAAGCAATCCTAAAATTTGTATGCAACAACAAAAGACCCCGTATAGCCAAAGTAATATTGAGGAACAAGACCAAAGCAGGAGGCATTACAATACCAGACTTTAGCCTCTACTACAAAGCTGTAATCATCAAGACAGTATGGTACTGGCACAAAAACAACACATAGACCAATGGGATAGAATAGAGACTCCAGAATTGGACCCACAAAAGTATGGCCAACTAATCTTTGACAAAGCAAGAAAGAATATCCAATGGAAAAAAAGACAGTCTCTTTAATAAATGGTGCTGGGAGAACTGGACAGGCACATGCAGAAGAATGAAACTAGACCACTTTCTTACATCATTCACAAAAATAAAGTCAAAATGGATGAAGGACTGGAATGTGAGACAGGAAACCAACAAAACCCTAGAAGAGAAAGCAGGAAAAAACCTCTCTGACCTCAGCCGCAGCAATTTCTTACTTGACACATCTCCAAAGGCAAGGGAATTAAAAGCAAAAATGAAGTGTTGGGACCTCATGAAGATAAAAAGCTTATGCACTGCAAAGTAAACCATCCACGAAACTAAAAGGCAACTGATGGAATGGGAAAATGTATTTGGAAATGACATATCAGACAAAGGGCTAGTATCCAAAATCTATAAAGAACTCACCAAACTTCACACCCAAAAAACAAATAATCCAGTTAAGAAATGGGCAGAAAACATGAATAGACACTTCTCTAAAGAAGACATCCAGATGGCCAATGGGCACGTGAAATGATGCTCAATGTCACTCCTCCTCAGGGAAATACAAATCAAAACCACACTGAGATATTACCTCATGCCAATCAGAGTGGCTAAAATGAACAAATCAATAGACTATAGATGCTGGAGGGGATGTGGAAAAACGGGAACCCTCTTGCACTGTTGGTGGGAACACAAACTGGTGCAGTCACTCTGGAAAACAGTGTGGAGTTTCCTCAAAAAATTAAAAATAGATCTACCCTATGACCCACCAACAGCATGGCTAGGAACTTACTCAAGGGATACAGGAGTGCTGATGCATAGGGGCACTTGTACCCCAATGTTTATAGCAGCACTTTCAACAATGGCCAAATTATGGAAAGAGCCTAAATGTCCATCAACTGGTGAATGGATAAAGTTGTGGTTTATATATACACTGGAATACTATGTGGCAATGAGAACGAAGGAAACATGGCCTTTTTTAGCAAAGTGGATGGAACTGGAGAGTGTTATGCTAAGTGAAATAAGTCATACAGAGAAAGACAGATACCATATGTTTTCACTCATGTGGATCCTGAGAAACATGACAGAAGACCATGGGGGAGGGGAATGGGAAAAAAAAAAGTTACAGAGAGGGAAGGAGGCAAACCATAAGAGACTCTTAAAAAATGAGAATAAACTGAAGGTTGATGGGGGGTAAGAAGGAAGGGAAAGTGGGTGATTGGCACTGAAGAGGGCACCTGTTGGGATGAGCATTGGGTGTTGTATGGAAACCATTGTGACAATAAATTTCATTAAAAAATAAGAAATACCATATGATTCAGCAATTCCGTTCTGAGGTTTGCACCCAGAAGAATTGAAGGCAGAGAGTCACAGATATGTGTGCACCAATATTCACAGCAGCATTATTGACCATAGTCAAAAGGTGGGAACAACCCAATGTCCATTGATGGATGAGTGGATAAACAAGTGTGGTATATACATACACATATACATTCAGTGTAATATTACTCATCTTTAAAAAGGAAAATTCTGACACATGCCACAACATGACTTAATTTGAAGACATTATGCTAAGTAAAATAAGACAAAAAAGGACAAATACTGTATTATTTCACTGATATGAGGTATGTAGTGCAGTCTAATTCATAGACACAGAATAAATATTGGTGTCCAAGGGGCTGGATAGAGGAAAGAATGGGAGTTACTGTGTAATGTGTATTAAATTTATTTTGGGGATAATGAAAAAGTTCTGAAAATAGTGGTGGATACAATGTGGATACATTTTGCAAATGCACTTAATGACACTAAATTTCTCACTTAAAATGGTAAAATTTATGTGTTTATATTTTACCACAAAGTTTTAAAAGCCTCTGTTTCCTTGTCTGATCATTCATTTGTTTTAACTATTTGGATTTAATCTCTTTCATTATAAGCAAATCCAAAGTCTGAGAAGCCATCTTGGGCCTTGGAATCAGGCAAACTGCTCTGCTACTTACTAGCTGTGTGATTCTTGGTTCATGACTGAACCTCTCTGAACTTCAGTTTTCTCATCTGTAAAGTGGGTTTTTTTTTTTTTACTTTTATGAAGTAGAATCTTTGCTATGGACAAAATCTAATACAGAAAAAAAAATCTTGTATAGAACCCAACTAAATAAAACACATAAAAACAATGAAGCAGTGGTATATATAAAGGAGGTAAGTACATTTGGTGAGGGTGCGGGTGGGAGGAGGAAGTTCCACTACCCCTACCCCTACCTCCAAATCAGTTACCTGGAACCTTAAATCAGAGAATAACATGGTTTGAAAACCACTTGGATTGTACTCTCTGGATCCTTAAAAAACTACTATTAGGAACAACCTGGATGACAAGTGTGTGAAACACTTTGTAAATCACAAAGACCATCACAAATGGGAGCTACAGTTGTTATGGTTATGTCCTACTTGTTCCTATATGTAATGAAATGAAAAAAAAAAAAAAAAACAACCTTGGACAGGGAAGTCAGAATATCCAGGTCCTTTTCTGAGGTGGCACTGAGGGATAAAGATATAGAGGGTTATCAGTGAATGCTAAAAACAAAAGCCTAGAGTATAGCTGGAACACTAGATAACAGCAGTGGAATGATTGATATGCTTAGGACGCCTGGGTGGCTCAATCAGTTGAGCATACAACTCTTGATTTTGTCTAAGGTCATGATCCCAGTGTTGTGGGATTGAGCCCCATGTCAGGCTCCATGCTGTGTGTGGAGCCTGCCTAAGATTCTCTCTCTCCCTCTGCCCCTCTCCCCTGCTTGCATGCTCTCTGTATCAAAAAAAAAATTTTTTTTTTAAAGATTGCAATGCAGAAGAAAGAAGGGTAGATGCCCCTTCTGACCCATTCCTTTCCTCATGATATAAATTCTCACCTGGCTTTTAAAATAACATTCATTATTAGAAGATTCATTAGGTTAATTTTTAGATCTAAAAATTTTCATATTTAAGCAAGTCTAATCTAACAATCCCTTTCCATTTTATAATCAGAAAAAACAATTTAAAGCAAAAACTAGAAGATATGATCAGAACCCCTTAAATAAACTGTTGATAAATGCTGCTACCTTCCAAGTAATGATAAAAGCTTGATAAGGTCTATAGCACCATATCTTTAGTATTCTTGGAAATCCAGGATGATGTTAATTGAATTCTCTGTAGCTAGTTGTAGAGAAGCAATGGACTGAGATTAATATATACCATATTCATACATTCATTTAGGTTGGGAGTACAATTGACAGTTTGACCAGAGGGCCCTGAACTGCTTGCACATTCATTTTTCTTCCCCTTTCTCAGTACAGTTTGCAATAGTATGTGACAAATAAATCTGTCTGCAGGTTAGCTTTTTTCTGCTTTCTTCCTTCAAACATTTGTTAAATGCCTAGTATGTTTAGGTGCTGTGATAAATAAGACATAGACCATCCTCAAGGAGCTCACACTTTAATGAAAAAGACAGAATATGTGTACAGTGCGATAGTATATACACTACTAAGGGTAAATACAAAATATTAGGGGAGCACTTTACCCAAGCAAAGGAAGTCAGAAATTATAGGAACTACATATAGAAAGGTAGACTGAGGACAAAGACACTTCTGTTAAGAGATCATGTTTTACAAAATGCAAATAATTCAATATTCCTCAATAATTGTCGCAGCTAGGGAAGGAGAATGTAATATAACAGAGAGATAAGGCATGAATAGACACTTTTCCAAAGAAGACATCCAGATGGCCAACAGGCACATGAAAAGATGCTCAATGTCACTCATCATCAGGGAAATGCAAATCACAACCACAACGAGATACAACCTCATGCTGGACAGAGTGGCTAAAATGAACACATCAGGAGACTATAGATGCTGGAGAGGATGTGGAGAAATGGAACCTGTTGCACTGCTGGTGGGAATGCAAACTGGTGCAGTCGCTCTGGAAAACAGTGTGGAAGTTCCTCAAAAAATTAAAAATAGAACTACCCTATGACCCAGCAATAGCACTACTAGGAGTTTATCCAAAGGATGCAGGAGTGCTGATTCATAGGGACACATGTAGCCCAATGTTTATAGCAGCACTTTCAACAGTAGCCAAATTATGAGTCTAAATGTCCATCAACTGATAAATGGATAAAGAGGATGTGGTTTATATATACAATGGAATACTACTTGGCAATAAAAAAAGAATGAAATCATGCCATTTGCAGCAACATGGATGGGACTGAAAGGTATTATGCTGAGTGAAATAAGTCAGTCAGAGAAAGACAGACGTCATATGTTTTCACTCATATGTGGATCTTGAGAAACTTAACAGAAGACCATGGGGGAAGGAAGGGGGGGACAGTTACAAAGAGAGAGGGAGGGAGGCAAACCATAAGAGACTCTTAAATACAAAGAACAAACTGAGGGTTGATGAGGGGGTGGGGGGGAGGGGAAAATGGGTGATGGACATTGAGGAGGGCACCTGTTGGGATGAGCAATGGGTGTTGTATGTAAGCGATGAACCACAGGAATCTGCAAAAACCAAGAGCACACTTTACACACTGTATATTAGCCAATTTGACAATAAATTATATTAAAAAATATTATGGCAGCCACGGAAGGAGAATGTAATATAAAAGAGAGATAATGCTAGAAAATAGGCAGAGGCCATGTGTTGAAGGACTGGGGATGATTTTGAACTTGATCTTCTAATCAGTGGCTAGTCACTGCTTAAGCAAAATAATGGCATGATAAGATTTTAGAAAGATTACTCACTACAGTAGGGAGGTGAGGATTCAAGAGGACAGGCAGAGAAATTAGTTAGGAGGCTGTAACCATACTGCAAGCAAGAGATGAAAGTGACTTGTCTGTATAAGAGAAGTCATTGACACTGCAGAATAAATAGATCCCAAGATGTAGAAAGACTCAGACTTGGTGATATGGAATGTGGAAATTTTGAGAGAGACAGAGAGGCATTGTGGATAATGGCTTGGTTTCTGATTTGTGAAGCTGGTATAGAGAATACAAGAGAAAGTAGTTGGGAGTATAAAGGCAGGATAATAAGTTCAGTTTTTAATGTTAAATGTAAGGTAACTACACAATAGAGAGTTACACAAAAGTAGAGGAGGTAATTGGCTAAATAGGTTTTGTCTGTGAAGGAGACATACTGTTGGGGGTCATCAATATATATGTGGTAGCTGGAGTCACAAGAATAGATCAGATTGATCATAGAAAGTATGGGGGGTTAAATGGAAAGAATTAACGTTAAACCCCCAAGGAACATCAACATTTAAGGAATGGGTGATATAAGAACTTAAAAGATAACTAAGAGAGAGTCAAGGGTAGATAGAAAGTGAAGTGCTGATGAGGACAGAAACATCTGTTAGATTTGGCTTTATGAAAACTTTTAGATAATCTTGATGATGGTGGCAATTTCAGATAAAAGGCAAATGCAGAAATCTAGATTCCAGTGAGTTAAAGAATGGAAAGGGAACTTCCAGTAGTGTTGTGGACTATATGCATTGAGAGGCTTTTTCACAATGCATCCATTAGATCATGAATAGAACAGGTATTTATTGTACTGCTGAACTTAAAAATAAGAGGTAAATTTGAGGCACACTCCTTGCTAGCTAGAATGAAGTAACCTGAAACCAGAGCAAGCAGGTAAGCAGGAAAATGGCTTAGATATGAGGGCAAATGTCACTGTCATCACTAAAATGGATCAGGAGACTAATTTTGAGTCAGCATCAAGCAGGGGAGCTGAATTTGAGGCTGTGGGCATAAAGCCAAAGCTCCTATCCAAAAAGGAACTAAAGGTTCCCAGGGTAGTAGTATAGTCTGGCACACACAGACAAAAGCAAATATTCTTTAGGAGAAAGTTCCTTTAATGTAAACTCATTGGATTTCCACATATGAAGACCAATAAAATATGAGCTTACAATAAAAGGTAACAAACACACAAGGACAAAATCATTATGAGTGAGAGTCACCTGATAAAAAGCAAACAGCAGATTTAGACTCTGA